>NC_059121.1:8980056-9290084 GCF_020740685.1 Jaculus jaculus
TTTTCCTGCAGTGACGCTCAGAAAACATCATCTCCAGAAAGTCTGAACAGCATCCTATCAAAAAATAAACTTTGATCTTGAGAAACAGATGAGTTTATTACAGACATTTACAGGAGCATGGGTGAGGGTACTTACAGGAGCATGGGCGAGGGTCACTTACAGCAGTATGGGTGAGGATCACTTATAGGAGTATGGGTGAGGGTCACTTACAGGAGTATGGGTGAGGGTCACTTACAGGAGCATGGGTGAGGGTCACTTACAGGAGCATGGGTGAGGGTCACTTACAGGAGTATGGGTGAGGGTCACTTACAGGAGCATGGGTGAGGTTCACTTACAGGAGCATGGGTGAGGGTCACTTACAGGAGCATGGGTGAGGGTCACTTACAGGAGTATGGGTAAGGGTCACTTACAGGAGCATGGGTGAGGGTCACTTACAGGAGTATGGGTGAGGGTCACTTACAGCAGTATGGGTGAGGGTCACTTACAGGAGTATGGCTGATGGTCACTTACAGGAGCATGGCTGATGGTCACTGCAGCATGGGTGAGAATTACTTACTGGAGCGTGGGTAAGAATTACTTCTTCGAGCATGGGAGACTGCCACACACTCCATCCATGAAAAATCCCACCCCAGCATGAGGACCTGAACCTGGAGTTCCCCACAGCTTCAAGGCAGCACATCCGTCCAAGACGCTGCTCTTCCCATCAGCTCTCCTCTCCTCACATAAATTAGGGGAGAGACCTTCCTAGTCTGGTACCTACGTGATGCCCCTGAGTCTTGTCCTTTCCTGAGAGCTCCAGACCAGTGGAAGTCACGATTGAACATTACTCCATCAGCCTGTGTGAATGGGGATTCTTTATGTAAGAAGACCTACCTGTACTGAAATCATAAAGTTTAGCCTGAGAGAATATTATCACAGCTTTTACAAATTCTTTCCATGCTGAGTGAATATCATCTACAAATTACTTTTAGACAACCTAGGATCATCTTCCTCCACAAATAAGTCATTGCATCCACAGCAGATACATTCTACACTAAACAAATTAATCTTTCCTGTCCTTCTGATGGAAACAACTGGATCTCAGCATTGTGGGTTACCTGTCAACCTTGGGAAGCACATGGATAAATTCCCTGAGGTTCTTATTTATTTAGGCAAGCCCAACACACTGGCATTTTTCTTTTAATATAAGAGAGCTAGAGCAAGAGTGAGAGAGAGAGAGAGAGAGAGAGAGAGAGAGAGAGAGAGAGAGAGAGTTGGCATGCCAGGGCCTCAGCCACTGCACTCAAACTTCAAACACGTGTGTCATGTGTGTCCATGTGCACTTGCATTTGTGTATCTGGCTTACATGGGACCTGAAGAGTTGAGCATGGGTCCTTAGGCTTTGAAGGCAATTGCCTTAACCACAAAGACATCTCTCCAGCCTGGGGTCTGAGATTCTTGAATCCTTTACCATAGGTCTCTTCATTGACCTGGGCAGTTGCTCAGAATTAGAGGTACTTGCTTGCAAAGCCTGCCGGCCTGTGCTTGATTCCTCATTACCCACTCAAAGACAAATGCACAAAGTGGTACATCCATCTGGAGTTCTTTTCCAGTGGTCAGATGGCCTGGTGTGCCCATTTTCCTCTTGTAAATAACTAAATTAATTTCCTCGTGTAAACAACTAAATTAAATATTTTAAATGCCCACTTAGGAAGCATTTGCCTCTCATTGTAGTCCTCAAATGTCCCCTCTGACTCCAGAGCGTACTGGGCTAGAGATCAGGATTTTGAGGTGGTCTTATTTCCAAGGGGAATAATGTGTCAGACATGTGCTCACTTCTCATGGAGCTCCAGGAGAAGGGAAAGGAGAGTGACTGGGAAGGGAAAGGTGGCTTGTGTAGAAATGCTTGCAGACCCCCTTCCTTCAGGACAATTTAAGGGGAGGTGCTCTTGGCTCCTTCATGGGGTGTGCCGGGGAGTGGCAGAGAAACCCAAGCTCTGTGGGTGCCTTGCCATCATCCCAATAGGCCAATGCTTGGTCACTTTAGGGTGAAGCTGTGAGCATAACTTCCTCAGTTTAACGATACGGAGAAGGCATAAGTTGGCTGGTAACTGATTCCTTTATCTGATTTGTGTGGAAGAGAGAACCTGCACCACTCCAAGGCGCAGTAAGAACCCTTCATTTCCAGCTCTCGTGCTAGAGCCACAGGCCAAGAGTCCTTATCTCTTCCCAAGTGATGAGAAGAGTGCCTGCTTCACAGACTTTTCTGTTCATCTTCCTAAGAGGACCAGGAATAAAGTTGCCCTGCGTGGTGGTTTGATTCAGGTGTTCCCCAAAATCTCAGGTGTTCTGAATGCTAGGTCAGCAGAGATTTGGGAGTTAAAGCCTTCTAGAGGCAGTGTGTTGTTGGGGCCGAGCTTATGGTTGTTATATCCAGTTTCCCCTTGCCAGTGTTTGGCACACTCTCCTGTTCCTGTTGTCCACCTGATGTGGGCCAGGGGGTGACGTCCACACTCTGCTCATGCCATCATTTTCCCCTGCCATCATGGAGCTTCTCTCTTGAGCCTATAAGCCAAAATAAACCCTTTTCTTCTACAAGCTGCTCTTGGTCAGCTGATTTCTGCCAGCAATGCAAACCTGATTGCAGCACCCTGAAATGTTTATTTTAGGAAACATAAAGCATAGCTATGCACAGCTTTGGTCTCTACGAGTCGAGTCGCTGACATGGAGCAGCGAGGATCGCCCACTGGGGCCTCCCTGCTGGAAACGTGCAGTGACGTCCCAGGGGCATGCCCCCCCCGCAGCTGGAATCAAGATCAACCAGCACCAAGAAACAGGCAGAACCGTCCACAGCCAAGACAAAGGTGAAATTCCGAATGACTCCTTGCTCTTTAAGAAAATTACTGAATTGAAAAGGCAGTTTCTGGAGATCTGGTTATAGCAGGTGTCTAAATGTTTGGCCCAATATCCAGCTTTGGAGTGAGGAAGTCTACTCCAGAAAGGACATTGGAATCTAGCTCTGGTGTGAAGGAGTCTCCTTTAGAAAGGACAGAGGAATCTAAGTCTGGTGTGAGGGAGTCTGCTCTGGAAAGGACAGAGGAATCTAGTTCTGGGGTGAAGGAGTCTCCATTAGAAAGGACAGAGGAATCTAAGTCTGGTGTGAGGGAGTCTGCTCTGGAAAGGACAGAGGAATCTAGCTCTGGGGTGAAGGAGTCTCCTTTAGAAAGGACAGAGGAATCTAAGTCTGGTGTGAGGGAGTCTGCTCTGGAAAGGACAGAGGAATCTAGTTCTGGGGTGAAGGAGTCTCCTTTAGAAAGGACAGAGGAATCTAAGTCTGGTGTGAGGGAGTCTGCTCTGGAAAGGACATTGGAATCTAGTTCTGGGGTGAAGGAGTCTCCCTTAGAAAGGACAGAGGAATCTAATCTGGTGTGAGGGAGTCTGCTCTGGAAAGGACAGAGGAATCTAGCTCTGGGGTGAAGGAGTCTCCCTTAGAAAGGACAGAGGAATCTAAGTCTGGTGTGAGGGAGTCTGCTCTGGAAAGGACAGAGGAATCTAGCTCTGGGGTGAAGGAGTCTCCCTTAGAAAGGACAGAGGAAGCTACCAACCACCCCATGTTGCTTGCTGTACTGATGTATAATAACCTTGCTCTGCCAGAAAAGCTGGGAAGATGAGAGAAAAATCTTCCCGAAGGCCAGGAATAATCCCTACAAAGCTGGATATCACCAGGTGCTGAAGAATATAATTTTTACTTCTCTGTTAACTTTCTGTAGGCGAGTGGCATCGTGGCCGTCAGTAGAAGGTATGGGTGTGATTGACACAGTGAATGAATAGTGAGGTAACTGGGTAGTCTTTTGTACCCAACCTTCCAAGAGTCAACTAGTTCCCTCCCGAAGTTCCCTATGATGTGATCTAATGAACCACTGCACGGTTGGTTCTCACTTGACTCATGAATATCCAGGTCTCATGCACAAACAAGAATCATGAAATGGAAGTCCTCTATTCCTGCAGGTTTTTCCTGGATAAAGGGATCATTCGGGGGGAGGGATAGGGAGGTTTTGAAGAGAATCCTCACCCCTCTAAGTGCCTAAGGAGAAAGGACAAGGGCTCCCCCACATGGAACCCCCACATTCTCCACACATCCCATGGGTTGGTTATTGTGCACCCAACAGTGACATGAGAAAAATGTGCAAAACACTAGGTCTTGGGGCTTTTTATAAAGACAGTGTTAAAACTGTTGCTCTTTGGAGGAAAAAAAAAAACAGTTTATAGTTTCTACTCTGCAATTATAATGGAAATTAATGCCAATGGCACTGTTTGACCTGCATTTACTACAAACACCATGAGGAGCCACAGGGGATCCTGAATGAGCAGCCTTGGAAGGGACCTGCTGAGACCAGTGATTCCCAAACTATGCTGAAGGGTCTTCAGAGGGGTTCTTGTCTGTCACCCATGGGCAGAGGGAGGTGGTTATCAGTAATATTCTTGGTGCTGTGAACAAACACTTCTTCAGGGGCAGACTGACTTCCTGGGACTAAAGGAAGGCATGGAGAAAGGCAAGAGGCTTAGGCGAGTTATTGTACCCCCCTCTCCCCTGTGGGGAAACACTCACCCAATCCAGCAGGCTTGCAATCTGGGTCTGCTAGAACTTACCTAGCATTTGCAACACACACCACCATCCTTCTCGGATGATTCATGGATATCTTACGGAAACCTCCCAGCTCCAGGAATACTGATGCCCACTCTGTCCAGGAAGCAGGAAAGTTCATTAGGTGACGTCAATATCACACCAGTAAGTTCAGAGTGGCCTTGGAGTGGAGATTCATCTGGCTGAGCTGCCCTGCCCCCTCTCTCTGGGCAGGACAGTCTGGCTGTGTGATTTAAGTGTGTCGGTGGCTCTTTCAACCTGAATTTTACTTGAGCCTGGCACCTAAAGCACTCAAAGTGACAAGGCCAGATGGGCGCTGGACAAACAAGAGCAGGACCAGCCGCAACACAGTGGTGGAGGCTATGTGGAATAAAGACAATAATCTTCTATTTATTAAGATGTCATGTTAAATATTTGAAGAGATCAACATTTAATTTCAAAAGAAAACCTGTTGAGTTTGAAATGAGCTCGTGGGTGATGGGTATCCAGTGAGACACCGCCAGAAAGGACCTCGCACTTCCAGGTGGAGCTGCCCCTGGCCAAGCCACGGTGGAGGAGCTTGGTGCATGAAGAGCAGGCAGGAGGGTGAATGGGACCCAAATTCTCCCAGCCAAAGAAGGGTCTTCCTGCCTTCTCCCCGCCGGGCTTCGCTCTGGACTTCAGATGTGGACCCGATGCACCATGAATGCTCAAGGAGGACGCGAATCTCTGAGCCTCGCAGCTTTGTCAATCCAGCCATCATGCAAAGCGACTTGAGCTGTTGAGCTGGAGGTGAGTGGCCTGCTGGCCCCAGCCGCTGCCCCAGAAAGCTGTCACGGGCCATCAAGTCCCAGGTGACAGCAGCAGGCAGACTTTCCTGCAGAGCCCGTCCCATCTACCAACCAGAAACTCCGTGGGAAGTACGACTGCGGTTTCAAACTCAGGACGTGTGCAGTTGCGCCAACTCTGCATATGTAACATCTTAGGGAACTGGCATCAAACAGGATGTGTTAGGAAATTATGATTATCTACTGGCAGGTGCAATGATTGAAAGGCATCAAAGATTACAGTGAGTTTACCATCTAGTAGTAGCCTGAGGCTTTTTTAAAAAACTATTTTTATTTATTCATTTACTTATTAGAGAGAGGGAGAGAGAGAGAGAGAGAATGGGTACAATAGGGACTCCAGTCACTGCAAACAAACTCCAGATGCATGTGTCACCTTGAGCCACCTTGTGCATCTAGCTTATGTGGGTAGTAGAAAAGTGGTTAAGTGCTTGCCTGTGAAGCCTAAGGACCCCGGTTCGAGGTTTGATTCCCCAGGACCCACCTTAGCCAGATGCACAAGGGGGCGCACGTGTCTGGAGTTCCTTTGCAGTGGCTGGAGGCCCTGGCGAGTCCATTCTCTCTCTCTTTCTATCTGCCTCTTTCTCTCTCTGTCTGTTGCTCTCAAATAAATAAAAGTAAACAAAAAAAAATTGAAAGTTCCAACAAGAAGTGAAGGAGACATTTAATCCGCTTCTTTCAGAGCTCGTGTGGGGGCCCAGCATGGTGGCATACATCATTAATCTCAGTTTTCAAGAGACAGGCAGGAATGACAGGAGTTCAAAGTCAGCCAGGACTGGCTACATAATTGTAGTAAGAACCCCACCTCTCCAACCAAAAATAAATAAATAATAATTAAAGAGAAGAAGGGAGGCAAGAAGAGGAGATTCCCAACTTAAAATTCCTTCTTTGGGGTGCTGGAGAGATGACTTAGCTTGCCTGAAAAGCCTAAAGACCCAGGTTTGATTCCCCAGTAGCCATGTAAAGTGGGCTGTACAAGGTGTTGCGTGCATCTGGAGTTTGTTTGCAGTGGCAGGACATTGTACTGCAGCCATTCTCTCTCTATCTGACTCTCTCTATGTCTCTGTTTCTCTCTCTAAATAAATACATTTTTTAAAAAAATGTGTTATTCTAGAAAACATGACAGTGTATAGTCTAAATCCTAGAATTAAAGATACTGACAACTCCTTTATTCAGGGACCAAGTTCTTAAGTAGTGGGTTTTCAACTCCTGGATGCCCCGAAGAAGCCAGTGACTCTGCCATCCTTGCCCTGCTCAGCCTATCTAGGCTCAGGGTGCACTTGCTAAAGCTGCATTCTGCAAGGAAGGAGTAGGAAAGTCGGAGGTCCTTTGGGGTAGCAGTGTGGTTAGGCCTGCTTGAGTGGACTTTGTGTCTTGGTAACAGGAACCCAGGGAGCCTCCCGTGTGTGGAGACAGAGGGGACACACCCATCCATAAACCAGCCCTCACCAGACCCTTTCCATAACTGAGAAACCAGTGCCCACTGTGTGCACTCAGTTTATGGATGTCATTATAGCCACCCAAGTAGACCTACGGGGGGAATCTACTTTCTCATTCACAAACCCTGTAGCCCCCAGACCCAAAACCCTGGCTGTCCACCCACGGCCCGAGCCCATTCTGCATGTGGCTTTTTGCATAGGCTGTCTGGTCCCTCCTCTGCACTGTGACTCCATGGGACTATCAACTGTCAGTTCCTCCTGTTTGAAACAACTTTTCTTAGTGAAACTCTGTCATCTGAAGGTGGGCATCTTTCCCTCACCAACAGCATGAACAGGAGACTGGAACAGAGCTCCAAGCTGAAGACTGCTAACAGGAAGAGATCCCATTTTGGGGGTGGCTGTATGTCTTGGATGTTGATGAGTGAATCACATGTCACTCCAATGTCACCAGTCCTGGAGCTGTGACAACAGCACAGCCTGTTCTCCAGAAGCAAAGTGACGGACACATTAATACTCAAGGGCTGCGCAGCTGGGTGTGGACACGAGGCCTCTTCAAGACGGGGCAGGTGCTCTGACCCTGCAGAAGTGCAAGGACGAGAGAAGCACGACCACACTTGCATCCTGTCTACAGGGGTCACGGGCACCACTGTCCAATCAGACCGGAAATGGTCCAGCAGCAATGTGGAGGCACGCTTCTGTTCTCTGCATGCCTACTTAGCCATGGTAGATCCTGGGCATTCTTCTTGTTTTGCAAATTAAATTAAAATGTATTTAGTTGAGAGGGAAAGAGAGAGAGAGAATGGGTGCACCAGGGTCTCCAACCACTGTAAATAAACTCCAGACACAGTCTCTACCTTGTGCATCTGGCTGATGTGGATATTGGGGAATGGAACCTGGGTCCTTTGGCTTCCCAGTCACGAGACTTAAGTGCTGAGCCATGTCTGCAGCATGTGGGGGAATCTTCACCTCTCAGACCCTGGCTGCTGTCCACCCAGTGGTGGGGGTGGGGGAGGGGACCACACTGATGGTTCATTCAAAAGTGAGGAGCAATATGTCCCTGTCCTGGAACTTTGTGACAGTCACGCCCGGCCGCCAGGCTCCTTCCCTAACCATGGCAGAAAGTGCCGCGGAGCTCACTCCTGGCCAAGCTCCGGTCTCGGGCAGACTGAGCAGCGGGTCCACAGGTCCGCAGGACGCTAGAGCCCATGAGCTCCCGGCACCAGCCTGGCCTGGCGTGCAGGTACCCAGACATGGGACATGTCCACCCCGATCCCTCCATATGGGGCCTGTGCTCCTCGTACCTGCCATGCTGTCTTCACGCGTGTTAAACCTCGGTGAATGTAACTTATCATTTAACCCTCCCTTAGGATTGTCATGCTGTCTTCATGCGTGTTAAACCTTGGTAAATGTAACTTATCCTTTAACCCTCCCTTAGGATTATCATGCTGTCCTCACGTGTGTTAAACTTTGGTAAATGTAACTTATCATTTAACCCTCCCTTAGGATTATTTCTACTTGATGAATATAACTCATTAAATTTTAAAAATGGCTTTTTTTACTTATTTAAGAGAGAAAAAAATGTCTTTATTTGTTCAACAGAAAGACATAGAGGATGGATGCTCTGGGGCTTCTGGCCACTCCAAATGAGTTCCATATGCATGCGCCACTTGGTGCCTCGGACTTTACATGGGTACTGGGGAATTGAATGTGGGTTGTCAGGCTTTGCAGGCAGGTGCCTTAACCACTGAGAAATCTCTCCAGCCACTAGTTTCTTGAGATAGGGTGATGCAGGTAGAGGACAGAGGATGGTCTCCACTCAGCCAAAGCCCTGTTTCTGTAGGATATGGGATTCTCAGCTCCCAAACCCTGAGATGGGTGCTGCTAATCTGGGCCTGAGGCACTGTCTAACTGTTTCTGCAGGGTATGAGGAGGCAGATAGCCCTGGGTTCTGAGAAGAGGATGTGGTGGACCTCTCACAGCTTCCCAGGCCAGAGACCTCACTCAGAGCTGCCTTGGGAGAGCAGGGCACCTCCGTTCGCCCTCCAGACTCCATGAATACTCTGGGCATCTACAGCAATGGGGTAATGGCCTGTGATCCCAACAGAGGGTGACAGGGACTCACAACAGAGGAAACCAAGTTCCTAGAGACTCACACTCTTTACTGAGAGACAAGTAAATTGGCCAGACTTAAGTCACATATCAGTATTTAGTGAGAGTTTATCTGTATCCAGGCAACATGGAGTCAAAGAAGTGGCACCAAAGAGTGTTCTGGAGATGTAAGCCCTGCATTCCTGAGTGCTTAGTACTGAGGGCTTCTACTCCCTAATCTCTCTGCAAACAGTGCAGGAAGATCCCATGCAGGCTGCGGAGAAAACGCCGTCAGCAGCGTTGGCAGTGCGAAGGACAGGGACTCCGCTCGGCCAGGCAAGATGGGTCCACAGTGGCATGCCAGCTTGTCTGTGATGCGGGGGATCTGCTGCTGCCTGAGTGGACTGAAGCCACTGCACAGGACAGAGCAAGCGAGGGAACTCGGGCCTGGTACTGAAACTTAGTCCAAGGCCTGTGATTGGCTAAATGTGCATACTATGCCCATTGGATTCGCCCCAAATTCTTCTGTCTGTGCTTGCAGGGGGTTCTGCTCTCACTTCTTCAGTTTTTATTCAGTTCAGTTTTTGAGGGAGGGTCTCACTGTAGCCCAGGATGACCTGGAATTCACTATGGAGTCTCAGGGTGGCCTTGAACTCACGGCAATCTTCCTAACTCTGCCTCCCGAGTGGTGGGATTAAAGGAGTGTGCCACCATGCTCGGCTACTTCTTCGGCTTTTATGTTTGAGGTAGCGTCTCGCCCTAACCCAGTATGACCTGAAACTCACTATGTAGTCTCAGACTGGCCTCCAACTCACAGCGATCCTCTTGCTTCAGCCTCCCAGGTGCTGTGACTCACAGCGTGAGCCACCATGCCAGCCCGCTTGCTCTCACTGGTGATGGGAGAAACATCTCTGGCAGATGGCAGTGAGTGCCAGTGAGACTCAGAGCTCATCAAAGTGCTGCGAGGATGGCACACTCCACAACCGAGACGTCTCTGTCACACGGGCCCAGGCTGGGCACCGTGCACACGAAGCAGCAGAAAGAACAAGAGAGCTGGCCTGTGGCTCTGGGTGTCCCAGACCGAGGGGCTGTGGTTAGCTGCTCGGCAACATGTTGTAGTGAATGATGGGGACAAAAAGAACAAACAAAAAGCAAAAGAAAAACAAAAAAAAAACAGACATAAAGGTAGAAGAGGGGCTGGTTGGGAACAGGAGTGCACGGAGGAGGGCTGGTTGCCCAGGAGGAGGGAAGGTCGTATGATTCAACTACATTATGTCCATCTAGGAGCATTGTCAAGAAAAAAGCAAGATTTGAACTCAAACCTACCCCATGTTGAAGGTAACAACAGAACAGATGACAGAGATGCGGCCTGTGCCACTCCCTCATTCCCTAGCACTAGGGGGAAAAAAGACTGCCAAACTGATAAAGAAATGACAAATAATTTAATTAAAATACCCGAATATATGACTGACATTTTATACAAGTCAAAAGCAAATTGGCTTGCAAACAAATATGATCACTGACAAGAAATTAGAAACCAACAATTTTTTTAAATGTACTTTAATTTTTTAAATTTATTTGTAATGAGAGACAGGGGGAGACAGAGAGAATAGGTACTCCAGGGCCTCCAGCCACTGTAAATGGACTCCAGATTCATGTGCCACTTTGTGCATCTGGCATTATGTGGGTCTTGGGGAATGGAACTCATGTCATTAAGCTTTGCAGAAAAGTACCTTAACCACTGAGAAATCTTTCCAGCCCAAACCAACACTTTTATTCCTGAAGTGTTTGGAGTCCTCTAAGATTATGCCAGGAACTACCTTGGATGACCAAGATTCCTGGCAACAGATGCCAGTTCCTAGATCAGAGCTCGGCACAGGGACCTGGGGCTGTCCATCCCATTGCATTTGACCAGAAATGCTATTCCCAGGAGCACAGGGAACGTGCTTTCATGCAGGGTGACCTGCGCCCTACGGTCCATGGAAACCCGGGAACATGGAACCATGAAGTCCCCCAGAGCCCCGGACAAGGACACGAGGTCATGTTCCTGAAATGGAACACTTCAGAACAGTCAAAAGCCAGTGGACATGAGGGTGAGCTCAAAGCTTCATGGTGTGTTTGATGTCTCCAAGTGGAGAGGTTGTACCCACAGTCACTATGCTTGACAAGTTGTAGTCTAGACGGTGTGATGACATTAAACATTTTACATGGTATTAGGTGATGTTCCCTCAAACTTAAATCAGCTGGGTGTGGGGGCGCACGTCTTTATTCCCAGCACTTGGGAGGGAGAGGTAGGAAGGAGGATCGCTGTGAGTTCGAGGCCAGCCTGAGACTATGTAGTTAATTCCAGATCCAGCCTGGGCTACAGCGAGACCCTACCTAGAAAAAATAAAAAGAAGGAGAAGAATCAAAAGGATGAAGAACAAGTAAGATCTGATGGCTTCAGGACACCCGTTCAGCTCTCGCGCTGTGCCTACGCCTCCTTCAAGCAGACTGTTCCCAGAAGGACTCCTGGGGTAGAAGGACTTCAACCAAGACTGTGGCCTGTAGGAGAAACTCAGGATGGCCCCTGAATCTACTGCTGCCAACCGGGATGCCTCCCAACGTGCCTGTCCCCTTGACCCTGACAGGGTTCATTCAGTACCTCCATCTTCTCTCTCTCTCTCTCTCCCCTTCTACTTACCTTCCTCCCCACAGACTAATGCCTCAATATGGTCATTCAGAAAAATATTTTTGACAAGGTAAAGCATTCCAACAGCTCTATATGTCTATAAAATATGGAAATACTTAGGGCTTCAGTACAATGACATAGGGGAGGTCAAGCCTGACCCAGGGGCATGGCGGTGACAAGTGGAGGGAGCTGGAACAGCTCTGTGGCCACTTGGAAATTTTTATGCTTGCACTTGTGTTTGGACAATGGGTTCATGGGAAGCAACTAATAACTTTTAAAAGTTGCTGGTACTGGGCTGGAGAGAAGGTTTAGGAGTTAAGGCACACGAACCCAGGTTTGATTCGGCAGTCTACATGTAAGCCAGATGTACAAACTGGCATATGTATCTGGAGTTCACTTGCTGCAACTGAAGGACCTGGTGTGCCCATTCTCTTTCTCTCTCCCTCTCTCTAACTCTTTCTCTCAAATAAACACATACTATTAAAAAAAAAAAAATTGCCAGTATGGACCAGGGGAAATTGGCTGTCTCATGAGCTCTATAAGTCTGTCTTAGGCATGTAACATCCACTAAAATATCAAGAATAACTAGTCAATGTCAGTTGATCATTCTGGTGCATCATCTACAGATGGGCAGGGGCAGCTTCTAGATTCCTGGCTGCCCTGGCATCACCTGGGAAACAGAAAGTTGTAGGTTGGCATCACCTCCAGATAGTCACATTCACTGGCCTGCAGCACAGGGCAGATATCGACACACTGAAATGCCTCAGAGAGATTCGCCTGGGGTGTGTGGACGCTGTGTCCTCTCCAGCCAGGTAGCAGGAAGTTGAACAAATCCATTCCAGGGACAGCACCCCATGAGCACAGGGCTCACAAGGGGGTGTTGAGAGAGCACAAGCTTTGTGGGGGTCAGTGGAGACCTGCCCAAGAGCTAGGGAAGGGCTGGAACGAACCAGCCTGGCTGCCCAAGAGCACTGGGACTGGAGGACAAGGGACACAGGCTCCTGTCATGGAAGATTCACAACTACAAGCCAGTAGGGGGGACACTGTTCATTAGGGGAAGTGAGGGCAGCGAGCTCCTGGAGGCCTCTCCAATGCTGGCTTTTGAGGGCGGGGTAGAAGTTGTTCTTGGCTAGAGGAAAAATGTGGAGGCTCTGGTCTGAGAGGAGAGTGGAGGCAGGTGCCAGGAAGCAGCTCCCGGGGTGTGAGCATCTCTTCAAAGAGGGCGGTCTGAAAACTTTTTGCCCCTCATTCCTTTTTTCTGACTTCTGTGTACCCTGTTTCTAGGTAGAATGGTTTCTTCAGGGAGCATGATGTTGGTGGTTGCTACAGGACTTACAGACAAATCTGAGCTCCATTCCTGGAAGCCAATTTTTAAAAACATTTTTATTTGCTTGAGACAGAGAAGCAGTCAGAGAGTGTGAGAGAGAAAATAGGCTCACCAGGTCCTTCTGCCACTGCAAACAAGCTCCAGATGTGTGCACCACTCTTTGTTTCTTGTTTTACTTGGGTGCTGGAGAATCGAACCCAAGTTATCAGGCTTCCCAAACAAGTGCTTTTAACTGCTGAGCCATCTCTTCAGCCCCTTGAGGCCAAATTTTGCAAGCCTCTACCTTTATGATCCAAAATACACCATGTGTTTCCATCACCAGCATTCTGTTTTGTCAGTTTTGAAGGTCCAGTCAAGAATTTTCATCTAAATGTTCTTTTTAGTTACCTGTATTGTACAAAGTCATTTAAAGGTGACTAAGTCTTGGAACACTTTCCATACTAGAGGATTTACTAATCAAATTAAAATTTCAATCTTTTGGGATAGAGAGATAGCTTAGCAGGTAAGGCACTTGGCTACAAAGCCAAAGGACCTGGGTTCAATTCCCCAGTACCTGCAAAAGCCAGATGCACAGCGTGACACATGCATCTGGAGTTCATTTGCAGTCATTAGAGGCTCTGGTGTGTCCATTATCTTCCTTCTTCTCCTCCTTCTTTTCTCTCTTTCTTAAATAGATAAACAAATTTAAAAATTTCATTAATACATGATTTATTTAATGAAACCCTAGCTCCCATATCTTTCTGCAACTGTGTATTTTTGTGGTTTACTGCTTCTTATATTGTAAGAAAGTGGAGAGTAACGCTTCTAAACCCACATTAGAGTTCAGTTCATTAGCTCTGTCTCTGTGTGGGGTATGAGAAGCTTGAAATATTCTTTTTAGTGTCTTGGGGAAAGTCTGCCTAATTTCGTCAAGGAATTTATTCAGACATTTTAAAATATTTTAATCATTTACAAGAGAGAGAGACAAAAAGAGAGAGAGGAGAATGGGTATGCCAGGGCCTCCAGCCACTGCAAACAAACTCCAGACGCATGTGCCACTTTTTGCCTATGGCTTCAAGTGGGTTCTGAGGAATCGAACCTGGCTCCTTTGGTTTTGCCAGCAAGTGCCTCAACTGCTGAGCCATCTCTCTAGCCTATATTCAGGCTTTTCAAGACAGCAGAGGAGGCCTGGACAGTGTGCATGCACAGCTGCCTGGGCTGGCGGGGGAGGGAAGGGCTGCCTGCTCGCCTGGCCCCGGGTTCTGCGCTCTGAGACAAGCAGCCCCGGGCAGAAGTGTTTGTCAAATTAAACTGCAAAACCCGTCAGCATTTTTGAAGGGAGTTAGGAGTCGAGGGGAAGTGTCTGGAGGTTGTGAGCATGTATGAGGAGAAGGCTGCTCATGAGCCGGTGGCTGGGCCCCTGCTCTGTCAGGTTCCCCTTCCAGGAAGACAGCAGAGGCCAGCGTGGGCCAGAGGTCGCCTGGGTCCGCTCTGCCGTCTCCCACCGCGGTAACTCACTTTCCAAGCGCCTCCTGACAGCCCGGGCTGCGCTGCTGGCGGGCTGGGGCCCGGGGAGGATGGGTAAGTGTGCGTGGGGGGGGGGGGAGGATGGGCATGCCAGCCCCGAGGACCAGCAGCAGGAGCCCATTCCAGAGCTGGACACTGGCACGGGCCATATGGAATCACCAGTGTTGGACAGAAGCAGAACCCCGTAAACTTCTGAGGTCGAGACATCCCAACATTAGGTTTGGGTTCATGGTACAAGTGCTCCTTGGCTATATTTATACAGAATCACACTCCAAAATGATAAAGGACATATCACATTTCTTCCGGTGAGGTCAGCGCTCACTTTCGGTTGGGAGGCAGGAGTATGTCATGAGATCTCCCTCTCACCCTCTGCAGGGGAGCAGGAATGCTCCTTCCGTCATCACCTGTCTGGCACTGTCAGGGGCTAAAGCTTGGTAAATGTCCCAATCTGGGTTAGGGTGTGCTGCTCTCCATGATTCTAAACGTGTACGTAAACCATGTATGGTGGTAGCAGGGCCCGTCTGGAATGTAGGCAGGCATTTATGATAATTAGAAATAATCAAATCCAGACCAAGGAAAAGGCATAAGAGAATGTTCAGTAATTTGTAGCTAAATGACTCTGGGACCTTAAGGCAGCGTATCCAGGTGGTGCTTCAAGGACCCATAAACACTTGATTTAAAGGGGCAATGTTACCATGGTGGTTTATGATCCCTGCACTGAGCTTAAATTGATGGTGTCTGCTCAAAGTACAAATGGAGCAATAGTTTGGTAGCTGGACGGATGGCTGAGAGCCGCCTCTGAGGAGCACGTCACACCCGACACCAGAGACTCCAAGACGGTGGCCCACGAGCCCGTTTGGCAAACGCTTTCTCTGTTGTTTGGAGGATCCACATCCTAGCCTGGGCATGAACGTGTGATGCCCTTGTGTTCAGTTTTCTTTCTCCGAGGTGGAGGAAACACACATAGTGTGAGAGGCTGCCATGTGTGGTGGCGGGGTGGGGGAGTAAGGTATGTAAGGCAAGATCCGGGCCAGCAAGGCAGAGGGAGGCCCAGAGTAACAACTGCAGAGGATGGGAGTGACATTCAGGGAACGGAGATGCCACCTTGGGCACCTCCAGCTCGTAAGAGAGGGTATTGTGCAAGCCCAGACACCACCTGGGAAAAGAGGTTGTGGTCCTGCCAACCCTGGGATTTGCTGGGAAAATAATATGGGAGACTAAAGACTGGGATGAAAATGGATGTCCCAATAAGCACAGGGGAAAACTGACCATCTACTCAGTGGACAGAGTCAGTAATGGATGCTGGTAGAAGAAAGAAAAAACACTAACCAAGTGTCCCTTCTGGATGTCTACTGGTTATGATGATGTGATTAGTGTAGGATACTGACCAGGGAACCTGGATTCCAAATTAATTTCAACTTCTTTTTTTTGCCTCTGATTCCTCATTTGGCAAATAAGACGGTTCAGTCATGGTGTAGCTGAGCTCTGGAATTGCTGCCTGGATGCAAGGACCTGGTTCATGGGCAGTGCTGGACAATGGAACCAACTCCTAGTAAAGAAAGACTAGAAATCAATGATTCTGGCAAAGGCAGTCCTGAGAGGCTGCAGTGTTTGGGGGAAAGAGCTACACAGCAGAGGGACTCAGGATGAGGCTCACAGGTGCACCCACCTGCTCTCTGGAGGTTGGGAAAGGAAAGGAAAATAGCAGAGAAATTTCTTCTTCCTGTCCAGGAGAATCCAGCGAGGAAGGAACAAATGACACACCCCTTGAGCATGGAGAGCTGCCAAGGAGGGCACTTGAAATAGCATGCAGAGGTCCACTAAGGGGAGGAGGGAAACTGGCCACTACATTTCACAGCATGGCCGATCAGGGTGGTGAACACCTGCAACCCCAGCTCTTTGGAGGCAGAGGTAGGAAGACTGCTGTGAGGTCAGGGCCAGCCTGGGCTAGAGTGAGAACTTACCTTGAACACAAAACAACCCTTCATTCCAAAAATGCACTTCACAGATGGTAGTTGCTGACCTCAACTAGAGGACTTCAATGGAGAATGATTGAATGTTACACATGCTGATAGTTGATCTTAGTGACACCAGGAAGCCTCAGTCCCAGGACAAGATCCGAGAGTCCCATTCTTAATGTCAATGGTAGCAGATACAAACGGAAGTGGACATCACGGGTATAATGGCCTGATGGATCATGCACAGGAATTGGCCTTATTTGGAGATGGTGGGTGCATCTGGAAGCCTAGGAGTGGCTGAAACTCACCAGGTCATGAGTTATGGACAGAGATGTTCTTGTTTGTGGTACCACTAAGGAAGGTCTGATGTTACAGACCACCACCAACAACAAAGGCCACCTCTTTACTCCACTCAACAAATAAGGTGAATGTTTCTCAGGAGAGAGCAGGGAGAGAAAATTAGACTCCTGGGGATTTGAGTCTCATGGACAGTGACTAGAGAAGGTCCACAGAGCTCAGAGGTAGTTTGACAGGGACAGAAAGAGGTGCCTGTGGTGGGCAATGGGTCTAGACCCTCGAAGACCTGGGTCCCTCACAAAGGGGCATTCATTTGATTCTTTGATCCAGGCCTGGCATAAGCTAGTCCAACCCTCCCTGACTGCAGATCCTCCCAGACGTGTGCTCCAAGAAGACAGCAGCTTTTCAATAGCAGAAGCCTAACTACCATACATGTCCTGGGAGTGACTAGGGGGCTTCATAACACCAGAAAAGAAGAAAGGAGAAGTCTTAACCTGCATGGACACTACCAGAGGTCTTTTCTTCTGACACCTCTTAATATGTGCCTATAGTCTTCATATATCTAAAGTAAAGGATCAGTTTTGTTCTTTAATCACAAAATTTTATTTTAAAGATCAACACTCAACAGGGACAAAAACCGTTACACTATGAGATGGAGAGTTGGCTCGGCGGTTAAGTGCAATTTCTTCATAAGCTTGACGTCCTGAGGGAGGCTGAGACCACCCAAGTTTGAATTTCCAGATCCCACATAAATAGCTGGGCATGGCCACACCTGCCTGTATCCCTGAGAATGCTGGAGCCCCACAAACTCCAGGAACAGTAAGGAGACGCTGGCTCAGAAACTAGACTCGATGGAGGAGTGACAGACACCACACATTCTGCTCTGGTCACTGTCACTGCGTGTCCCCTGCTGCAGATGTACATATGGCGCCACATCATGCCACATATACACAAACACACACGTGACAGGCAAAAATAAATAAACAAACATTCCACTAAGCAAGGGTTGTATGATGTTTCTCCTTAAGTCTGAGAACACCTTGGAATATGCAGGAAGTCCTTGTGCGCATCACTGTGAACTCTGTGAGGTCAGCATGCTCACTCTTCTCTTTAAAATATTTTATTTTTATTTATTTATTTATTTGACAGAAAAAGAGAGAGAGAATGGGTGTGCCAGGGCCTCCAGCCACTGCAAACAAACTCCAGATGCATGCACCTCCTTGTGCATCTGGCTAAAGTGGGTCCTGGGAAATCAAACCTGGGTCCTTTGGCTTTGTAGGCAAAGACCTTAACCACTAAGCCATTCCTCCAGCCCTCACTTTTTCTTTATAACAAGGCACAGAAACAGCCCAGACAACAGTCAACACTGACCCCCAGCCCGTCTCACAGCAGACACATGGCTCTGTCATACAGCACAGCCACACATCTCTTGACAGCAGGACCATATTCTGAAACAGGCATCAGGAGACATTCTAACCATGTGGGTATTATAGGTTGCTATAGTTACTTTCACCTTGCTGGCAGGAAACACCCAAACAAAAGCAGTGTGGGTGGAGAAAAGGGTTTATTTTGGCTTACAGACTCAAGGGGAGGCTACGTGATGGCAGGGGAAACAATGGCATGAGCAGAGGGTGGACATCACCTCCCAGCCAACATCGTGTGGACAACAGCAGCAAGAGAGTGTGCCAAACACTGGCAAAAGGAAGCTGGCTATAACACCCATAAGCCCGCCCCCAAAGATACACTGTCCACAGGAGTTTCAAATTCTCAAATTGCCAGTAGCTGGGGAGCCTAGCATCCGGAACACATAAGTTTATGGAGGACACCTGAATCAAACCACCTCATAGGGAGAATATTCATGAACTGAGACAGCTGTAGCATCACTAGTGACATAATCTTCAGAGATCAGTTTCATCCAGGCAGTCCCTCATTATGGGATACATACTGCACAGTGGAAGTGGCACCCCATTCTTTCCTTATTACTGAACACCTAGAGAGACAGGGACCTGCAGAGTATCACACAGGAGGAGGGAATGCTGGGGTCGCTTCTGCCCAGGACATTTTCCAAAATCTCATGTCCAGGCTTTTCTCTCAACACTGAGATCCCATCCCTGCAGGGAAGCCTCTGGAAACCTTCGAGATGCCTGCATCCAGCTGCTTTGTGTGACACCAGCCATTCCAGTGTGCAGTCTGTGGTGGTCTGAATCTGATGTCCCCATAAACTCAGGCACTTTGAATGCTTGTTTCCCAGCTGGTAGCAATTTGGGAAGTGGAGTCTTGCTGGAGAAGGTATTTTGCTAGAGTCAGACTTTGAGGTATTCAAGTGCAGTCTCCCCTTTGCCAAAGTTCAGCTCACTCTCTTGAACTGTGTTTCTGCCTGCTATGAGAAAAGCGATGTCAGTCTCTCCTCTACCATCCTCTCCCTCTCACAGGGACAGCTTTGCTTCTAGACTGTGAGCCAAGGTAAACTTGTTCTTCCCATCAGCCTCTTTTGTCAGGTGCTTAGTCCCAGCAATATGAGGATAGCTACAACATGGTCCATCTCACCACAAAATGTAACATTAAATACAATAATAACCTTCCTTGGGACTGCAGATGCCCAAAGTGTTCTATGTGTGTGCAGTGGTCTGTGTGTGTGCAGTGGTCTATGTCTGTGCAGTGGTCTATGTCTGTGCAGCAGTCTATGTGTGTGCAGTGTGATCTCTGTGTATGCAGTGGTCTATGTGTGCAGTGGTCAGTGTGTGTGCAGTGGTCTGTGTGTGTGCAGTGGTCTATGTGTGTGCAGTGGTCTGTGTGTATGCAGTGGTCTATGTCTGTGCAGCAGTCTATGTGTGTGCAGTGTGATCTCTGTGTGTACAGTGGTCTATGTGTGTGAAGTGGTCTGTGTGGGTGCAGTGGTCTGTGTATGTCCAGTGGTCTCTGTGTGTGCAGTGGTCAGTGTGTGTGCAGTTGTCTATGTGTGTGCAGTGGTCTGTGTATGTGCGGTGGTCTATGTGTGTGCAGTGGTCTATGTGTGTGAAGTGGTCTGTGTGGGTGCAGTGGTCAGTGTGTGTGCAGCAGTCTGTGTGTGTGCAGTGGTCTGTGTGTGTGCAGTTGTCTATGTGTGTGCAGTGGTCTGTGTATGTGCGGTGGTCTATGTGTGTGCAGTGGTCTATGTGTGTGAAGTGGTCTGTGTGGGTGCAGTGGTCTGTGTATGTCCAGTGGTCTCTGTGTGTGCAGTGGTCAGTGTGTGTGCAGCAGTCTGTGTGTGTGCAGTGGTCTGTGTGTGTGCAGTGGTCTGTGGTCAGTTGTCAGTGTGTGTGCGGTGGTCTATGTGTGTGCAGTGGTCTCTGTGTGTGATGTGTTCTGTGTGTGTGCAGTTGTCTCTGTGTGTGCAGTGGTCTGTATTTGTGCAGTGGACTCTGTGTGTGCGGTGGCTTATGTGTGTGCAGTGGACTGTGTGTGTGCAGCGGTTTGTGTGTGTGCAGTTTGCCTCATGCAGAAAACCTGTGAGGTCATGTGCCTCCAGACTGGTTCTCTGCTCAGAGACTTGCAGGGACCTGGGTGACTTTGGGGTTAAGTGGCCAGAATTTTTTTTGTGTGTGTGAGTTTGCAGCTGGCCCCAGGAACCTGGCTGGCAGGAATTTGGAGTGCTCTATAAATGAAGTACTGCCACTGGGGCTTTAATGGGTAGGCGCCTAACGAAGCAGCATAATGGCAAAACTGATGTGCCGGCTCTGTGTCTCACAGGCATCATGTTATATTCTGTTGGGAAGAGAAAAACACAATATTTTGGGGACAACTATCATTTCAAACCCCAAATTCTCTTTGTTCCGTGCCTTTCCAAATAGTAACATATATAAGACACTTATTTTTGAAGGTTCTTTTTCACAGAGGAGAAAAGTGTTATTATGTCTGAAACAGAATTTTCAGGCTATGGAGAAAATATTCATACTTTTGCTTGTAAATAAATGCAGGTAAGCATGTTTTCTACCAGTAGAGCCATACTACATGTCCAAAAGAAAAGGCCTCCCTAATTACCCAATCCACTTACTCTGGTATTTCCATATGCATTTTTATATAAATCTTTAAAAACATTGGAAAACAACTGAAAGATGAAAACTTTAACTCAAAAATCAGTCTCTAAGGTGTCTTCTATTCTGGTGCATATAAATAGAGCTTACAAGGTGCTCTCTGAGAAAAATGTTCATGTCTATGAATAAGAATAAAATTGTTGAAGACATACAATGTCATTTTCCAGGGAAAAGTCATGACAGAACCCGCTTGCTTCATAAAATCTCTTCCTCATTTTTATTCACTTTGAAAGCACAATTCCCATCTCGTTTATGAGAAACCCACTCGAAAGCAAGCGCTCTTCCCAGCAGTCTCCTGTACAGCATTTTCATCTATATCTGGCTGCAAACAGGCCGTTGTGACATATTACGATATTACGTAAGTATCAAGAACTAATGAAGTTGTACCAGCCAGGCAAGCATGACATTGCTTCTTTTCTAGGCAGTTTTTTTTTTTTTTCTGAGTCCCCTGAATTTGGAATTTCCCTTTAAAATGTCCCATTAATTCCTATTAAAGGATTACTAGTGCAGAAACTGCACATTACCTTTATCAATGTGTAGGAATAAATGTTAGTCATTCCCAGTTAAAAGCCCTCCTCTGGGTTCTGCTCATGTGCGAACAGTATCACATCAGCGAGTGATTCAGGAGAGGAATGCACCCAGCCTAGAGACTGGAGATGGCTGTTAGCACTAGATATTCTAATTTGGAATAATGTCAGTCTTTATAGCTTATGTTGGAGTGTGCCAGCCACCATCTGTTTATGACACAGATGGATGGGACTTGCCACATAATGACCGAGTATTGATCCTAGAGGTGGAATAGCCATAGGCCTCTCACTGGATGCATGGGGGGCTGCCATCCCAAGTACTTAAGTATGATGGTAGTTTTTATGTATTTCCCCAGTTTCCTCTTGCCAAGGCCACAAGGTACACAATTTTCAACCCTCCTCAATGGTTCTTCTTTTAAAAAAAAATTATTTGATTTTTATTTATTTATTTGATAGTGAGAGAAAGAAGCAGGAAGAGAGAGAGAGAGAGAGAGAGAAAGAGAGAGAGAGAGAGAGAGAGAGAGAATGGGTATACCAGGGTCCCTAGCTACTGAAAACAAACTACTGAAACAAGCACCACATTGTGCATCTGCCTTACATGGGTCCTGGGAAATTGAACATAGGTCCTTTGGCTTTGCAGGCAAGTGCTTTAACTGCTAAGCCATCTCTCCAGCCCTTTCTTCTTTATTTAATGGGTAACTTTATAAAGTGAGCATATTGAGTATTGCTCATATGTCCATTGGGCTGGACCCTTGTGCTACCTCTGCTCTGCCCCCTTTGCTCCGTGAGGTTATCAGTACTCCCTTTAGAGTCATGAATACACCTGCTATTCTCTATGGGTGTGGGGGGAGATGCCTTCCACACTGTGACTCTTACATTCCTCCCGTCCCCCTGTTCAGCAATGTTCCCTGAGCCTTAGAGGGTGAGTTGTAAGTCCCCTTTAAGGTTGACCTCTTCACAACCTCTGATTTTCTGCTTTGATGAGTTTTGAGTCTTCTCAGTGTCTACTGCCATCTCCCTGGAGGAGGTTGTCAGGCCAGCAGTGAGAGCAGCACACGTGTTTAATCTGCCATTTCCACTGTAATGTCTCCTGGGCCCTGGCAGATGAGATAGAAACGAGTTGTCTCATGATAGGAAGTTGCCTTCTTTTCTGTCATTCTGATGGGTCTGGGATCTCCTCTGTATTCATTATCATCTGCTAACAGCAGATTCTCTAGCCAAGAGTGAGATCATGAGATCAGCATTTAGAAAACTTTTTAAAAATTAATTCACTTATTTGACAGAGACAAACAGGTGTGTGGGGGAAGAGAGAGAGAGAAAAAGAGAGAGAGGGAGAGAAATAATGGGTGAACTGGGTTAAAAAACAGGTGCAAATGAACTCCAGATGCATGCAGCACCTTGTGCATCTGGCTTATGTGGGTACTGGGGAATTGAACCTGGGTCCTCAGCAAGAGTTCTGTGCCTGCCCCACTGAACAGTGGGAATGTGGCATGCTCTGCTGTACCCCATCCATGTGATGGTGAAATCACAGGCTTCGGCTGGAATTGCAAGGCACTTTCATTTGTAAAACGTACTCGTTTGACCTGAATGGTATGAGCACAGAGAGGTCTCTGATTCTGCCCAATCTCCCAGCCCGTGTGTGAAGAAGAGCGAAGGTGACCCTTGGCGGTCAGGGTAGGCTCCGCCCAGAGCATGGGCGCACTGAAGAGTAGAACGCCTTGAATGTAGCTTCCATTGCAGAAGACTTCAACAGCTCATGAAGGGCCCTGTGTCAGGGCATCACCTCCTTGGACAACAGCCCCTAAAGTTGTGGGCTCAGAATGTCCTTGTCCTGGAAGGGCTGCCTGGAGGTGTACAACTGTGCCCAGCTCCCCTCACCCCAGCCTTCTCTTCTTCTTTGCCATGTGAACCCCACTTCATATGTAGATCTCCGCCCCCCTGCACTGCACACCACCCCCGCCCTCGCCCTGCCTCTCCCCTGTGCATTCTTAGAAGAGCAGAGCCTGTCGACCTGCCACGGAAGTAATGGGAACAGAACAGGATGGAAATAAGTGTCCGGCGGGTTCTTCATGCCAGCCTCCAGTTTGTCTCTGGACATTATTTTTGGAGTGGACATGACAGTCACAGGCGCTTCAATAAACTGAAGAAAGACAGCTAGCTGTAAGGTTGGTGCATGATGGCAGGGAGCAAGGCCTCCACATGAGCCAACCCTTGATTAGGGTGCAGCCCCGGGTGCCCTGGGCAATGCACAGCGGTCCCAAGGACCCATCTGGCTTCAAACAGTCCTGTCTGAAAGCATATGGTGTTGATACCAAAAACAGGGACCTGAGGAACCCAGGCCTGGAGGAAGGAATCTGGGAGGCTTTGAACAGACCCCAGGGCAGGACGCCAGAAGGCGCTGGCGGTGGGTCTGGGCCCCACAGGTGGACACAGGAGTTGGAACATCAGCCCTCGGTGGGTTCAAAGTACACAAAGAACAAACTAACGGGGTGGGGAGGATCCCGAGCCCTCCTCAGACAAACCCATCCCTGAGGCATCTCAGGTGGCCAGAAACAGGCCTGCAGACAACTGGCCACACCCGAGGAGCTGGGGACAGGCGTATCTTAGGGTTACATTGTCATTTAACTGTGCGGAGTGAGTCCCCAGGAGTGAGCGCAACTTGAGAACGGACGCCGCGGTCCCGAAGCTGCACAGCTGCGCGGAGTCCCAGCTAGAGAGCCGAGCTCCGGCGGCTGGCACCAGTCACATTGCCAGGCAGCCTCCCTACAGCCACTGGGAGGAGACAGGAGGTCCTTGGTGGGGCCGACACAGGCGAGTACCATGTGGCAGCAGCCTGTAGAGTCAGGCCGCCTCCTCGGGCACTGTGACCCGTAAAGGGAGGTTTGAGTTGCGGTCCTGAGAGAGGGAGATGGGCATGAAAGGGGAGCCCAGACTCCACGTTGGACTGGGGGATGAGGATGGGTGGTATCCTGTGAGATAAAGGAAGCCCACGTGGGAGTGGGTGGATGGGCACGCCTCTTTGCCCAAGGCCCTGGGCATGGAGGATGGGGCAGAGTTTCACCTCAGACCCTTTATTCCTCACCGCTGTTGGCACTTCTCTTGCCTTGGATTAGAGACACAAACCCGCAGATTGGCCTGAGTGCCAGCAGCAGAGCCCGGGGTATGTGGGAAGAGAGAAGCTCCGCTACGAAATGGTAACTGGGCAGATCCGCAGCTGTCTCAGCTGTCTTTTGACCCCAGTCTGGGTGAACATCCCTGACCAGCGGAGGAGGAGGTGGAAGGCGGTTTGTCATTCATAAGGCCCTCCCCTAACCCAGCACCTCTTCTTGGAGACAGCTTATTACTTTTATTTACTTACTTCTTTATTTATTATTATTTATTTATTTGAGAGAGAGATACAGAAATAGGCAGGTAAAGAGAGAGAGACAGAGAGAGAATGGGTGTGCCAGGGCCTCCAGCCACTGCAAACGAACTCCAGATGTGTACACCCCTTGTGCATCTGGTTTACCTGGGTCCTGGGGAGTCAAACTTGGGTCCCTTGGCTTTGCAGGCAAGAGCCTTAACCTCTAAGTCATCTCTCCAGTCCTATATACTTATTTCTTTGCTCTTTTTATTCTGTTCTCATCCCTAAAGCTTTTACCTATGTCTGAACATGAGGCACGGGCAGGAAGTGACAGGTGCTTGTGTTGGGAGTTGAAACCTGAGGAGGTGAAATTTTAAGAGACTTTTGGTACTGTAAGTATTTCCAGTGTTGGTAGTTATTTTGTTGCCCAGGCCAAACTTCTGGATGACTTCTCTCTCTAAGAAAATGTTTCGATATTGAATGAGCTTTGGCAACTCCGGGTAAGTATTTAAGTTTCCATCAGAGTTCCAGGCATGCAGCCTAATAACCCTGACGGCACAGGGTAAAGCCGTGACCCTGACGCCGGGGACACATGTTGCCCTGGGTCCCCCTGCGTGGCTCTGGACAGCCCGAGCCCTGCAAGCGAGGCCACGGCAGCACAGCACAGGAGGGAGAGAAGCAAACCAGCCCAGCGTCGGAGTTAAGAAAAGCTCGGCTGGGACTGATTTAATGCCAGGCCAGAGCTGGCGACTCAACACTCGGAAAAGGAGCAGGCGTGGTGGCACACGCCTTTAATCCCAGCACTTGGGAGGTCGAGGTAGGAGGATTATCATGTGAATTTGAAACCAGCCTGAGACCACATAGTAAATCCAGGTCAGCCTGGGCTAGAAGGAGACCATACCTCAAAAAAAAAAAGGAATTTTTCCGAAATCTTAGAAGACGTAGGAAAGAACTCCAGCAAGACTGGCAAGACTGCAGTCATTAGTCCATGCTGGACTCTCACTCAGTGACACAATGTCACCTACCCTGAGTGAGAGACCCCAGGGTTACCACAGCAGGGAAGCAGGCCTGGCCTCCTGTGTCTGCGTGGGAGCTCAGCGAGGGGGTATTCCAGGGCCACATCGTCTCATGGCCTCTACTCTTCCCCGTCACTGGAACTCCAGGGCCCAAAGCACTGTGACAACATTCGGAAAACATGAAAAGAGGAGCCTTGGAAGAAACGTGCTTACCTAACAGAACCAACTGCATGGGTTTTCAAGGTAAACCCCAAGAATGGAAACGGCTGCAAAGAATACAGCTTCATTTCCAAGTTTCCAGGGCAGCTCTGGGGTTTTAATTCTATCGAGGCTGAATGTTACTCCAGACATGTTGGTGATAACATTTCTCATAACCCTAAAACCAATTATGCTTTAAATTGAAGTCATTATTACACGCTAGAGAAAATTTTTTCTTATGTGAAATGCCCTTTGTCCTGGCATCCAGGAACTAACATTTATGTAAAATTTTGACAAGTTCATTAATTAACTGGGAAACTTCAATTCATGTGCATTTCAGGAAACTGCCAAAGCCCACAGGGGCCCTGATCTCAGTGGGCCTGGGGAGGGAGAGAAACAGCAAGCTGGAGTACCCAGGAGCCTTCCCAGAGGGCAGGGTGCATTGTGTGATGGGATGTAACAGTGAGAGGCACACTTGTGGGGGACCCAGGGTGGCCATGGGGCAAGGCAGTCAGGTCGGGGGCAGCGAAGTTTGGCAGCAGGAACAAGTGTGCGTTCTTGCACTTCTGCCCACTGCACAGAGCCTTGACCTTGGTGTCAGTGATACATGTCTGAAGCTGCTGGCCTGAGGTGGTGGCTGCGCATTTAAAGGTGTGTGTGTGTGTGTGTGTGTGTGTGTGTGTGTGTGTGCACGTTCCCAAGCAATGAGCTGCGTTTCACTCATCCTGGACAAGACTCTGTCTCTGGGTAATTAGCTCACAGGCTGGGGTGCTGCTCCCCCCCTGGGGTCACATTGCTTCCAGCTGACATGAATAGCTGCATTCAGAAATGCTCAAGGCCCTCCTGAGCCCCCGAAGACGCTGTCTCCCGGTCTGCAAGATCGTTAGCCACAGACAGCACTAAACACAATGAGATCTCTACTCTGAATGTCCTTTTAGACACACATTATAAAGGGAGAATTTGTTCCTCTTGTGTTCGGCTTGCCTGAAAAGACTGTTGTACAAAACAACAACAAAACAACGATAGGACTCGTAAATGGTAAAGCAAAATGCCTTGCATTTATATAGCAAGCCTGAAAAAATTTTTACTATCCAATAGTCCCTGCCAACTCTCTTTTTACAAGAGCATTCTCATTACCTGAATTTTATTGCAAAGGAATGAGGAAAAAAGAGGAAATTGTAGACACTTATGAAATTTAATTTTTAACAATGCCAAGTTGTATTTATGATTGAGACGTCAGAAGTTGTAATCAAATTGTATAATTAGAAGGCCAGATATAATTTCCATAGGCCTGATAATTGCTGATACCTGTTTCAAACACTATGAATATCCCTGGGAACTATTTTCACCCCTTTGAAAGACTTTGAGACATTAGCTCACCATTGCATTCAACCACCTGCCAGGCATTTTTACAAGTCTCTTTAGCCACTTGAGGTAATCCTCTATGTTGCTTTGGAATAAAGTTCCAGGTACCAAATGATAGAATGTAGTATCAAATTGCTTTATGCTCCAGGTACAGCTGTGCAGTGACGGACTGGCTCAGACTGGGAGAAACAGGGGAAGAAAGAAACATACTGGAGTCAGGTGTAGTTTGAGACAACTTACTGCAGATCACAGCCTGGGCTTCTCTGTGCTGCGGCTTTAGTTTTGTGTGTGCATATGTATGTTCAGGGTGTGTGTGCATGCATGTGCATGTATGTGTATATTGTGCATAAGTGTGTATGTGTGTGTACATGTGTGTGTATGTACATGGAGTCCAGATGTTGACCTTAGCTGTCCTCACTCTCCACCTTATTTTAAAAAAATATTTATTTATTTGAAACCAGAGATAAAGAGAGAGAGAGAGAATAGGCCTGCCAGATACTCCAGCCACTGCAAACAAAATCTGGATTCATGCACCACCTCGTGCATCTGCCTCATGTGGGAATTGGAGAATCAAACCTGGCTCCTTAGACTTTGCAGGCAAGTGCCTTAACCACGATGCCATCTCTCCAGCTCTCTGCCTTATTTTGTGGCAGGTCTTACTCTGAGCCCGGAGCTCACCAGTTCAGCTATACTGGCTAGCCAGCAAGCCCAGGGGTCTTTTGTGTCTGTCTTTTCAGTGTGGGTATGGCAGCCATGGGTTGGCATGCCCAGCTTTGACATGGGAACCAGGGTCTGAACTCGGGCTTCATGCTTGTGCAACAAGTACCTTACTGAAGGTGTCATCCCTCAGCTCCCCACGTCCATGTGACTTATGGTCCTAAGAGACCCTTAGCTCAAAAGGTTCACTGAACGGGGCTCCGCTACCTAGCTGGGCTTAGACGGACACAGACACCTCCACACATGAAGCCAGGCTCTGCTTGCAGGCCCTGTCTTGCCCTTCACTGGAACGTTCTACAGAGGCACAACCATCTGGGCTTACTGCCGCAGAAGCCAAGGGCTTGGAGCACCCCCACCCCACCTTCTCTTTGTTCAGTGCCTTGGTGGTGGAAGCGCCCTGCCCACGGCCATTGTTCTGAGCCACACACCCTGAAATGCAGACCCTGCTCTGTGGCATTGGGCATGCACTGCTGAGGGAGTCAGACAAAAGAGCGGCATGAATGCAGTCTTCCCGGACGTGGGAATTATCTGTGAGGACGGGATGCAAGCACCCCATCATTGATTTCTGATTCCGTGGTTTCCATCTGAGTAGGTCCTCAAAGCTTCCGGGGCACACAGGCCTGAGCAAAGCTGGACACAGATCTGGCAGCTCGGAGTGCATTTTCTTTTTCTTTTTCTTTTTTTATTTTTTATTTATTTATTTGAGAGCGACAGACACAGAGAGAAAGACAGATAGAGGGAGAGAGAGAGAATGGGAGCACCAGGGCTTCCAGCCTCTGCAAAAGAACTCCAGATGCGTGCGCCCCCTTGTGCATCTGGCTAACGTGGGACCTGGGGAACCGAGCCTCGAACCGCGGTCCTTAGGCTTCACAGGCAAGCGCTTAACCTCTAAGCCATCTCTCCAGCCCTCTTTTTCTTTTTCTTAACTTTTGCCTGTGAGTCAATGATGTACTAGCCAAACACACTACAGTCAAGATGACACGGAAGAGATCCTTGCTCATGTGGTTTTTTTGGGTCCGGTCCGGTCATATCTTTAAATGTCTCTAATCCAGGAGGTCAACAAGATGTTCAGCCTCACCCTCATATGACAAAAAGTAACTTGAGTCTATTTGGAATCAGCTGTGGGTCTATCCAAGCCCTTTGCCTCACAGTGGCTGAGAAAGAGAAAAAACGGGAGCACCAGGGCCTCCAGCCACTGCAAACGAACTCCAGACGCATGCGCCCCCTTGTGCATCTGGCTAACGTGGGTCCTGGAGAAATGAGCCTCTAACCAGGATCCTTAGGCTTCACAGGCAAGCGCTTACCCGCTAAGCCATCTCTCCAGCCCTTGGCAATCATTTTGATTATTAACACAGTAAAGCTCTGTATTTTACAAAGCACAAAAAATAGCAGGCCACTGTTTCTTTTTCTTACTCTGTGGAATTTCTCACAGGAAGAGGACTCAATCACCTGGCACTCAGCCCCACAGGCAAACAGGCGTGCGCCCCTGGTGGCGGCTAATGCGTGTGTGGCTGGTCCAGGAGCCAGGAGCCCTGGGCTCCAGTCTCCTGTGTCTTCCCTGTGTCACGGGTGACATCAAGATGCAGAGACACACAGGCCCTGACCCAGTGCCCAGCACACGTCTCAAAGTCTCAAAAGGCTCAGAGCATCACACTTAACACTTGAGAATTTTTTTTTTTCGGTTTTTCGAGGTAGGGATTCACTTTAGCTCAGGCTGACAGGGAATTCACTAAGGAGTCTCAGGGTGGCCTCAAACTCAAGGCGATCCCCCTACCTCTGCCTCAGTGCTGGGATTAAAGGCGTGCGCCCCCACGCCCGGCCACTTCCGGAATCTTTAAGTTAGAAGTGCTCATGCCTCTTTGAGATTACAGTACTTTTCATATTTTATTTATTTATTTGAGAGGAGGTAGACAGACAATGAGGAGAGAGAGTGAAGAGAGAATATGGATATGTCAGGGCTTCTTCCAGTGAAAACAAACCCAGATGTGTGTGCTACCCTGTGCGTCTGGCTTTACATGGGTACTTGAGAATCAAACCCAAGCCATCACACGGTGCAAGCAAGAGCCTTGAACCATTGAGCCATCTCCTCAGTCCATGATATTATAGTTTTAAGTCATAATTCAAGTTGTAACGATATTAAATCATAGTCACAAAAGAGCTTAAAACTTACAGTGACTTGAAGATGTTTTGAAGTGTGAAATTCAAATAACACCAGCCATCCAATCCCCCCAATTCTCTCTAAGTCACCTCCAGCCTCAGTGGCTTGAAGTCACCTGTTCCAGTCTCATCACCAGCAGAGCGGGGCTCCCCTCACTTGGGTCCTTCTGGGGTCCTGAGGAGGCCAGCATCTCCTTGGGCAATGGGGAGCTGACTCTAGTCCTCCGTGGGCAGGTCACATCCCACACAGAAGGCTCTGGAGCCTGGGGAGGGCTGCCCACAGTGGGGTTCCAGAACTCTTCCACTAGTCCCAGGTTTCTGCTTCACAGGTTTTGGGGTCTGCAAGCACCATGGTGGCTTCGTGAGCCTGAGGTCCTCCGGGTCTCCAGCTCTCTTCGCGCCTGCCTCTCCCTTGGCTTGGAGGAAAGCAGCACCAGGAGCGATCTGAGCTGTGGCAGTCACTCGGGCACTCATCACAGACCACGGTCTCGGCTTCCAGCTTCTTGGGGGAGTCTGGGAATCGAACTCAGCCCTCAGCTTCAGAGCCTCATCCACTGAGCAGTGTCCCCAGACCCCAGACAAGTTTATTTCTGTCATTGATTCTGGTGTGGGCTTTTATCTTACAGTTTTAAAAGTATTAGATCCTCCAGGACCCATGTAAGCCAGATGCACAAGGGGGCACATGCCTCTGGAGTTTGTTTTCAGTGGCTGGAGGCCCTGGCATGCCCATTCTTTCTCTCTCTCTCATAAACAAATGAAATATTTTTTACTTATATTTTAAGTATTTTATTTGTTTATTTGAGGAAGAAAGAGAGAGAGAGAGGCAGATAGAGAGAGAGAATGTGTGCACCAAGGCCTCCAGCCACTGTAAACGAACTCCAGACACGTGCACCTCTTTGTGCGGCTGGCTTTACGTGAGTACTGGGAGCGAACCCTGGGTCCTTTGGCTTCGGAGGTGAGCGCCTTAACCACCAAGCCATCTCTCCAGCCCTCACCTTACATTCTGACTAGTTAACTCCGGTATCTGGTCTTGGATCTTCAGGAACATTTCTCTTGGTTCCAGGTTCAGGATGAATCCTGTGGCTGTTTAGTTCTGGCTCTGTCCACAGTGGCACCCTTGGCCCACCCTGCGGATGGGTGGTGGGCTTCCCCTGCTTGCTGGTGCGCTCCACCCACCTGTCACCAGGGCATATGGGACACACTCTCCCCTCTGCCTTTCGTTGCTCTACAGCTGTAGAAGGTGTTAATGGCTGGAAACCTGACCTCAGTGGCTCCGATGAAAGAATTCCGACTGGACATGACTTGTGTGTGGTAGATAGCTGTTTCTGAGTTATAGGATGTCATGTCCAGATCTTCTACCTTGCCCAGGGCAAAGGTGATCTGAATGGAAAACCAGGACATTCATCTCCCTGGAGTTTTTAAATCTTAAGAAACGTAAGACAGTCACACATTCAAATCACCCTCTCCCAGAGTCAACCTCAAAGTTCATTAGTGAATCTTTAACACCCTCAGGAAATCGTTCAAGCTTTAGTAAACGCCTTTAATTTATTTTACTGTGACAATCACGAGGAGCCTTAGATGTGCTGAGGACGTAGCTTGTGCCCCGTGGTCTGTTTCTTCTCTTCCACTGCACATGGAATCTCCCCTGCTGGTAGAAACAAAGGGTGGCATATGTGCATGTCTTTGGCCCTACATTGATGAATGTATAGGGATTGACAGCCATGAGTCGCTTTTCTCATTGCTCTGACCAAGCACATGACAGAAAGAAATCTAAGGGAGGAAGCCAGCTTTAGCTCTGACTCACAATGTGCGAGCTTGCGATCCTGCAGGGAAGCGAGCACATAGCAGCAGGGGCCGGGAGGTGAGGGAGGAATGCTGAGGAGCTCCGCTGACACTTAGGTGGCCAGCCCTGGGCTCCGTGTGTAAAGCCAGGACCCCCACACACACCGCAATGGGCAGTGCCCTGAAGTTTCAGGGCGGCTTTTTCTTGCCTGTCACCTAAACCTCTCTGGAAACACCCAGAAGTATGCCTCCAAAGTGATTCCAAATCCAGACACTTAAGATGAACCATCACAATTCTACCTGTTGTCAACGTGTCACCCAAACACATCACTTAAACCCACGATGTCCCGCCTCTGGTCCCGAACGTCTCACACACACCTTTTAAGGTAAGATGTAATTAGTATGAGCCCCATAAGTCTCTTTTAAATATTTTTAATAAGATTTTTATTCATTTGTTTGCAAGAAGAGAGAAATCAAGAGAGAGAATGGGTGCGCCAGGGCTTCTAGCCACAATGAACAAACTCCAGATGCAACGTCACTTTGTGCATCTGACTTCACATGGGAGTTGGGGCCTCGAACCCTGGCCATCAGACTTTGTAAACAAACTCCTTCAACAGCTGTGGCATCTCCTCAGACCCTTTTAAAACTTTTTTTTATTGATAACTTCCCTATATACAAACAATATGCTATGATCCTAATCCCATCCCAATACTCTCCCTTTTCCCCTTCCCAAATCTCCCCTCCACTGAGTCTCTCTTCTTTCCAATGAGTCTCTCTTCTGTTCTGATGTCATCATTTTTTCCTACCATTTTGCGGGTCTTAGGCAGCATCAGCCACTGTGAGGTCGTGACTATCAAGGTTTCTTTTGTCTAGATGACAGTATTGCAATCACTCCTTCTCTTCCTTTGGTTCTTACATTTTTTTTCACACCTTTTCTACACTGGTCCCTTGGAGGGTGTCATAGAGATGTCTCATTTAGTGCTGAACAATCCACTGTCACTTTTCAACATTTTGTTGAGCTTTGAGCCACCCCCCAGCGGTCACTGCCGTTGGAAAGAGAAATTTCTCTAACCAAAAGTGAGAGTAGCATTAAAATATGGGCATAACATTAGCACTTAGAGGACAAATTTGGCGGGCATAATAAATCCATTTATTCAGATAATAGCACTGGTTTGCCCCATAGGGCTTATGACCTCCGCAGCCATAGACTTTTCATTAGGACCAGGCAGAAATTCCCTCCCATGGAGTGAGCCTCAAGTTCAATCAGAGAACAGTTGGTTTCTTCCACAAGAGACGCGTCAGCATGCCCCAGTTGGGACATTTGGCCTGGCTAGCCAGCTGTAAAGCTTGCAGGGTCTGCTGCTGGTTAACACTGTGGATGACTTTTCTCCCACAGCGGTCTACATAACAGGCCTTTTCAGCATCCTGACAGCCAGTGCCAGCTCACCTGCAGCTTGATGTCTTGGTGATCTGAAACCTAAGCATGTGGAATCTTCAACAATAGGGTCTTACCATCTAGTTCTGCTGGGCGACCAGGAGCCTCGACAATAGGCTGTAATGTTTTGGGGGCATCGGGGACCTCCCTGGCCAACAACTTACTATCCTACCTCTCAAAATCGACTTTTTCTAATAGCAATCTATGGATTTGGGGTACAATATTCTCTATCTCCAAAAGATACTTAAGTCTTAAATATTGTTCAAAAGCCCAAAAGTCTAAATTCTTTTCTGAGATTCAAGGTAATCTCTTAACAGTGAGTTCATGTAATATCAAAAACCAAGTTACATGCATCCAATCTACAATGGAGCAGAATAAACACTCCATTACAAAAGGGAGGATTGGGGCATCCTATAGAAAGACTGGGCCGGAGCAAGACCAGAACCCAGCAGGGCAAAAAGATCTTGTAGCTCCATGTCTGGCATCAGGATCATATGATGGAATTGTTTGGGTTCCATCACAGTGTCCTTGAGTCACGCACCCCACCAGTGCTGGTGACCAGGATACCTGTGGCCTCTCTCCCACCAGTTCTCCACCCACACATTCCTTCACGTATATCCGCAGTCCTGGCATACCCACCATCCTGGGACATTGCCACATAGGCTTCCCCTGCACACCTCCACCCAGTGGCCTCTCAGGACTCCTTTGCAGAGACTCTGGACCTTGACACACATTGTCTGACCTCAGTGGCTTACTGAACCCTTTATGACCTCTTTTACCCTGTAACTCCTGAACTTAGCATCCCGGAAAAACCAGCACTGTGTGGACAAAACTCCATGTACTGCATCAGCCGAGTCAGGGTCTGGTTCCTTCCACCACAGCCACCATGGCTGTGCCTGGGAAAGCACTTCCAGAGTGAACTGTCTTCAAGCCAGGAATCCCTTGGTTGCTGCTCTCAAGTCTGCCTTTCTCCTTCAAAAATGGGCTTACATTTTCACAAATTAGAGCTCTGTCTGGTGGAACGTAGCTCTCAGGAACCTTTCCTACCATCCCAGAACTGAGTACGAAGTTCCTGTCAGCATTCTAGCATTCCAAAACCTACCAGAACCTTGGGTTATGGCTTTCTAGGACTTCTAAAGTTCACAGTTCCACATTCTTTCCACAAACAGGTTCAGAAGGTCTAAGAACCCCGCCATGAGCTTTCTTCCAGTGACGGCCCTGCTTCGCAGTACCATTTTCACTCTTACTTCTCTTTCCATCATGATAAGATATGTGACAAAAAAAATAAGTAAAATAAAATAAAAGCTTAAGGGAGGAAGAGTTTGGCACAGCTCACAGTTCGTAACAAGAGAGGCATGATGATAGTATATGGCTCAGGAAGCAGAGAGAGGTGAGCGCTACAGATTATCTCACTTTCTCCTCTTTGATTCAGCCTGAGATCCCTGACCATGGGGTTGTGAGAGCCCACTCTCAGGGTGGACCTTCCCTCCTCAGTCAAACCTCCACTGTCAAGTGTATGTGTGTTTCCAAATCTAGCCAATCTGACAGTGAATATGAACCATCACAATGATTTGCTATGAGGTGGACAAACTCCTACTGTGACAGTAACCTGTCACCCTTGGGGTAGGGTGGGCCTGAGCCTCACTCCTCCTACACAGCCCTCAGGTAACAGGGACCTTATTAGCTCTTATTCTGGAGAGGACTTATAAGTCATCCTTTAAGGAACTTGGGACAAATTTTCTAACACATGATAGTGTTTATGCTTTTGTTCATGGTACACTGGTGACCTGGAATTTCACCTCCCTGTTGACATTTTAAATAATGTCCTCTTGCTACACATACACAGATACATATACACACACATGTACAAATATGTAAACACACATACATGTACACACACACACACACACACACACCCTCATACAACAATCTCCACAGCCACAGCTACATCTATATCTGTGACGTCAAGTTCAACTGTGCTGCAAGAGAAAAAAAAAAGTCTACTTAGGAGAATAAAACCAAAGTAGGACCCTTAAAAGTTCTGCTTGTGAACTGGAAGACAGCAATTCTCTGGCAGGCTGGTGGGGTTCAGGACTGTGATATGGGCAAGGCGCCTCGGCCATGGCTTGGTGTCTGGGTGGGAAACAAGTAGACAAGCAGACTTTCAATCTCTCTCCTAGAGCAATGACACCCAAACTGGACAATTAGGACACCTGAGAATAAGGCCTTAGCTCAGTTCTAATTCTCTCTCTCTCTTTCTCTGTGTGTGTGGGGGAGCGGGGTGTACACACATGAGATTCTGAGGTAGGACAAGAAAACTGAAATCCCCAGTGAGATCTTGTGTGGTATCATAGATTGAGTCAGAAGGTCCCCATAAACTCGTGTGCTAAGAATGCTCGGTTCCCAGCTGAGGGCAGCGGGTGAGGTGGAGCCTTGCTGCAGGAGGTGTGATGTTTGTGGTAGGCTTAGGGGTGCAATTGCTAGCAGCCACCCCCACCCCATCACGACATTCGCCAGAGCTTCACTCTCTCCTGCTGCTGTTTCCCGCCTGCTGTGGCGAGGAGGTGACGCCCAGCCTTTGCTCACCCACGCTTCCTCTGCCATCCGGACGCTTCCCCTGGAAACCAGAGCCCCAAATAACCCCTTCTGGGCAGGCGCCTTATCCCAGCAACAGAAGGAAGTTACAGCATGTGGTTAAGGTTGGACTTCAGTGAACTGAATTTGATTTCTGAGCTGAGTCGTGTCAAGGACAGAAGACGAAGTTTCATATCTCTTGGCGTGAGCAGGTCAAGAGGCACTGGAGAGAATGTCAGATGCCACAGTCTGGGGACAGGTGAAGCTGTCTGATGTCTGTGAGCTCCCCGTTGGGACTGTATCTGTGAGCCCCGTGGCCCCCATGAGGTCAAGGGCACCTCTCTGTTTGGAGGGAGAGCGACCACATCAAAGACTGAACAAGCCACAGAGACGAGCCTGGAGAAAGAGAAAAGAGGAAAAGATGTCAAATCCCATCACCCACATGACGTGCCTGGACTTTACCTTTCCATAGGAAAGACAAGTGGCCGTGCCAGGGCTGCTGTTGTACGTAAGATTCCTCGGCCTCTGCCGTCACAAAAGAACTTTTCATTGTATTTTTCCACAGCTGCGCGCACAAGGGAGAGAGCGAGGTGCCTGGCGGCTTGACCCAGGCAGCGGAGCCCCTCCACTTCCAGCCTCAGATCCTCTGCACACTGCAGTTTACCTTAGGCCTCCATGGCTTTTGGTCTTTCTTGATCAAAGGGAAATTTGAGCCTGTCACAGCTCCAGATGATATGCCCTTGGGGCGGGGGGGGGGAGGTGAAGCAGACAGGCTCCAGGCTGGGTGTGCACACCCCTGGGGAACGTGAGCCATGTTCAGTCCTGGCTGGTCAGAGGGAGCCGGAGGCTCCCCTGCTCTTTGGGAAGAAAAGGAGTGAAGGGGGCTGCCCAAGGGGAAGGGGAGGAGACAGTGGTCTGCACCCATTGGCTTGGGCTATTGGGTGCAGAAGAGGACCTGTCAGGTAAATAAGATGAATATGAAAGCGCGACTGATTATTCCTTGGACACCAAGTCAATGAGTTCATTATCGTTGTAAGAACATTGCTCATGTCAACAGATGATCTGCGTAGACCAACAGATGACAAATAAGTGGTCCCCGGAACCCCTGTGCCTGTGAGGTTGGGTTTGGGGTCTGGGAATCCAGCAGGTGTGTCCTGGATGTGGCCTGGCTGATAGCAAGGCACCACCAACAGTGAACTTCTGCACCCCTGGGTCCGTGTGCACTGACAACTGATGCCTCGTCTCTTCAAAACTACAGGATGATAATTGGCACTATGCGCTTGTGTGCTCCGCCAGAAAAAAAAAAAAAAAGTGACATCATAATGGCAAATTCCCTTTTTTTTTTTTTTAAGGTAGGTTCTCACTCTAGTCCAGGCTGACCTGGAATTCACTCTGTAGTCTCAGGCTGGCCTCGAACTCAGGGCGACCTTCCTACCTCTGCCTCCCAAGTGCTGGGATTAAAAGCATGTGCCACCATACTCAGCTGAAAATTCACATTTTTGCATAGAGACATTATTCCTATTTTTCTTCTCTGTAAGGAACTTTCCACACAAGAGAGCTACTTTCCAATGACTGAATTCTCCCATTCAGATGTGCTTTGTGGTAACATAGCCTCCAGATTGCTTCAGGGTTTTCTGTCCTCAAGTTGAGACCAGGGACTTGGGGCTTTAGGGTCCTGGGTGAGATGGGGCAGAAATAGTCAAGGAGGCAGCCTCAAACTCCCCTCTCTGTAGATCCCAGGGCAGCTCACAGCCGGGAGATAAAGAAATAAGCTCGTGAGTTCTTTCCTGTTGATCCACAACCAAGCGTGAGTGCAGAATTGAAGAAGGAGGAAGGTCAAGGTGACTTGGCATTGACATGTGTTAAGGTTCCATTGCTAATTAGACAACGCTCTTGTTGAAAACAGTATGCGCTGTGATGACTGTCCAGGAGACTCCTCGCAAGCAACACAGAGCACAGGACCTGTGACTCTGAGGTAGCCCGACAACCGCTCATCACGGATTCAGACAAGCAGAGCCAAAGGAATGCCAGAGATGCCTGCTGCCATGGGCAGATGCCCGCCTCCTCTCCACAGACAGCAGTGCCACACAGCCTGTCCTGGGAGGCATCAGGCATGGTGGCATACGTCTTGTTTTAAAAGAATGAATTTTCCTCCAGAAGACAACAGCTAAGCCTCATGAAGGAAATTTCAATATTGCCTTAATGCTTCTCCAAATATGTGAGTCAAAGAAAGATCCCCCTAATGAGTACTTTCTGTTTTTCATTTTATTTATTTTAGAAGAGTGGAAGAGGATGTGGGAAGTAATAAATGATACTAAAAAAAAAGGGACTGGATGTGATGGCACGTGCCTTTAATCCCAGTACTCTGGAGGCTGAGGTAGAAGGATCGCCATGAGTTCATGGACACCCTGGGCTGTACAGAGTGAATTCCAGGTCATCTTGGGATAAAGTGAGATTCTTTCTCAAAAAAAAAAAAAAAAGTGCTAGAGGATGTATAGAGGGGGAGGAATTTCCTTCCATTCTCTTCCGCAAGTGCATCTATAGATCCATATAAGTAATTGGAAGACACCACAAAAGATGGTTGACATATTAGATGCCAAATATATACTTGTTGCTATTGAAGCAGTTTGCCTAGAATAAATATTTAAAACTTCCTGTCATGATCCACTTTTTAAAAATATTTGTTTGCAAGTAGAGAGAGCGACTGGGTGGGCCAGGGCCTCCGGCACTGCAACCAGACTCCAGACGCGTGCAACACCTTGTGCATGTACTGGGGAATCGAACCTGTGTCTTTGACCTTGCAGGCAAAGCACTTTGACCACTGAGCAATCTGTCCAGCCCATAGTTCACTTTTAGAAGTAAACAGGCATGTGTGGAAACCAGAACATGGGTCTTATTTCTCTGTTTAATTAAGTGGACATCAGAGGACCGAAGAGAGTAAGTCATCCCAGACTCTTATTGGCTTGCGCTGAGTTCCTGTCCCATAGACCAGCCTCTGCTCAGTGGGCTAACCCCCTTTCGTGCTGAAATTTAAGAAGGAATCACTTTAATGCCAAAATAGAATTCAACAAATGCCAGTCCACCAATGTTCCCTGAACTTTGTTTAAGAAATGATGGCAATCCCAAACTTGTTTTGGCCATTAAATTAAGTTGCATGGGCAATACATTTGAAAAATTTGAGGTGCAAATCTTTACCCTGAAAGGAAGTCAATGTTTTGAGAAGGTGGAATGTAGGTAGGTAGGGGCCATAGATATGAAGACCAGATGAAGACAGAGCCCAGTCATTACGCAAACAGGTATAAACAGCGCCAATACAGCTCTGTGAGGCGGGACCCTTGGAGCGGATTCCAGCTCCACAATTAAATAGCCACACAGGAACTCCGGAGGAAAGCCTGCGAACTGTTCTCTCCCCGCTCACTTCCTCAGCAGCGAGCAGGTGGGCGGGGCCGCTGCCTTCCCCAGGGGCGAGCAGGTCCGCCTGCCCGCTCCTCCGAAGCCCCTGCTGGTCCCTCAGCCCGCAGCTAGCTCTGAAGGCTCCTGTCCAAGGGGCCCTGTGGCTCTCGGGCTGCTGAGGGGCCCCAGCAGGAAGGGGACAGTCCATGCCCTCCCACCACGGTCCTCGCCCCACCTCACCTGCTGGCTGGACAAGGTCATGGGCGAATACCCGTGGCCTTTCCTGAGGAAACCCGGACACAGGGCGAACACTGGTGCCCTCCCCTTCATATCTGGTACCTGGTTCAGGAGGGGCTGGCACCAACCTGGTGGCCGCCTCACAAAAGACAACTGATGAAGCTGCAGAGATGGCTCAGTGGCACATGTGTCTGGAGTTCTTCCGTGGCTGGAGACCTTGGTATACCCATTCTCTCCCTCTCTGTCTCTCTCTCTCTCTCTCTCTCTCTCTCTCTCTCTCTCTGTTTCTCTCTCTCTCTGTTTCTCTCTCTCTCTCTCTCTCTCTCTCTCAAGTAAAAGTCAGCTGACTAACTGTTCAGGAATTGCAAGTCTGGTGTCAGATGGACTCTGCCATGGAAGAGTTTTAACCAGAGGAACTTCTGGTACTTTTCTTTTTTTTTCTAACACACACACACACACACACACACACACACACACACACACACATATATATATATAAAATATTATATATTATTTGAGAGAGAGAGAGAGAAAGAAAGAATGGGCCTCCAGCCACTGCAAAGAAACTCCAGACACATGTACCACCTTGTGCATCTGGCTGTCATGGGTCCTGGGGAATCAAACCTGGGTCCTTTGGCTTTATAGGCAAGTGCCTTAATCACTAAGCCATCTCCCCAACCTTCTGCTGCTTTTCAGGGGGAGTTCTTTTACTTCAACTTCAAACTGCCCCAGGAGCCAAAAAAAAAAAAAATTTCTGCTGCCCAGAGGCTTTTCCTCGCACAGACACATGTGCAGGAACGTACATTTGTTTCGTTTTCACTGATAATCAAGTCACTGCGTTCATCCACACTTTGTCATTTATGGGAATAGGGACAGCAGGGAGCAGAATGATCAAGGTAGAAGCAGATGAGAGGGGTTGCCTATCATGGTTGTCAAACTGGGAGGCGAGACTAGGCGTGTCTGCTTGGCATAATGGTTGGTCTCTGGTGATGTTAGCAGCAAGACCGAAGGTCTCTCTCTGCCACAGGTGAGAAGTGAACATACCTTGTCTTTTGCAGACGTGGTGGGTTCGGGTGGAATTTATCCACAGAATCTACATGTAGGCAGAAAGGGGAAGAAAAATCTGACCTGGGGCTGGTCAAGACTACTTTCTAATTTTGTCTCTTTGTCTCCCTGCCTGGATCATAGCCCTGCGCCCAGTGAATGTTTACTTCAGTGTCCCTTTGGTCATGAGAAATGCTACCTCCGGTGAAGGTAATCCCCGGCCCAGTTTATGAGGAGACTTTGTGTGCTCTGGCACCTGGACAGAATGGAGTAAACCTGGTAAATATGAGCATGCTGGCTTGTGGAGCTGTGCTGGGTGCACGCTGTTGCCATGTCTCCTCAGGACCTAGGCGGAGCCATGGAGCTGCGGGTCTTGAGTACCATCTTGCGCTTCCTGGTCGGTGTGTCTTGGTCAAGAGTTTCTGAGTCCGCCTCTCAGGGCACGAGCCCAGGGAACTCTCTATCAGCATAGCCACATGCCTGCGGCCCTGGGGACTCTTGGATGCCGCCATCAGCCATGACAATAGGGCAGTGCTGCCCACAGTGCTGAGTGCCATCTGCATCTAGTGTGGGACTAAGGCAGAGGACCCGGGCATGACTCTGCTCAGGAGGGCGCACCCTGTGCAGGCGCAGAGTTGTGGCCTGACGGCTGGGTTGCGGAGAGCCAACCCTGCACCAGCGCTGTTCTCCTGGGCACCCAGGGGGTGCGGGACTTAGCTCAGTACCTGCCAGTCAGCTTTCTCCGCTCCCATGCCAGTGGGCGGTGAGAGCAGACATGCCCAGGAAATGCCACAAAGACCTGCAGTAAGGGGCCAGTGTGAGACCAAGGGCTCAGTGAAAGAGACATCAGAGAAGAGGCTCTCAGAGCTCTCATCGGCCGAGAGGAGAGGTAGCGGCAGGGCGTCAGGGAGCCCCGTCTGCTACGACCTTCACCACTGAGGTTGAGATACGTTTTCTTTTGTTTTCAATTTTTTTAATAATTTTTTTATGGGGCTGGAGAGTTGGCTTAGCAGTTAAGGTGCTTCCCTGAGAAGCGTAAAGACTCATGCTCGACTCTCCAGATCCCGTGTAAGCCAGATGTACAGTGACGTGAGCATGCAAGGCCGCAATGCACACAAGGGGGCACATGCGTCTGGAGTTCAGTTGAGTGACTGGAGGCCTTGGCACATTAATTCTCTCTCTCTCCTCCCTCTCACACACACACACACACACACAAACACCCATAAAAAGAGGCCAGTATATTGGGCTTTCCTCAAAAATAAAATACATAAAATAATAATTTTTGCTGATTTGCAAGGAGAGAGAGAGTGGGCATACCAGGGCCATCTGCCACTGCAAATGAACTCCAGATGCATGTGCCGCTTTGTGTACCGCGCTTTATGTGGGTAATGGGGAATCAAACCCAGATCATCAGGCTTTCTATGCAAGTGCCTTTAAGTGCTGAGCCATTTCTCTAGCCCGGTACACTTTTTTTTTTAATTCACAAGTTTAGTATCTTATTTGGGAGTTGTTACCATAAGTTATCTTTGGTCTGTAGTAATAGTTTTTCTCCCAAACTGCCCTTTAGTAAAACTGATGCACGGATTTGGCAGCTGAGGACTGTCACTGTCCTTGGTGCAGACGCCTGTCCACCGCATGTGATTTCCACTTTTCTCATGCACACATTCGGGCAGGCAGGGCTCCGCTCTGTCTGTGTGCTGCCCATTGTGTGTGTGTGTGTGTGTGTTTCCATCAAGTGAGCATAGGCCCATTGGCATTGACCAAAAATCCTGAACTCCGCTATTCAAATTATTGCATATAGCACTTTTATAGAATGGTGGAAATATAACAGATTAGTAGGCGTGAATCACCAAGGTTGTATTCCCAATACAGAGAGAGAAAGAGAGAGAGAAGGAGAGAGAGTGACACAGAGAGAGAGAGAGAGAGAGAGAGACAGAGAGAGGAGAGAGAGTGACACATACACACACACGCACACACACACACAGAGAGAGAGAGAGAGAGAGAGAGAGAGAGGAGAGAACATGCTTCCATAATGAAATAAAAAATTTAACCAACCCCACTTTCCCCACGTTCATTTCGTGCTGAGGACTCCGTGTTTGCACTTCTTCCAGCCAGGACCACTGTACTGGTTCCGTGGTCTGGTTCCTTGGGATCAGGGTGTGATCCAAAGTCCATGTGGGCACAAAGCACCCTGGGCCCTGGTGAGAGGGGCATCGTGGTCACTGGCAGCTTTCTTTACTTGGCATGTGGGGGTCCCTTCCAGGGGGATGACGGGCTCATGTTGGTCCAACTATTGTAAGTCTACAGTGGACTGTATAGATTTTCAGCTTCAATCTCCTTTCAGATAGTAGTTATGGGGAAAATCTGTTTAAAAGACATATTCCGTTGCTAATCCTATAGAACAGAAGGCAGGCTCGCCTTCAGCACCTGAGGCACAGTTGTGATTTTGTTATTCTATATTGAGAACTAAATGCACACCCACCTCAGGAAAAGAAGTAAGAAAATAATTAAAGAAACTTTTACATAGTGTGAGGAGGAAGCTGCCCTACATCCTTATCCAGTCAGTGATTCACCATGTTCTGACTTCAGAAAACATCACTTTTTAAAAAGCCGGGGAAAGAAATTGATGTATTCTTAAAGATATTGTTTGGGCTGTCATTATAAATAAGAAACGTATGGATTTGAGACCCACAGGGCTTCATATTTGCACAGGAGAGTGAGAGGGACATCATTTTCTGGCAGTTGTGCAAAAGTAGGCCATTATGAGCGTTCAGGCCTCCTTGGGAGCGCTCCCCAGGTGCCCCTGCATCCTCGGCTTTCTTTTCTTTTCTTTTTTGTTGTTTATTTATTTATTTACTTATTTATTTGAGGTATGGCTTCACACTTTGTTTCTCGAGCATGCAGGGTGCACACTGGCTGTCCATGTGCACGTGGAAACAACCACTGTTCACTTCACAAAGACTTCATAAACCATTCCCACTTCTTGTCAGGGCAGACGAGGAGAAATTTGGTTTGCTCCAGCAAATTTGGCTCACAGCTGTGCTGCTCAAGTCAAACAGGAAGAAGCAATTGTATTCACCCTCAAAACTGAGCTCCCAGCAGACACCGGGGGTATCAGAGTCCCAGAGCCTCTCTCTGTGTTAAAAACACCACTTGCTACCGTTGGTTGAAATCAAACCTTTTACAACGGCCTCCTCACAGATGTGGGGGAAGCAGATGAAAATAGAGGCCCTCCCAGGACAGGCTAGATCTGCCACTTGATAGGGTTCATAGTCCCCAGCCTTTCCACCGCTGCAGGAAGGGACAGCGACAACATGTGTGCCCCAATGTGCCTGAAACAGCCTTTGATTTCTCCAAAGAAGTCAATTACAAGCTAATCAGTGAGGGCTGCTCAGTTGTGGGTATGTGGCATTCACGTTTACAAAGCTGTCTCCTGGACTGGAAAGATGGCTTAGCATTTAAGGTGCTTGTCTTCAAAGCCTAAATGACGCAGGTTCGATTCCCCAGTACTCACATAGGCCAGACACACAAGGTGCTGCGTGCATCTGGAGTTCATTTGCAGTGAATGGAGTCTCTGGTATGTCCACTCTCCCTCTGTATCTGCCACTTTCTCTCTTTCTTGCTTTCTTTCTCTCTATATATATTTCTCTATCTCTCTCAAAATAAATAAATAAAATAAAAGGCTATCTCCAAGGCTACAAATCTCCCAGTTGCTCTCACTTGAATTTCTCCTGGCCAATGGCTTAAAGAGGGACTGAATCCCTCAAATAAGAACTTTGTCAACAAACATGGTGCCCTGGCCCTAGGCGTGAGCTTTGCCTCTAACCTTAAAGACCAAAACCTATACTGCTCAGGGCCATAGCTCCAGTCAGGCTGTGGACTGCAATCAGATGCCCAAGAACAAAACAGCCTTCCAGGACACGCGGTCAGAACTAGCCTAGGGGACCCTGGCTTCTTGGGGGGGGGGATGGCTGATGGACGATGCTAATGGAGACATTTTGAATACAGAAAAAAATAGGTCACAGACCCTCCTTATAACCTGTCACTTTGAGGGATGGGGAGGTAGTTCAGTGGTTGGAGTGCTTGACAGAAATGGTGACCTGTACTTGGAACCCCAGTGCTTGTGAGATGGAGACAGGTGGGCGCATGGGATTCACTGGCCAGTAAGTCCATCCCAGTTAGAAAACTCCCGGCTAGTGAGAAACTCAGTCTAAAATATAGGTGGACAGAGTGCATTGCTAAGGAAGAACTAGGGGTTCTGCTTCCCCACAACACATTACATGCTGTTCCTCCTCTGGTCCCTTGGGGGAGGGGGGAGGGGGCCAAGCCATGAGGAGGAAACCCGCTCCATGTAAATTTGAGGTGTAACATTTTAAATGCAAATACTTCCAAGGTTAACCAATGCATTGCTCGTGAATTCCGTTATTTCATTTCTCTCCCGGCACTTGGAGCCCTCTCTTTCGGCATTTGATCTGACACGCACACTTTCTGTGTCTCTCCCTCACACACATACACCGGCACGAAACCGACAGTGCCACATCACATTCTGACTTAACAGATTTTTAAAAAAGAGACACAGTTGATCGTTTTCACAATTTAAAAATGCCAACCTAAAAACAACAGCGCTGAGGGATATGAGTATGCAAATCGCACCGTTAACAAAATTTACACATAAACGAGAACATTTTTCCCATCATGGTTCTTATTATAAAGAAACACTGGCAAGTAAATTATCTGCAGAAGACTATAATATAAAAATGTATTAAAAGCTGTACAAAGTAAATTGAAATGTCAAACATAGTTATTTATATTAAAACCCGACTTAACCCAGAAAAACCAGTGATAAGCCCTTCCCACGCTGTCTATAGGCCCTGGAGAAGCTGAGGGCCCCACTCTGGGTGGTAGGGTCAGTGGCTGTTTGCTGAGTTCATGAAGGTCACTATGTGCCTTGTTTTCATAAGTCACATCCCAGAGCACGTGTCTTTCACACAGTTCCCAAGCCACCTTCTCACCAGCACATCTCAGTGGTGTCACCATAAACGCCAGTGTAAACCTGAAAGGAAACTTCTGGCCTGAAGATGCTACTTGTTCCAGAAGCCCTCTCTGCCCTCCTTTCCCTCCCCTGCCCCCTCCTGCCCTTTCTCTTGAACCCTTTGGGGTGCCCAGCCACGCCCCCAGGGCGACTCCAACTGTCCCCAGACAATGGGCTCCCGGAGCATAAAGCATGTCTCTGTGACAGAGGGCCCCGCCCGCCGGAGCCTTTCAAGTGGACGGGAAGCGGCGTCCGCAGAGCGGGACATGGCTGGCTTGCTGGACCCTGACAACCGCCGAGCGCGCTGGACACTGGACACGGCGTCCTCCGGCGCCCTGCGGCGCGCGGGCGGAGCAGCGGCCCCTGGGCGGCCCCAGCCCTGACTTCCAGCTTCAGCCCTGCCATCTCGGGGAGAACGGAATTGCACCAGCCCCGCGCAGCTCTGGGAAGCTTTGACTGTTTCTCCCGCTGGCGAGGGCACGATGCAAGCGTCCTGTGACACCCCAGAGGTCAGGCCCTGCGAATGAGGCTGGGCGTCGCTGCTCCGGAGAGCAGCAATACAGGAGCAAAACTTCATTCATTTACCTGCCCCTCGTCCCGCCAAACTTTGAGAGAAATTGGGTAGAGCGTTGAGTGGCATTTTCTTGCAGCTAAGAAAACGTAGGAAAATCGTACTCAGCCTTACCCTGGTTATTTTAAAGATTTTTATTTGTTTATTAGAGAGAAAGAGAGAATGGGTGCTCCAAGGCCTCCAGCCACTGAAAACGAACTCCAGATACGTGTGCCACCTTGTGCTGCTGGCTTACGTGGGTAATGGAGAAGCTGGTTTATGCAGGTAATGGGGAATCAAACCCCGGTCCTTAGGCTTCACAGGCAAATGCCTTAACTGCTAAGCTATGTCTCTAGCCCCTTGCCCCAGGTTTTATGTGATTCGGGGCATGTTATAGAACTCAGACAGGCAACGTCTTCATGGATGCACCGAAAACCCACTGTGCTGTCTTCCCACCACACAGAGGATGGCCATGGCATTTGCCCCTTGCCAGCCAGTGAACCACGGCATCCACAGCCTGTGACTCTGCTGGACCTCGGCTGGCAGTCGGCGGCTTTCTGTCTGTGGAGTGTTTAGAACCCTGGGAGTTCCCATCTTCGCACTGGCTTGTGCTAAGAGGATCTCAGGACAACAGTCCCTGGTCATGACCCTGCCTTAAAGTCTCCTCTCTGGTCATTGACACAGACTGCCAAATTCCTAAAATAGCAACCTACAAGAAAGTAATTAGTCATGTTATCAACTCATTTGCCAAGATGCCAGTTTTTACATTTTTTTAAAGATTTTTATTTATTTATTTGATTATTTGAGAGTGACAGAGAGAGAAAGAGGCAGATAGAGAGTGAGAGAGAGAATGGGCGTGCCAGCGCTTCTAGCCACTGCAAACGAACTTCAGACACGAGCGCCCCCTTGTGCATCTGGCTAACGTGGGACCTGGGGAACCGAGCCTCGAACCGGGGTCCTTAGGCTTCACAGGCAAGCGCTTAACCTCTATGCCATCTCTCCAGCCCCAGTTTTTACATTTTTTATGGAGTACACCAACACATATGCTTACACACACACACACACACACACACACACACACACACACACAGATTGTGTGTTCATTTTTCCACCACACATCGAGTATCCACAAAAGTAAGTCTCTGGCGGACTCTGCCCACATCAACATATGCATTAGGTGCTGCAGGAGGAACACTTATGAACAGTTGGCCAAAGGCCCTTGTGGGTCAATCAGTGACGCTGAGGAGATGATGACAGATTTTCAACCCAGTGGGGAGATTGAAGGGAGCAAGGCGACACTACAGAGAGGAGCCAGCAGTCACACAGGAAGCCCAGCATGACCGTGAGGGTCCCACTGGCCAGCAGGAGAAGCTGAAAGTCAGAGCCTATCTGTCATGGAGGAGCCACAGTGCTCAGAGGCATTTCCAGGAGGGACAGCCTGTGGTAAGACGCGCGTGGACAGGGAGTGCTCTGGTGTGCCCCCGTGCAGAGTGGGAAGGTCCCAGGAAGAGGTCAACGGCCAAAAATTGGGGGAGTCCCTCAATGCTGAGCAGTGACCCTTCCATGGTGTGGGAAAGGGTATAGGCACAGAGAAAGTGATTAAAGAGGCAAGGGGCATTGCCCTGGCACAGTGGGGAAGGAGCTTTGAAAGCCGTGTTCCAAGGTGGGTAGAGTTGGCTGGTCTCAGAGGATCCTGAGCGTTAGTAACAATGGCGTCGCTAGGGATGGGTGGGGAGAAGGTGTGGACAGCACACAAAAGACCCCGCAGTGTCTCTGAGCCGGAACCAACCCATGGGGCTTGGAGATGAATGGAGGGGCAGGCGGGGTGCTGGATTCCCAGCTGGTGCTGGGCAGAGGGAGGAGTGAAACCAGAAGCTGGAGAGGACTCTCACAGGGGTGGGGCTGGGCCTGGGAGAGCCAGAGGCCCGGGGTAGAGGTAGCGTTATTTAGACACAACTCTGGGATTCTGAACTTCAATTTGGAATTTGGGGAAGGACTGGAGTCCTATCTATAGCTGGGTTGGGGCTGACCAGAGAGCTCACAGAAGTAGAAGAAGGGATATCTAGGCCAGTAAGGACAGATGTCTGCACTCTTTCATGAGTAAAAGCAGAGAGAGGGTTGGAGAGATGGCTTAGCAGTTAAGGCACTTGCCTGCAAAGCCCCAGGACACAGGTTCTATTCACCAGCATAACCCAGATGCACAAGGTGGCACATGCATCTGGAGTTTGTTTGCAGTGGCTAGAGGCCCTGGTGCACCCATTTTCTCTCTCTCTCTCTCTCTCATAAATAAAATGAGTAAAACCTAAAAATAAATACATAACAAAAATAAAATTTTAGGGCTGGAGAGATGGCTTAGCGGTTAAGCGCTTGCCTGTGAAGCCTAAGGACCCCGGTTCGAGGCTCGGTTCCCCAGGTCCCACGTTAGCCAGATGCACAAGGGGGCGCACGTGTCTGGAGTTCGTTTGCAGAGGCTAGAAGCCCTGGCGCGCCCATTCTCTCTCTCTCCCTCTATCTGTCTTTCTCTCTGTGTCTGTCGCTCTCAAATAAATAAATAAAAAATGAACAAAAAATATTTAAAAAATAAAATAAAATAAATAAAATTTTAAAAAGTGAAGAGAAGTGGCCAAGGAAGTGAAGATGGCAACTGGACGAAGACAAAGGTGATGTGCATGGCAAGCCTGGCATCTGGTGGCAGAGAAGAGTGAGAGGAAGCGGAGGGCTTCTTGCCACAGAAACCCCAACACTGCGCTTGTCTCTTCCTAGCTTCAAAGAGAAGAGGAGGTCTGAGTGAGGGTGGGTGGCAGAACAATCCTTAACAATGTTGTAGGAAGGAAAGGATCCCACCCCTCGCTCGTTCGAGGGCCGTTTATATAAGATGCTTCGAGTACTCACGTCTTGCCTGATGCGAGACCACAGCCAGAAAAATGACAGACAGCACCTGGGCCTTCTAGCGACTTAACCCGGTCGGGAAAGAGGAAGAGCAGGACCGGGTGGAAAGAGACACGCACGGGAGCCAGGCACGCACAGACCAGGTGGCTGGGAGCCGTCCAGAAAGGGGGCTATGAGAACTGAGGCTGTGCTTCTCTAAGGGCGTGGTGTGGAGAGCGGAGAGGAGAGGAGGTAGCATGTAAGAAAAGACACGGGCCAAGGGGGTGATGAGAAAGCTGGCCAGGGACCCCGCACTGGTAGGTACATGTGAAGTTTGGACAAAGACCTCAGGCGGAAACTTCAAGAGGGAGGGAGATGTGATCTCACCTACACGTGAAAAGTGTCTTTCCACTGCTAAGGGAAATGTAATGTATCCATGGGGCGGGGGATGGGTGGCAAGAACAAATCCTATGGCAGAATCCTGGTAGGATATTTTATATTATACAAGGTAACAACTGTCTCCATTTGGAAATAATACGTTTGAGATAGTGATTAGATTCTGCTAGAAATAGTGATTAGATTAGAAGAGAGAGAACTAGCAAAGTAATTTGAGGCAGGAAGTAAGCCACCCTAGAGAGCAGGGCCACAGGCCCACAGAAATGGACCGATGTCACCCCGAGACTCCGAGGAAGACAAGCAATGTGAAGACATTTGTCCTGTCAGAGCAGCCTTGGCTTGTGACCTGGATAAGGTCTGTGTGGCTGGAGTATGTTAAACCTTATGTTACATGAAAAGAATCAGACCTAGAGTATGGAGTAGCTGCACTTGAGGTGTGTTATGAAGGGTCTCTCTCTCTCTCTCTCTCTCTCTCTCTCTCTCTCTCTCTCTCTCTCTGACACACACACACATCCTTTAGTAATTAACGGGAGACACATGCATATGAAATTATAAATTTTTCTAGGGAACATGACACCAAAGATGCCATTGCATCTTGAATGCAAGTTCAATTCAATTTCCTAGCCTTTGATGTGAGAGATTTATTTAATCCTGAGTAAGGTTCTTAATGTTTAATAATTAAAAATAGAGTAGTTTTAGCTTACCAGCAGGGCTAGGGAGATAGCACAGCAGTTAAAGTGCTTGCTCACAAAGCCTGCCAGCCGGGGTTCACTTCCCCAGCACCCACATAAAGCCAGACGCACAAAAGCGGTGCACGCTTTTGGAGTTCGTTTGCAGAGGGAAGAGACCCCGGTGTGCCCATTCTCCATCTCTCAATTAATGAGTAGGGCTGTTTTTAAACAGTTACACATATTCTGCAGCCTGTGTATCCACGCTGTCCACCTGAGCCCTGGTTTCACGTCTGTGAGAGTGGACAGAGCGTGTGAGAACGCATGGTCCCTTGCTGCTTTGCAGACATGCTCTCCTCTCGCGCTCCCTTGGCTCTGACCCATCCGGACTCTGTCTCAGGACTCTGCTCTTCCCACCCGCTTCACATTCAGGTTCTGGCTCCTGCACCTCGCCTCACTCCAACAGTCCCCTGCACTTGTTTCTCACGACCTCTGATAGTTTTGAGAACTTAAGAGTTAAGCATCTCATCAAGAGTCCCTCAGCTGGGATTTGTGCAATATTTTACCTCTGAATTGACTGGGCTCGTCAGATCCTGGGAGGAAGGGCTCAGAGGTGGAATTCTATTTGCCTCCCATCTCATTAAGGCTACATGCCATCAAGATCGCTTGCTGCCATTGATGATGACCTTGGTCACCTGGCTGAGGCAGCCTCTCTCAGGTTTCTGCACTTGGATGCAGCTGCATAGCTAAGTAGAGAGATTGTGGCCCCAAACGTTACACGTAAGATTTGGAGTTCTGCACACTAGAGGTATTTCTGCCCTTGCTGCCAGATATTTTCAGGGAGACAGAAAGCCACTTGAGTGACAGGTTGCCAAGTGGCTGCCTTTCCATTAAAACCAGCTCACAGGGAGGGGCCAGGGCAGCGGTAACACTCGGAAGGACTAGACACTGGGTGGGTGTGATGAGCCAGGGAATGTCCGCTCCGCAGGACGGGGTGAGGGCTCTACAGTTTGGTAACTGCAGCTGTGCACATTACAAGGAAGAACTGCTCTAGGATAATTTAGGTAAAATAATGAAAAGCTTGTATTTTTTTTTTAATTTATTTATTTGAGAGCGACAGACACAGAGAGAAAGACAGGTAGAGGGAGAGAGAGAGAATGGGTGCGCCAGGGCTTCCAGCCTCTGCAAATGAACTCCAGATGCGTGCGCCCCCTTGCGCATCTGGCTAACGTGGGACCTGGGGAACCGAGCCTCGAACCGGGGTCCTTAGGCTTCACAGGCAAGCGCTTAACCGCTAAGCCATCTCTCCAGCCCAAGCTTGTATTTTTAAATGAGCTCTTTCTTGTATCGTTTGAAATATCAATGAAAATTCATCTTCTTGGGGCTGGAGAGATGGCTTAGTGGTTAAGACACTTGCCTGTGAAGCCTAGGGACCCAGGTTTGATTCCCCAGAACCCACATAAGCCAGATGCACATGGTGGTGCATGCACCTGGAGTTCCTTTGCACTGGCTGGAGGCCCTAGCACACCCATATTAAATATATATATATATATATACATATATATATATATATATATATCTCCAGCCTCTTCCCTGATTTGATAAATAATGTATTCATATATGGAACCAGAATGTAGTTCTGGTGGTTTGATTCAGGTTTTCCCCATAAACTTAGGTATTCTGAATGCTACGTTCCAGATGATGGAGATTTGGGAATTAAAGCCTCCTAGAAGCAGTGTATGGTTAGGGGCAGGCTTATGGGTATTATAGCCAGTTTCCCCTGGCCAGTGTTTGGCTCATTATCCTGCTGCTGGTGTCCACCTGATGTTGGCCAGGGGGTGATATGATCATGCCATCATTTCCCCTGCCATCATGGAGCTTCCCCTCGAGTCTGTAAGCCAAAGTAAACCTCTTTTTCCCACAGGCTGCTCTTGGTCGGGTGATTTCTACCAGCAATGTGAACCTGACTGCGACACTAGCCATCCACTCATGAAATTTCACAGCAATTGTATCTGTAATGTTGGTGAATAATAAGTTTTGCAAAAGTAGAAAGATTACCCCCCCTTTTTTTTCAAGGTAGGGTCTCGCCTTAGCCCACGCTGACTTGGAATTCACTATGTAGTCTCAGGCTGTTCTTGAACTCATGGCGATCCTCCCACTGCAGCCTCTCGAGTGCTGGGATTAGAGGTGTGTGACACCACGCCCGGCCCATCTTTGAATGATTGGTTTGGTTCTGTTTTAAACTTGTTCATTTGGTTTGTTTTGTGATTCGTTTGCATACAGGGACTTGTGAAAGTTCTAAGTCATATGACCACATTGGTGCCGTGAAGAAAGTCTGGGTGGGAAACAGGTGGCTTCCTTGCCCAGTGTTGAGCATCTTGGTCTTTCTGTCACAGGGGCACTGTCAGGATCCCCTGTGTGAGCCAGCATTGTCCCCGGAGCTCCGTGGAGGGAATTTCATGTTGGTTCAACACCCTTCTCTGTGTTCATAGATATCTGCCAGCCCCTCCCCCAAGCTGGGTTGCACCATCCCACCCAAGGTCAGGATGCTTTTAACCCAGAGTCAGCCTGGCACACCTCATGGTGCCACCCGTGAAACCGCAGCAGCATGGCAGCAGCCTTGCTCCACTCTCCCTGGAGCTTGTTGGCATGGCTCTATGACTGGCAGACAGTGGCATCAAGAGGTTTCTCCAAATTTTGTCAAAGAGGGGGTAGAAAGATTATGCCTAATAATGGTACCAAACTGCCTGTATTTGCTGAATACAAAACTAATTTTTTTAAAAAAAAGAAGCCACAGAGTGGCAGGAAATATCCAGAGCCATTGTCCCCCACCCCAAGATGACTGGCTGTTGCGCTCACATCTCATAACCCCTAAGCCCATAGCGAATACCCATAACCCCACTAAGGAGGGCCCTCAGTGCAGTGGGGACAGGGAGGAGGGAAAGGACAGCATCAACAAATGATAATTAATTTAAAAATTCTGGACTTTAAAAGAAAAGCAAGAGCCTGGAGAGATGGCTTAGCTGCTAAGGTGCTTGACTGCAGAGCTAAAGGACCCAGATTTGATTCCCCAAGACCCATGTAAATCAGATTCACAAGGTGCATCTGTTCAAATCACCTGTCCCCTCTCCTGTACTCCACGTGGGGGAAGCTGGGACCTGATGCTACAGTGAGGCCAGCACATCTCCAGAATCATCAGGTTCAGAGCGAGGGGTTCCTGGGTTCTTTTCAGTTCCTTCCCCACAGAAGTTGGCTTTGCGTGACACCAACAGAGCTTTGCTGAGGGGGGACAAGGACGCAAGTACCAGATCTTGAAAAGAAGCCAGCGACCATCAAGGAAAGGACATGAGGCTGCAAGAAGACAGCTTAGAAAGCCTGGTATCCGCTTGGCTCTGTGACGCACACACTGCCCCTCCTCCAGGTTAGGTTTCAAAGACAGGATTTTTAAAAAGAAAAGGCTCCCCACATCCTGTGGGATGGAACGGGGTTATTTCCCTGTTTCCTCCCCCCCCCCAATGCTCTATTTCCACATCTTTAAAGGCCATGGGGATGCTCTCTCACCGGAACACCTCTCCTAATCACTTAAAGGTGGATGGAATTAGCCATCTCAGTAGGCACTTAGCGATGGGCAGGCCAGCAAGCCAATTAGGCGATTAAGCCATTAACAGCGGGGATGTGCATCTGAAAGCCAGTCTCCCCCACTCTGGATTCGGAGAAAGGTCTAGGCTAGCTATCCCTCAGAGCTTCAGAGATCTCTAATCCACTTACTGGGATGGCCTCTTTTCTTTGTTTCTTCTTGACTTCTCTCTCTCTCTCTCTCTCTAGGAGAAAGATAGAAGCTAAGTAGGGGAGGTTTGCAGGAGCCTTTGAACAAGTAGAATAACAAATGGCTGTGTTCAAAGGCACCTCAAGAAGGGCAGGGTTTCAATAACCAAAGATTAAAATGACCAAGCCAGTGGTCCAGGGGACACAATGGTGACTTGGGGCTTAGGGAACTGCTGATCAGACCATCAGGTGGATGTGTAACCCGATGCCTTTGGAGACCCCTCTCTTAGACACCTTTACGTCTTGGCTTAAATGAGGAGGTGGCATTTCATGTTGTTTTCTCCTGAGGACTCTCCTAAGTTTCTTTTAAAGCGAGGTTTATAGCTGCAGAGAGACACCCCTGACTGCCCCCCCCCCCCCCAGCCAGCAAATACAACCTTCTTCTTGGCACCCAGCCTCTGTCATCCAAGAGAAAGGAGGAAGAGGAGGAGAAAAGAGTGTTATCTTCCAGAGTATTTCATCATGAGAATGAAAAGCTGTGCATGCCAATCAACCATGCCAAGTGCAAAAATCCCTGGGTCTGAATGATGTCACGATCAGGAGCATTTCAACACTGACAGAGACAGCAGTGGTCCCAGGATTGAGGGGGTTCTGTGACCTGACTTCAAGCAGCTGCTGTGAAGATGCCTGTCTCACCTGGGCAGTGAGTTGGGTCAAGTCCCCTCACAGGCCCGAGGAGCCATTACTACCTTACCAAGGGCTCAGACCAAAAAGCTTTGAGGCTTCTGTGGAAGCCAATCTTATTTCCGATTGAACCACAAATCTTTCTCCATGTGTGCTCGCTGGGTCTCAGTGCAGGGGAGCAGGCTAGCCTCGCTCCTCAAGGCTACATCTATTGTTTGCTTTCATGAAGTTTTAGCTAGCAGACAAAATTATGACCATCGTGACATGTTCGTACACGTATGCCGTTGTATTATGACCATCGTGACATGTTCGTACACGTATGCCGTCGTACTTTGTTCACGTTCTCCTCTGCCCCTCCTATCAGTGCCCTTCTTCCTGCTTTCATATTACACATATGTACATATAGACAGACATATGTGTTTCAATCAGGCTTGCATATATGAGAGAAAATGATACAGGGGTTTGCTGTGCCAATGTACCAATATATACCAACGCACTGATAATTTGGGGTGCTCCTAGAGTCTTGTGTCACGAATTTGCTGAATGAAATCCACAGATAAGATATGGTTCAGGGAGACCTTATTACAGCTTAGAGTTTAAGGAGAGAGAGAGCTTTAAGGGAAGGGAAACTTAAGCCTAAAATATGAGAGAAGGAAGGTATAGCTCTTATGCAGAGAGAAAGAGGGGGTTTGAGAAGCCCACCTTGAGACTCAGGTTGGAGTTTCTTATAGATGAACAGTTGGGTTTCTAAGTGAGGAAAACCAGGTTTGTAAAGTGGGGTGATAAGTAGGGATCAAAGACTTTGTCATTTTGGAAGGGTCAAAGGTTATTCTAGAAATCTTTCCTGGAGGGTCTAACATTCCAGGGAAGAAAGAAACAAGGAAAAAAATCCAGGTTCTCCTTTCAGGCTTCATGAAATTTCCTACTTTTAGTCAAGGGGAAAAAAAAAACTACTCACTTTTGGGGTGCCATTACCCTAACTGATTAGCCATTTTCTGTCTCCCATCAAAAACACAAGACCGTCAACATGGTGGTGCACACTTTTGATCCCATCTCCCGGGAAGTTGAGGTAGGATCGCTGTGAGTTCAAGGCCTGTTTGAGAGTCCACAGTGAATTTCAGATCAGCTTGAGCTCGACCTTGAAACAAACAAAAAAACAATACAGGACTGGGGAGATGGCTCAGTGATTAAGGGATTTGTCTGCAAAGCCTAACGGCCTGGGTTCAATTCCCCAGTTCCCACATAAAACCTGATGCACAAATGGTATATACATCTGGAGCTCATTTGCAGCCACTGGAGGCTCTCAAGTGCCCATTCTCTCTCTCCTTGCAAACAAATAAAGATTAAAAAACACAATGCCTGTCTTTCAGAGTCGAGCCCACTTTCCTTTCCATGGTGATCTCCAGTTGCATCCATCTCCAGCAATGACCCCATTCCTCTCCCCTCTTCCTCGGTGAGCTGAGCTCCACTGTCTACTGATGGCTCTCTAGGCTGACTCCAATCGTACTGCTGGGAATAAAGCAGCAAAGCCGTGGGTGTGCATGAAAGTGTCTGTGTGCATGCTTGCCTTCCTGGGGCGCACACCCGGGAGGGGTGTCTCTGGGTCGTGTGAAAGTTCAGGGTTTGGCTCTCTGAGGGTCTTCCGTGTCGTTGTCCTCATGTCAGCCACATGATGATGGGGAGAACGATTTCAATGTAACTTTAATTTGCATTTCTGTAATGTCCAAGAACGTTGATTAATCCATACAGTCATTACTCATATATGTGTGCATATGACACCAGCCCAATAACAATTTCTGTTTTTATTATATTCAATTCATTTGTTAGAGACTAGATTTAATTATCTCCTTTGATAATTAATTCCTGAAGCAATCTACTCAACAATATGCAGAACCCCTTGGATTGTGGTCAGAAAGTAGGTCTTTGAGGGCTGAGAAATGGCTCAGCCATCAAGGCACTTGCCTGTGAAGCCTAAGGACTCAGGTTCGATTCCCCAGTACCCACATAAGCCAGAGGCACCAGTCTGGAGTTCATTTTCAGTGGCTGGAGGTCCTGGCATGCCCATTCTCTGTATATATCTGCTTTTTATTCTCTTGCTCTCTCACTCTTTCAAAATATGTAAATAAGAAAGGTATAATTTTAACAAAAGAAAGTAGGTCTTTAAGATAAAACGCACTATTTCTGCCCTGACAAGTCTCAAAATCTACCTGGGGGCGTCTACAGAGGCACGGGGCCCTCCCTCAGGCCTGGTCTTCACCTAACAGAGGCTGTGTTGGGCGGGGAACTACCTGTGCGCAGTCTCCAGCAGGCTGGATCTGCGCAGCTGTTGCAGACGCACAGCGTGCCATTGTCAAAGGGTCGGAGTGGGCACCGGGGTTATTTGAACATGGAAGTCAACTGATAGCTATTGAAGAAACACAAACGGTTCATCTCCACTTGAGCCCCTGGCTGACGGAGCTCCCTTCCCTGGCTCTGTACGTCTGCTCTGGTCTTCACATTCCCGAGAGAAGAGTGGTAATTGCTAGACCTTGGTGCGGGTGTTCGTGAACTTGAGTGTTGACTCCAGTCCTGGGCACGTGTGGGAGCGAGGCTGCTGCAGAGAGACCCTGCTCGTGGACGCTCCACCTTCCTCACTGCGTACCGGACAATTGCTTGGGCTTCACGCGCATCTGGACAGAGCAGGACACACGACTCATCTGCCCTCCAGCCCTTCAGCATCTTAGAGTGTAAGGAGATGCCTGGGTCTCTCTGAGGCATCGGCAGGTGTCCAGTCACACCGCAGGTTGGAGCTGCCTTTCAAAGCTGGCTTTGCCACCCCAGTCCCCAGTCCGAGGGGCAACGTGTTAACAACACCAGAGCCGGTCTATGTCTCCTGCTTGCTCATTTCCTCCCGCTCCTCAAGGACGTATTGGGGGGTGTGTTTCTCCTCAGAGTCAGGGAGGCTTTCAATGTCACCCAGTCCCCCCAGGTCTTCTTCAGCACACCAGCCAGGACAGCACGCCGGAGCACTGCTCACACCGTGGCTTCCCACGAGGAGCTGGGGATGTCTGTCCTCAACCGCGGGGGCCCCTGCCCAATGGGAAGCGTTCTCTGAACATGGAAATATGAGTTGAAGCTGCCAGGAAAAAATAATATTCGCTGGGTAGAACTTTGTGAGAGCTGGGAACTAAACTACTTCAGGCTGCCTCTGCGCCTCGAAGCAGGAATTTACTGTCTGCCTCTGCGCACCTGCTCACATCCTTCTGACTAGGTAAATCCTTCTGGAATGGTCTAAGTCACCCCCGCCCCCTTCTGCTTGCACCAACCTCGGTGCTGGGTATGTCATCATCTCACACCTGAAGCCTATAGCAGAGATGTCTTCAGGGAAAAAGGTTTCAGCGGTACCAGTTCATTTTGAGTTTCATTTTGTGGTTATTTCCCCACCACCCTCTCCTTCCCCTGGCCCCAAACCCTTTCATCCCTATTGTCTGGGCCTCAAGTTGCCTATCCAGTATACCAGCAACTCCAACTAATCCAGGTTAGGAACCACAGGTGAGGGAGAACATGCAGCCTTTTTCTTTCTGTGTTCAGTTACTATGATCTGTTGCAAGTCTTTCCATTTTCCTACAAATTTCATTATATTATTTTTTTATTATTTACTGCTGAGTAGAATTCCACTGTGCAAATGTACAACTTCATTACTCATTCATCCAATAATGAGCACCTGGGTTGATTCCAGTTGTTAGCCATAATGAATTGAGCAGCTATAAACATGGTTGAGCAAATATCTCTGTAGAGAAGCATGGTGCATTAGGATAGATGCCCAGTAAGGGAATAACTGGGTCTGCTGGTAATTCTGTATTCATCAATTTCCACAGTGGTTGTACAAGTTTACATCCCCGCCAACAGTGAACGAGGGCTTCTCTTGCTCCACATCCTCGCCAACATTTGTTGTCATTTGATATTTTAGTGATTGCCACCCTTACTGGAGTAAGGTAGAATGTCACAGTTGTTTTCAATTGCATTTCCCTTATGGTTAGGGATGTGGAGAAAGAGGGAGAGAGAGAGAGAGAATGGACAATCCAGGGTCTCCAGCTACTGCAAACAAACTCCAGATGCACGTGTCCCCTTCTTCATCTGGCTAACATGGGTCCTGGGGAATTGAACCTGGGTCCTTTGGCTTTGCAGGCAAATGTCTTAACCACTAAGCCATCTCTCAGCCCAAACATTTTCTTAAGTGCATGTTAACCATTTGTATTTCTTCCTCTGAGAACTTCAGTTCTCAATTCTATTTTTCAGTGGGTTGCTTGATTTTTTTATTGTTTAGTATTTCTGAGTTCTAAGAGCTACATTTTTTAATTAATTAATTAATTTTTTTCACTAATTATTTGTGTGTCAGTGACAGTAAGACTTTGGCCTCATGTTCCACAGCACTGCGAGGGTTTGGAAGTCACTCAGTGACAAATACATTCAAACTCCAGTTGACCTTTACTTTGGTGTTCTTCCAAGCATGGAGAGCTCCCTGGAGGAGGCGACGGGTGGAAGAAAGCCACCTCACGCTTGTTGGGACAGGACCCACAACCCCCGCTCTTCCTGTCTCCAGCACCGCACACTCTTCTCTAACTGGGTTCTTCACCTCTCAGTTTGGTGTGGACTTCCTTTGATAGCAAAGGCTTCCTACAACATGTCCCCAGTGGTTCATGACGCTAGGAAGGTACCATGGGGTACATGGGAAGGGGGGAGTTACACACCCACTCGTGTTTCCACCTTGGTAGGCAGCACACTTGACCCAGACAGTGTCTTCTTCCTGGAGCTCCGGGGTGCCATGACATCAGCTAGGGGTGTTATGTTTGTTTCCTCTGCCAAGTAAAGAATTAAAAGGCAGGAAACTGTTTCAAAGAATAAGGTTTAGGCCTGCTGAAATGGCTCAGCAGTTAAGGCACTTGCCTGCAAAACCTAACAACCTGGTTTTGCTTCCCCAGTGCCCACGTAAAGCCAGATGCACAAAGGGTCACATGCACCTGGAGTTTGTTTACAGCAGTTGGAGGCCCTGGTCACCCCATTCTGTCTGTCTGTTCTCTCTCTCTTCTAGCTATCTCTGCTTGAAAATAGATAAATTAAAAATGTTATTGGGAAGAATGAAGTTTATTTCAGAGTCAAAGAGAAAGAAAGCCGAGAGAGTCCACACCTCTGGGGAGTCCAGAGCTGGACGCTCTGCAGCCTCGGTGGCAGCTGGACTTGACTTGAATGAGGGAAGCCCCCCGCCCATCCAGAGTCCATGAGTGGTCATCTTCAATGAAGACGAGGGTCTGTCCAGCATCAGTGACTGGTCCCATCAAGAGTCCATGAGTGGTCATCTTACAGTAAAGATGAAAGCCCTGGATGATCCTTGATGTATTCAGTGCCACATAGGTCCTAGAAAGCCCACCAAGCCCAACTTCTCCCTGGAAAATTCATCCAGGCCAGGAAGAAAGAGGAAGTGGGATCACCTCCTTCTCTATCTTGAGTTGCCATCCCATCTGTCTGTCTGTCTGTCTAGTCAAGGAATCTCTCCAGCTTCTATAGGGTTGCAGCCAGGCTCAGAGCCTCAGGGCACACGGTAGAGTGTGTCATGGAACCGGAGTGCCAAAGGTCAAGTAGAGCGAATGCTGGACTCAGAGACACGAGCTTTGAGCACAGGGTGGTAAGGGCACAAGCAGACCACAGCCACAGAGGCTCAGGGTAACATTCTGCATTTTTAAAGCAATTTTTCACTTTGACAGACAGGCAGAATCTAAGGAAACACAATGATCTTTTATTTTCAATATTTATGCATTTATTTGAGAGAGATAGAGAACAATGCAGAGCGAGAGAGAAACAGAGAGAGAGAGAAAGAGAATGGGTGTACCATCCAGCCATTGCAAACGAACTCCAGATGCATGCACCACTTTGTGCATCTGGCTTACATGGGTCCTGGGGAATTGAACCGGATCCTTTAGCTTTGCAGGAAAGTGCCTTAACGCTAAGCCACCTCTCCAACCTATTATTTTATTTTCATTTACATGAGCTGCAATGATCTCATTTCTACCCAGCTGCACATTCCTGACAAGAATGCCAGAGAGAGTGCTGGTTTAAAACCAGACAACCATATTTTTCATTTGTTGATCGTCTCTCATTAGCTACTCATCACTTAGCCCCCATTGTAGACAGCTTCACAAAGCCACAGGGCAAAAAAACCCCAAAGATCACATCACACAGCACATTTAAAAAACTCCAAACACTTTTCATATCTTTAAACTAAAATTATAAATCCACCACCATACCTTAGGCCTAGACTTTAAGATTCACCCATCTAGCCACGTGACTGTAAATCCAGACTAGAAACTAATAAAACATTAGCTATATTAGGGAAAATGTATTCAAAGTACCACAGCCCATAATCCCAACAGTTGCTCCTTCCTGGAAACAAAAGACTCAGCACATGCGCCTTTTATCCAGAACACCAGTCACAGCTTCATCACTGCCTTTCCTTTTCACCCACTTCCCGCCTGCACAATTTTACAAAGAAATTCCCTCCCAGAAGTTCCGCCAAACTAAACTGCTGGGAGATTTGGCACAGATCATTCCCAGAGTACTATGGCTGTGTAGTCTGTCTCCAAATATCTAAATATGATGATTCACGTTCGATGGACTTTGGTATTCGTGACCGTGTGTTGCTCACTGAATTGCTTACCTGTCAGGTTACCCTGCAACATCATGTAACTGGTGTTTTGACTTCTGACAAAATGCAAGGCATGTGTCTAACCAGCATATAATTAAAGGCAGGGGGAATGTAATTGTTGTAAATCATCATTATCTATTTATGCCTACTTGGTATTGTACCAAGGGTATCAAATAGCCTGGTAACACACCATGAATATTTTTTTCATGTCCTTAGTGTAGGTCTCCCTGACACAATTTCTATGTGCCCTGCTGTTTTTCCCCCATTGAAGAAAAAATTAAGTTAACTTCGCTCAGCTTAAAATGTTCTGCTTGGGCTAGAGGGATGGCTTAGCAGTTACAGCGCTTGCTTGCAAAGTCAGAGGACACAGGTTCAATTCCCCATGACCCAGGTCAGCCAGATGCACAAGATGGTGTATGTGTCTGGAATTTGTTTGCAGTGGCTAGAGTCACTGGCACACCCATTCTCTCTCTTTCTCACTCTCTCTCAAATGAATAAAAATATTTTTAAATGTCCTGCTATGTCCTCGTTAGACTTTGGTTGGCATCAACTGAGTGGCATTTTTGTGAGTGCACGTGGCTTGAGTGCTTGGCCTTCCCTCACGGTTGTGCTGATGTGGCCTTCCTAGGAACAGGTCTGCCTCTCCCTTGGGCAGCCTTTTATACACGTTCAATTGCCCTTTTTATTTGGTTTAGACGTCTCTGACACCCAGCTCTTCCCCTCAGAATTTATTAACGTCTTTTCTTCATCTTTTTCAAACAATCCCAGCAGTTTTGATGGTAGATCATTTTTCATGAAAGCAGAGAGCTTTTCATTTTTTTCCCCCCTGAATGAGCTTCTGTTTTATTAGTCTGTCTGGAAAGGTTTTTAAGGGTACTCATTTACACTGCTGGAAAATTTACTACAAATTTTCATGGGAGAAACTTTTGGTTTGGAAACAGAAGTAGCCATCAGGCCACGTTGCCATGGCCACACTGGGGTTTCCATGAAGACCCAGAAGCGACAGAGCTCTCGGGTTTTCCTTTGTAATTCTGAAGGGAGTTGTGCCCATGTAACCCTGGTACTTCTAACCCTACAGCTGCCAGCAAGGAGCCTTCACCCAGACTGGAACCAAAAGACACACATCCGGAGCAGTCCTGACCATCGGCAGAGCTTGGGAACAGGAGGCCCCAGCAGTAGGAGGACACCAGGAGCCACCGGGCCACACTGCCAGCTCCAGGCTGACTGGATCCAGCATGGTGCTTTCCAGTGGCCAAAGGCAGAACCCTCCACCTAATCGGGGAAAGTCCTGTTATCACCGGTTCCTCCCATGTCCCCAGGTAGAGAAAGGAGAGGGAGGAGGGACCTGAAGGACCTATGACGTTCTTTAGAGGGAGTGGAGAACATTCTCCCCAGTGCCACCTTACGGACGTGACATTATTCATGGTCATGTGGGACAGAAGTGGGGGCCCCACAGAGGGTTCTGAGGTTCATACAATCCCTGCTCTTGGGTGTGAGTCACTCTTACTTCACCGGCGACGTCCGCTCTCATTTCACAGATGGATGGATGTTTTGGGTTCAGGCCATCAACTCTCTTCCCACCTCAGGCTCATTTTATGATTCTAAAAACTCCCATCTCCCAAACTCCTTTATCCAAAGCAGGGGAAGGGCAAGTGAGCACAGAACTTTCTGCCTTGGAAACTTCTTACCCTGGCAAACCACTCTCATGCACACGCACGCACACATGCACACACACACACACACACACACACACACACACGATGTATTTCTTTCTGAATGCAGAAAAAGGATGCATGATTATAGATCAACTTATAAATTAAAACAATACAATTTAGATATTTTCACAGTCAGAACATATGCATTTGTTGAACTATTACTTTGGTCACCAAAAACTGTATTTTGTTTAATGCATATAGATGTTCAATTTGTAAGACATACTGAGAGATACAAGGACAGGGTAGTTATCTGTTAGATAGTCCTTTCTGAGGGACACAGGGGGGCATTTCACGCAGGAGGAAGACATTACATAAAACTCTGGAAGGGGGCCCAGCACCAGGGAAGGGATGGTCACGAGGTGAAGGCCTCATTCCCGTGCCAGGTCTGCCTTCACACGCCTCACAGGATCCCAGAGTGATGCTGATGTGGGAAATCGGATAGAGATTTTGCATGACCACCAGAAACAACCCTACAAGGCCCTTTTTGAGTGGGAAAAACTATATTTGTCCATTTACCTCAAATAGTGTATTAGAGGATAATCTTCCCACAGGGAGTTTCAGTTCACCTCTTGGAAGGACATGAAAAGTCATGGCCAGTGCTTGCTGGCCTTCCTACACTTCATTTTTGGAGGCATTCCCATTGTCTGAGCCCAGATTCTGTAGGCCATCTTGACCACCTGGCGCAGAGGGCGCTGGTTCCTACCCGCTGACTGTTCTCCGCCCTGGCAGAGACGGGCTGGTGTTTCCACACTCATTGCCGGGGCTCTGCGGCTGCACAGCCCAAAGCTGTTTTGTTTCTCAGAGACTTAGAGCCATTCACTTCCAGCTAAACTTTATATGGCCTGCTAATTGCCTTGCGCAGGGCAGAGTGAGCATGCAATTTCCTTTCGCTGTAACTTGAAATCCCACAATTACGGTTTCTCTCATCCGCTGGGGACCAGCGAGCCTTGTCAAGCTCCCTGCTTAAGGGGGTTGGCCCAAGTAGGGGCATATAATATTAGTACAATGTTCCACTTTGTACTCAAAACAATTTTCACTGGCTTTGGCTTTGTGATTTAATGAAATCACTAATAATTTCAGAAATTCAAATTTAAGCACACATTAAAATTTTTTTTAACAGCCACGAGTAACAATAATCACCCCATCTCTCCTTTGAAAATGTAGAATTCAACTAAATTAAATTCACAGACTTTTTCTTGGACTTATTTTAATTTGGCTTTCATGTTATAGGTCTAGATCTTGAAACAGTTACACCTCTGGTTTCATTTAAACTAATAAAGAATTATTATATTAATAATTGCCACCCACTTTATTAAGTACTGTGGACGTCCCATCCTTTCTCCTCAAGGAGAAAGCCTGCTAGCTCTAAATACTTTGGCAACGGAGTATATGGGATATAATTTAGTGTAGCAGAAAGTCTGATTTAAAACATGAACTGAAATTAAGGGCACTACTAATATTTGCAAATCATTAAAGGGCTGACTTAGAAGATAATTTTTGTGATAAAATTTAAATTAGGTTCAGTGGAATTCAGGTCTCCTGTTTGAGGCACACTCCAACATACTGTGTTGCAGATGGGAAGGACTTCAGTGTCAGTAGGCTAGTTAATATAAACCGGGAAGATCCAAGACAACAAACACACACACGTCAAGGCAGTGGCTCACTGAATTAAACCTTCCATGAGCTCCAGGCGGAAGCAAGAGTCAAGGGGTAAGGCTGGAGAGATGGCTTAGCAGTTAAGGCAAATGAGCCCCACATAGAAAGGCAGATACACAAGGTGGCGCCATGTCTGGAGTGCATTTGCAGTGGCTAGAGGCTCTGGCGTACCCATTCTCTTTCTCTCTCTCTCACTATCTGCCTCTTTCTCTCTCCCTCCCTTTTCTCCTCTCTTTCATAAATACATAAATAAATTCCGAGAGAAGGGACTTACAGCCCTTGATGTGCAGCTATTTTCTTCACGATACCAATAAACTACGATCAATGCTGTGATGAAGGTGTGCCAGGAAGCCAGACCTCCGCAGAGGAGTCCCTTGTTAATGCCAGTGCCTGCCAGCCTGTGTAAGAGAAGTGTCCCTGAAGTGACTATTTCCAGGCTAAGGGTCGGGAACCACAGAGTGACTGAGTCATGGTACCTGAAGAAACTATTAATGATGAACAGCTAAGGATACGTATACAAATGCTTATGATGCAAGACAGGCAACGCTGGGTACCAAAGGTGACATGCAGGAAAGAGTCACGCAGATTAGACTAGCTCTTTGGCTGAGAGGCATTTGATCAATGCAAACACAGGCAGACTACACATTTGCGAATTTGGTAGGGCAAACTTACTCTTTCTCTCTCTCTCTCACCTGAGTACATTTGGATTGGCATCTCAAATAGTCATTTATCTTTTCAAAAATTGTTTTCATCTGTTATGACAGGTTATAACCTTCAAAAAACATTTTACTTATTTATTCATGTATTTATTTATTTATTAAAGAGAGAGAGAGAGAGAGAAAAGGACATTCCAGAGCCTCCAGCCATTGCAAACAAACTCCAGGCACGTGCACCATCTTGTGCATCTAGCTTTACATGGATACTGGGGATTTAAACCCGGGTCTTTTGGCTTTGTAGGCAAGCACTTTAACCTCTAAGCCATCTCTCCAGCTCAATACACACTTTTAGCCCCTCTCCCCAACCTGTTACCCTGGGGCTATCTTCCACTGGGTTAGGGTAGTAACTGTAGGGTCATGAAGGCCTCAATCAGTCCCTATGGGGGAGTGGGAAATGGTGCCTTAGTGTGTTCCTACGCACTCTGTGGCTCCTACAATCTTACTGTGCCCTCTTCAGCAATGTTCTCTGAGCCATGGCAGGCCTGTTGGAAGTCTGATTCAGCATTGAGTTCTCTGTAGCCTCTGGATTTCTGTTTTGATGACTTTTTTTTTTTTTTAATTTTTTTTTTTTTATTGAGAGCAACAGACACAGAGAGAAAGACAGATAGAGGGAGAGAGAGAGAATGGGCGCGCCAGGGCTTCCAGCCTCTGCAAACGAACTCCAGATGCGTGCACCCCCTTGTGCATCTGGCTAACGTGGGACCTGGGGAACCGAGCCTCGAACCGGGGTCCTTAGGCTTCACAGGCAAGCGCTTAACCGCTAAGCCATTTTGATGACTTTTGATTGACCACTGTGTCTGTCACCATCACCCTGGGGCTGGTTGTCAGGCTAGCAGTAAGAGCAGTTTCATGGTGCCACCTCCTCTGCAATTTCTTTTTTTTTTCTTTCTTTTTTTTTTTAATTTAATTTATTAGTTTTCTTTTCAGTTCCTCTGCACTTTCTCCTGGACCCTGGCAGATGTAGTAGAGGTGGCATGTCTCATGGCTGGCAGTCAGCTGTCTTCATGTCTTATCAATGAATCAAATAGCCACTCATATGCTTAAAATTTATCTCCCCCCTCCACTTTATGTGTAGTGAGCTAATTTTCCATAAGTGCAGATGCAACACAGCAATTTCCTCTGCCGTGAAACCTTTCATCTTGGTGGAAGCTCCGTTAGAGTCAGGAAGCGAGGAGGGATGAGGGGCCGCACAGGTGTCAGGAAGTTCCTGAAACTTGTATGACCCATGGGGCCCCTCCCCGACTTGTATAAGGAATAAGAACACACACACCCGTAGAACTGGCTCTGTGACCCACGCAGCCCGCCGTCTGCAAGCCGTGCAGCATGTTGCAGGGACACAGCTTCCACGAGCCATCGTCACGTGTGCTGGGCGAGGGCTTCGTGGAGGGCAGCTGCCTTCAGTGGTCCACTCTTCTCTAACGACCCACACCCTTGCTCTGGGAGTGACGCCAATACACTCACTGGCTCAAGAAGCTGTACTTGGTTGGAATCATTTCTTGGTTTGTGACTGGAAGCCTATCTGGGGGTTCACAGACATTTGTTGTGTCTTCCTGGAAAGGGTCAATGAGACAACGGAGTAGGTAGGTAAACCCTGAGGTAGTTTAGTCTGCTCAGAAAATTCCAGGAGGAATGCTTGCTTCAAGGCATTGAAGGAAAGAGTGAGGAGGGGGTGGGAAGATGAATAAGAGACAGGAGAAAAAGAAGGAAGGAAGGAAGGGAGGGAGGGAGGGAGGAAAGAAGGAAGACGGGAGCGAGGGAGGGAGGGAGGAAAGGAAGCATGGCTCATGTCCAGGTGTTGAAGCAAACTCATAACTTCCAATCACAAATTTTCTGACTAGTCTTCCTCCTCTTTCTTACTTTTAATTCATTTTCAACTCTCTGTATTTTCTCATTATATTTGCTGGTAGTTTGAATGTGATCAGTTAAACACATGGCCCTAGACTCGGGTATTTCATTACAACCCAGCTCTAAGGTGTGTTTGTGGTGGGATCTTCATTCCAGTCCAGAGGTCTGAACCCTGGACATTCACACTTGCCTGTGGCGCTGGCTGGGGGCGGTGGCTCTGTTTCCATCCATGAGAGGGAGCCTGCTTCTCCCGCTGTTGAAGATGTTCCCCTGGACTCTATAAGCCTGAAATCAGCCCTCTTCCTCCTGTAAACTGGGCCTGGTTGGATGCTCATTCTAGCAACACAGAGCTGACTGCGACCATTTTACGTCATACTTTGGCTTTGCTGCCACAGGCAGAAATGCGCGTCTAGTCTGCGCTAAGGCAGGTGAATAGCAGACGGAGAGGTCACTGCTCTGGTGCCGCAGACAGTCCTAGGGATGACCGGGCGGAGTCATTCGCTGGGTGGAGAGGTGGCAGCTGGTGACCGTGCAAATCAGAAGGTTAAGAAGCCACACATGAGATATATCACCATCATCATCTTTGAGCACAGTGAAAGTGTGCACTGGGCCTAGGTTACACACATGTGGCCCTGAATGCCTGGTCTCCAGATTCACGGTCAAAGCTAGAAGAGCACATCAGAAATATATTCAGAGTATGCTCACTGAATGTGCTTCTTTCCAGTGACCGTGCCTGGCTATTCTCCATATTCCTGTGTCACTTAACCTAAGAGTCACTTCCCTTGGATGTTCTAAAGACAGGACCCCTGCGCACAGCGAGAGTCTCCCAAGCAAGAGCTCACAAAATCGTAAACATGGGGCCTCCGAGTGATCGCTCAAGCAGTGCCTGGCTTTGCTTTGGGTAGTAAATACAACCACAGAGACTCAGTCAGACTTCGCTTCAAGAAAAGCAAAGTTAGGAGCTGGAGAGATGGCTTAGTGATAAAAGGCACTTACTTGTAAAGCCTAATGACCTGGGTTCAGTTCCCCAGTACCCACTCTAAAGTGGCACATGTGTCTAGAGTTTGTTTGCAGCAGCAGGAGGCCCTGATATACCCAATATTCTCCCTCCCTCCCTTCCTCTTACTCATAAATAATTTTTTTTAGAAAGCAAAGCAAAAATATTACCTTTTACATCAGGAAATTTCGAGAAAGAATGAAGCTTTCACCACAGATTGCAAGAATATCACTTGTGCTCAGATACTTTCTGAGTGTGCTCCCAGTGGCGAGGGGAAGACCTGCTCCTACATCCTCGGCCTGTGCTGTGAGCTGTAGGTTGCTTAAGAGGAAAGGAAAGGGGTATGTGGTGGTTTGAATGTAAATGTATACCCCCATATACCCAGGTATTTAAGAAAAACATTAAATGCATCTGCCTCCTTTTCTTTCTCGCTCTCAAATAAAATATTTTTTAAAAATATTTTATTCTCAAATAAAATATTTTTCAAAGTATTTTATTTATTTATTTATTTGAGATATAAATAAAAAGAGGCAGATTGAGAGAGAAAATGGGTATTTCAGGGTCTTCAGCCAGCCACTGCAAACAAAGTCAAGACTCATGCGCCACCTTGTGTATCTGGCTTACATGGGTCCTGGGGAATTGAACCTAGGTCCTTAGGCTTCCCAGGCAAGTGCCTTAAATCCTAAGCCATCTCTCCAGCCCAGACACAGGTATTTTTGATTAGGCTTCCTACACAGTCTTCAGCAGGCCCCGCTAGAGGAGGCATGTCGCTGCAGGTGGATCCTGCACCAGCCCTGAGCGGTGCATACACAGCCAGCTCGCACTTTGGCTGGTGTGTTTGTGTCGGTTCTCGCTCTGTGTTATGCACGTATGGAAATGAGCCGGCTTCGTCCATGGCAGACCTTCCCCTGGTCTGTCAGCCCTTTCTTGCCCTAAGCTGCCTCTGCCTGGGCATTTGTCCCAGCAAAGTGATGACACACCATGGTGCGAGGCAGGAAGAGACCACCATAGTCACAGCACAGGCCATTGCCTGGGACAGAGGAGAGGCAGGACCATGCCTTGCCCCCACCCTTGGGTGCCTGGGGCCAGCCCACATGGATCATGCCTTAGACTGTACACAGACCTGAAGTGGGTTGCTAAGGGGACAGGGAGAAGAGCACAGGTCTAAGGTCATAGAGTTTTCAGGAGAAGACCCTGAGTTCTTGGGAGCTGAGGCACAGTGAGCCAAAAGCAGAGCGAGGGGCCCTCGCTTGCGTCAGAGTCCAGTTCAGTCTGGGTAGAGCTGTCTTAGTCTTAAGAAACCCTCACTGCTTCTGGGGCTTCCTCAGCTTGGATCTGTGCAAGCAGGTGTGGAACACGGAAAGCACATGGGCCCAACGCTCTACCCGCGCACCGAGTACATGAATCCTCGCTGAACCTGCATGAGGCCAGGCTGTATTCCCAGAACCAAAGGGGAAGAGGGAGAGAGAGGAAGTTACCTGGCAAAGAGCAGCCATCTAAGAGTTTCTAACTCCAGAGCCCAGCCCTCCACCTGAGGTGGACTCTCCTGCACCCCAGCATCGTGCGCCCTCTTTGTAAGACATCTGACTGAATAGGGTTTTTTTTCTTTGTATTTTTATTTATTTATTTGCAAGCAGAGATAGACAGAGAAGAGAGGCATGTAGACAAAATGGGTGTGCCAGGACCCCCAGCTACTGCAAACAAACTCCAGACGCTTGTGCCCCCTCGCGCATCTGGCTTTTGTGGGTCCTAGGGAATCGAACCAAGGTCACCTTAACTGCTGAGACATCTCTCCAGCCCTGACTGAATAGTATGTGTGTTCAGGCTCGGATCAGAGATCTGTCCCTGTGACACTAGTGTGTGGTTGGACATGGACCAAGATCAGTGGTCTCCAGTAGTCCACACACACAGTAGCTACCTACATCCTGTCCCTACAAAAGGGGGTAGAGCCACTCTTTAGAATTGTCCAGTGCGTTTTGCTATGAGTCTGCCCTTGGAACTCCACGTACTTCTTCCAAGCAGCCCAAGGCTTATGGCCACTTGTGGTTTGGGAAGACTAGTGGGCGAGTGAAGTCAGAGCTGGGTTCTGAAACCTGATGAGGGGCTGGGAAAGATCTGAAGTCATGACACTTCGCCACTGAACAGATTAGAGCCAGCTGGGTACTGCTCTCCAGACAGCATACTGAAACCACAAACCACTGAAGGACACTAATTTGGAGTATATTTAAATATTTCAAATATTAATAAACCATATATGCTTTTATATATATATAATTAATCTCAACATCTTCTGTGAATGACATTTCTATGTAACACACAAATTTAAAAAAAGCAAATCTTGCTGCAGGAGTCCTGCACAGTTAAGTGTGCTTGGATGTGACTCTCCACTAAGCACAGAATGAAATGATTGGCATCACATACGTGCTCACGGAGGTGTGTGATGGAATAAATGCTTACCGTTCCCCGTGGGCTCATGTCTAAACACTACAGCTAGTGGTGGTGTTTGGGAGGTTGTGGAACCTTCAGAGTTGCTGGAGGAAGTGCATACCAGGGAGGCGAGCATTGAGTTTATAGCCAGGCCCAATGGGGTATTGTCTCTCCTCTCTACTTTTGGTTTATTCCCCGCCCCCCCTCTCTCTCCAGGCCCTCTCTTCTGGTTTGCTGGTGTGGTGATGAGCTGTCAGATTTCCACCCAACCTGCCATACTTTCTACCCTATGACAGACTCTCCCCATTGGCACTGAAAACCAAAATAAACTCTTCTCTTCCCTGAGTGGCTTCTGGTCAGGGGTCTTGTCCCAGGACCAAGACAGAAACTGACATGAAAAGTTGGTACTGAAAGTGGGATTGTTGCTATGACAAACCTGGCCTGTGGTCATGAGTCTTTCGGAGCTGGTTTGTGGAAGGATGTGGAGCTTTGGTTTAGAGAAGCCTTTCAGTGCAGTGAGCAGAACTTAATGGGCCATTCTGGTGTGTGTGTGCGGGGGGGGGGGGGGGTTGGGAGAGCAGACAGCTGAGAGAATGTGGAATGTAGAGTTCAAATGCACAAGGGTTTAGAGGGAAAAATGAACTTTTTCAGGAACAGGGCTGGAGGCAATCCGTGTTATATTCTGGCAAAGAAACTGGCTGCGTTCTGTCCTTGTCCTCAGAGCGTGAGCACAGCTGCACTCAAGAGCAGTGGGTTAAAGGTGTTTGGTGGAGGAAAACCCAACTCACAGCAGTATTGAGCAGGAATAGAAAGATGGCTCAGTGGTTAAGGCACTTGCTGGCAAAGCCAAGGGACCCAGGTTCTATTCCCTAGAACCCACATAAAGCCAGATGTGCAAGGTGGCACACCACACACCTGAAGTTCATTTGCAGTAGCTGGAGGCCCTGCCACCACATGCATCCATCCTCTTTCTCTCTCTCCTTCTCTTGCTCTAAAATAAATAAATAATAAATAAAATATTTTTAATTAATTGTTTTTTTTTTTTTACTTGAGAGTGACAGACAGAGAGGAGGAGGAGAAGAGAGAGAGAATGGGCGCGCCAGGGCTTCCAGCCTCTGCAAACAAACTCCAGACGCGTGCGCCCCCTTGTGCATCTGGCTAACGTGGGTCTTGGGGAATACAGCCTCGAACCAGGGTCCTTAGGCTTCACAGGCAAGCGCTTAACTGTTAAGCCATCTCTCTAGCCCTAAATAAAATATTTTTGAAAAACTTTTAAAAAGTAGTAGTGAGCATGTGACCTGGCTTCTCTTAACTACCCGGTTTCAGATATATAATGAATTAGAGCAAAACAGCTAAAAAAAAAAAATGAAAAAATACAAAGTGTGGCACAGAAAGAAATGTGAGCAAATTTAAAGTTAAGCCCAGAAACTGCAGCTACCTTACCTGTAATTATTGAAGATAAACTACACTTCACTGGGACAAGAGGCAGGTGCCTTTAGGGCAAGGCACAACCTACTGGAGGCTTGAGATAAGAATAATATTAATTCTTTTGACAGGGAAAAACCCGAAGGGAGGTGCAGCTCTCTGCTCCCCAAGGTCGACATGCAGAGGCTGCTGTACCTGTCTTCCATGGGCATCAGGCTCCATCCCGACCTGGCAGAAGAACTTTGCAGCATCTCCCATGTTCTCGCACTGTACAAGATGCAGAGGGTCATGGAGTATTTTAACGAGATTCCAGAGAGCCACGGCGGCTAAGCAACATGAGGCAGGTCAGAGTGCCTTCAGGAAGGGCCGGCAAGGCCACCCTCTTCAGCTGTGAACGTGAGCCCTCAGCTTCCGTGGAGACTCCAGGGTGTCAGAGATGTCAGGACGATGTGCCATCTGCCAGGAAAAGCTGCATGCTTGGGACTAGACTCATTTGTCAGATAAGGGAGGCTACAGGTAGCAGAACGGCTGAGCTGTTCACATCTTTTGGAGTCTGGTGGTTCCCATCCTGAGCCCCAAATAAAAGACATGGAGCTGCACAATCTGATGGTTGCTGGGTGTCTTGGTTTGGTCCAGTTTTCCCTTACCATGTCCCCGCTCCCACCTTTTGGGATGGGAACGTTTATTTTGTGCCACGACCAATTGTACGCGTGTTGCCATCAGCTCCTTGTTGCTGAGAAAGACATCCACTTAGAAGCAGCTTGTGGGAGAAAATGAGTTTACTCGGGGCTTACAAATTCCAGGGGGCTCACTTTCGTAGATCCAAGCCGAGAGACACCATCAAACAGCCAGCAAACACCAAAAAGCCGTGAACAACCACAGCTCCAAATTGCTCTCTACCTTAAGAATGGGCATATGACCCACCCTCAAGCACACATTAGGGCTGGACTCCAAGATCCACCCCAGTGGCATTCCCTCTGTATCAGGGATCTGCCTGCTATGGGCTCAACTTGCAAGGTCAATTTTAATAAAACACCTGAGTCTACAGGACCATACATTCAAACGATCATAATTAAACTACTATAGTATGTAACTTGTGTTTTCATTTTGTCTCACATGAGACTTTGGACTTTTATCAAAAAAATTTAAGGGCTGGAGAGATGGCTTAGCGGCTAAGCGCTTGCCTGTGAAGCCTGAGGACCCCGGTTCAAGGCTCGATTCCCCAGGACCCACGTTAGCCAGGTGCCACAAGGGGGCGCAAGCGTCTGGAGTTCGTTTGCAGTGGCTGGAAGCCCTGGTGCACCTATTCTCTCTCTCTGCCTCTTTCTCTCTCTCTGTGTCACTCTCAAAAAAATAAATAAAAATAAACAAAAAAAAGTTTAAAAATTTATTTTTTTAAATCTATTGACAACTTCTATACTTATAGACAATAAACCATGATATTTCCTCCCCTCTCCCAATTTACTTTTCACAACTCCTCTCTCTATTGTATCCTTTCCCCCTCTCCACTAGTCTCTCTTTTATTTTAATGTCATCGTCATTTTCTCCTATTATGAGGGTCTTGTGTAGGTATTGCTAGGCACTGCGAGATTGTGGATATTGAGGCCTGTTTCTGTCTGTACAATTGCATTGTAAGGAGTGGTACCCTTCCTTTGGCTCTTACACTCTTTGTGCCACCTCTTCCCTAATGGACCCTGAGCCTTCGAGGGTGTAATAGAGATTTTTCAGTGTTGGACACTCCTCTGTACCTTCTTCTCAGCACTAAGTTGCCTTTTGGGTCATCCCAGTGGTCACTGCCATCTGAAAAGAGAAGCTTCTCTAAGTAGAAGTGAGAGTAGCATTAATATATGAATATGAACATTAAGTGTAGTGCCTTTAGAGCAGTATTTTGAGAATAATATATGCATTTAGCCAGACAAGAGCAGACTTTATACCCCTAAGGCTCATGACCTCCCCTGCCATAGGCTTTTGATTAGGTTTTCAGTACCAGGCATGTATTCCCTCCCATAGAGCGGGCCTCCAGTAGAGAACAGTTGGTTTCCCCAGAGCAGACATGCCACTATTGCACCTGTTTGGTCATTTGGCCTGTCTGGGCAAACTTGAGGCTTCCAGTGTCCACTGTTTTCACCACTGATGACTTCTGTATCCCATAGGACTGCATGCAGTGCAGCTTTTCCCAGCTTTTAGTTGGCTGGTCTACAGGCCAAAGGTTTTCAGCTCAGCACCAGCTTGATTTCTCAGTGACCTTGCTACCCACACATGTGAAGTCTTTAGCAATGGGTCTTACCATCTGTTACTCCTGGGAATTACCAGCCTTGGCAATGGCCTGTAATGTTTTGGAGGCAACAGGAACCTCTCTGGCCAACAACTCACTGAAAGGTAGCCCATCCCTGGCTCTGAGAATTTTCTAGTAGCAATCTATGACTTTTGGATGTGTGATTATCCAAAGAAGGAAATTTTCATGTCTTACTCAGAATATCTTGAATTTTGATTGCCCCTCCCCCACCCAATCTGTACCCCTGGCCTCGCTTAGGTGATTGAGACTTTGGACTTTTGAACAGTGTTGGGACTGGTAAAGACTATGGACTCTTTTAAGTTAGACTGAATACATTTTGCATCATCAGATGAGCAAGGGTCTATGGGGCAGGGGCAGGAAAAATGTGGTGGTTTGAATGTAAAATGCCCTCGCCAAGTCCCTGTGTTTGAATAGGTAGTCATCAACTGATAATGCTGTTCTGGAAGGGTCTAGAACCCTTGGGAGGTGGTCCTCTGAACAATGTTCCCTGACCAAGCCATGTGGCACCATTGTGGCGGGTAGGAAGGGGACACGCAGGGGCCACAGAGGACACGTGGGCCATGGCTACACCTCCCAGTCCACTGACTTCTCAGGTACAGGCTGAGGCTTAAACTTCCCCTCTGCCAACTCGGGGTGTGGGAGAATCCACTACCCACTGCTGGTGACCCAGTCATGCAGGAACGGGGTCCTCTGGGTTGCACATGATTTTGCATTCTTTTGGGGAGCAGTTTAGTCCTACAGGCACCTTGAAATCCTGCCTCTAGGGGTGTGCTGTATCACCTTCATGCTCATACAAAAACATAGCTCGCTCTCTCCTCAAAGGGATGAGAGATAGTTAATTCTGGAGATAAATATGATGGACCATATCCTCCCTGTTCCAATGGGGTCACACTGTCTTGAAGCTTTTATGGTGACAGAATAAAAGAAAGTCATGGGTCAAGGCATTTTCCAAACACATTGGTGGGAACATCAGGTAGGCAGGTTATAGGGGGTGGTGGTATCTGATGGTGTTCTTAGCTTTTGGCTGTTGGAAGCTGAGGTTCTGTTAATACATTCCCAAAGGTTTTACCTATTTGTAACAAGGAATCAGGGCACATGCAGAGCTAGGCAATGCATGGAGACAAGATAAACTAATGAGGTGGAGAGATGGCTCAGCCGTTAATGCCCTTGCCTGAAAAGCCTAAGGACCCAAGTTCCATTCCTCTGTTCCCACATAAACCAGATGCACAAGGTGCACATGTCTGGAGTTCATTTGCAATGGCTGGAGGCTCTGGCATGTCCATTCTCTCTGTATAACTGCCTCTCTCTCTCTGTCTCTCCCTCTCTGTCCCTCTCTCTCTCCTTCTTCCCCCTCCCTCTCCCTCTCCATTTCTCTCTCTCTCCCCCCTCTCTCTCCCTCCCTCCCCCTCTCTCTCTCTCTCTCTCTCTCTCTCTCTCTCTCTCTCTCTCTCCTACCCCCTCTCTCTCATAAGTAAATAAATAAAGTATTTTGAAAGTGCTAAAGATAGTCCGGAAAGTTTGGCTGCAGTTCTGCAACATTTTAACGCCAGCCTTGAAGCATCTTTAATATATGTGATGCTTTTCTTTTATCTGAGAACTTCATTTCAGCATCATCTAATGGCCCCTCTCCCTCTGCTACGCCGCAAGTCTCCCTATCCCAGGACATGAGCCATGTGTTGAAGGCGAGCTTGTGGAGTGGACCATGTGCATTTTCAGAGAACCCACAGCCCTGCAGAAAGCAGGCAGCAGTGTCTCTACCCTCCATAGACAACAGGTCGTCAGGTCATCGAAATAATTGTATTCCATGAACATCTACTCAGACGCGTCCCGTTTCCAACCAGCAAAGTTAAGCCTGCCTTCTGCTGGCTCCATAGCTGAGGCTGCGCTCATGGGCGGCAGTATTGGTGAGGACAGGGCAGATGAAGGAAGAGGAAAAGGAAGGTGACTGAGAAGTCAGAGGGTGTCACCCTCGAGCTGACCCTACCCAAAGCAGAGAGGGTCCAACGTTCAGTGGGAGAGTGACCAGGAGCCAAGAAGAAGTCCCGATGACAGGAGGGAGGGTCGGCGTGGAGGAGACAGTGTGGGGGTGCAGTGCCTCACTTCACGATGACAGGACGCTCGGCTGTTGAGACACACCCCACATCCCCTTCTCCCCATTTGCCACCTGCTTTCTCAGATTCCAGCCTCCACTGTCTGGACTGATCTTAAGGTCTGCTTTACTTTCATGTTTACAAATCCCTAGTCTAATGGGCTGGAGGGATGGCTTAGAGGTTAAGGCATTTGCCTGCAAAGCCAAAGGACCCAGGTTTGATTCCCCAGAACCCACGTAAGCCAGATGTACAAGGTGGCACATGTGTCTGGAGCTTGTTTACAATGGCTGAAGGCCCTCATTCTCTCTCTCTCTCTCAAATAAATAAAATAATTAAAAGAAATTAATCCTTAATCTCATGTCCCCTCTGAAATGTCCTCTTCAAATATGAAAAGATGCCATTTCCCAAGATGCAGCCACAGGGGACATGCATTTATGCTAGAGTGAACTTGGCCCAGCGGGTGGGCCGTGCGCCCACAGAAGGGGGAGGCCAGGGATTAGTGCAGGTGCTGGTGGTTCTGAGTGTTGTGTTTACAAATCATTAATGAAGCCATTGTGGCTCTTACACTTCTGAGCTGGATGGAGTGACGCATTGCTGAAGGGGAGGGGGCGGGGATGGGGCGCAAGAGCCAGAGAAGCCCTGGCGGCTGAGGCTGGGCGGGTGGACGGGCCTGGCCCAGGGTGCTGGGAAAGCCCAGGCGGCCGTTCCTAGGCCCGCGGCCCCAGGCTGCCCTCACGCGCTCTTCCTGCCGCTGAAAGGCCCTTTCACATCGAGCCTTTGCCGAGGGACAAGCGCTGGAATTCTCTGAATGAAATAATGTCCCTTTTTCATTCGGGGGAAAGGTTGGTATAATCTCCCCTCAGTGTGGTAACTGTTCGGATTCCCGGGAAAGGCGCATACATTAGACCACACTGCGTCTTTTGTGCTCTGCCCTCCGCTCTCTCCCATGTCCATAAAATGGGGGGATGCTGCTGGGGAAGCAAGCTGTGGGGGGGGCGCTGAAGCCACACGTGTGCGCGGGCCTCATCTGCATACGCAGCTTGCTGTCACCAAGGAAGGCCGAGGACTCAAGTGCTCCGCCCCAGCAGACTGGGAGAAGGGACAGAGAAGTCCATTCACTCTGTCCTTTCTTTAAACTCAAACACGTCTGGAGCTTCCACATTTCACAACTGGGCGTCACCCCAAGGCCCCTGGCTGTGGCTATAGCCCAGAGATGTCACCCAGGACACCAAGCCACTTGCTCTGGCTCTTCTGCCCAGACACACCACCAGCTCACACCCCCACCACGGCCAGCCACGGAATTGCCTTTGTCGTGGGGTTCTGGGCAACCACGCATTGTCCACGTGTCAGGGGACATTTAGGTCATAGCTATAGCTCGTAGATGTAAAAGACTCATCTCAAGCCAGGTTGTGTGGGCTTCCTGCCTGTAGTGAGGACCAAGCAGGTGGAAGGAAGGGAAGGGCACCAGATGACTCTGAACAGCCACACTTCCCTGCTGGTTTCTCTGATAAGGCCCTCCTAATTGTGGCCCTGAAACTGGAGACAAGTCATACGTTGCTGGCTTGCATCTTCACGTCCTCAGGTGTGTTCAGGTGGGTGGTAGTGAGAGTTCCCACTGTCTCAGCATGAGCATCTAAGGAGCCTAAGTCCTCAGTGAAATTTTCCAGCATGCAATAAACTTCCTAGATAATAACCCCCCAGAGCCAAGTTCCTACTCTTATTTTCATGGAGAAAAGGCCTTAAAAGTTCCTGTTTTTAGGGCTGGAGAGATGGCTTAGTGGTTAAGCGCTTGCCTGTGAAGCCTAAGGACCCCGGTTCAAGGCTCGGTTCCCCAGGTCCCACGTTAGCCAGATGCACAAGGGGGTGCATGCGTCTGGAGTTCGTTTGCAGTGGCTGGAAGCCCTGGCGCGCCCATTCTCTCTCTCCCTCTATCTGTCTTTCTCTCTGTGTCTGTCACTCTCAAAATAAATAAATAATGAACAAAAAATATTTTTTAAAAAAAAGTTCCTGTTTTTAAAGTTGTTATGAACTTTGGTTGGAGAAAAGAGAGAATTTTAGAGAACACATTGAGCAGTCACTAGCATCCTTATAAATCCTTCCCACTTCAAGAGAAAGAGGAAGAGAGAGAGAGAGAGAGAGAGGGAGGGAGAGAACACATTTAACAGGCATTGAATATGTAATTATGTAGGAGATGCACAGTTACCTTAAACATAAAGTCATTATAAATAAGACTGGGCTAAGCAGGAGAAAGGAACTGCTAAGGTACCAGTGCGCTGCCCTCCATATGTGGACGGAGACATTCAAAACTAAAATGCAGAATACATGAGATTCTTTATAACCCTGTTCATGACGTGTCTCCCTGACCACCCCCCAGCTCCACGCGTGATTTCCTGGGGGCCCCTGTCACCAGCTGGCACTTCGTTAGCAGTGGTCTTGACACGCAGCCTTATGGCGGAGGGAGCCGGCGGCTTGGCACACATTTTAGGAGGGGTAAAATCCCCTGTAATATGTTCCTCAAACCAGACACTTGACATCCTCCCACAGTGGCCGCGTCCTCGCGGCGTGTAAGTTAATACCGGGGTGTAAGGTCACGTCTGCGCGCTCTCGGGAACACACCACAGCCCAGTGCACACAGTCGCCACTGTCCCCTGCCCCCAGTCCTCACGACTGGTAGGGATGGCTGCCACCCCACCTGCCACGTGCTGTGCTCGTCAGTCAAGGGGCAGAGCCACAGCATAGTGCCCAGGCGGGTCAAGCCTCTGTCTTCGCAGGGATGAGGGAAAGCTTCAGTTACTGCACTGAAAGGGACACTGATGACCACACATGCTCACCTAGGGTCAGATGACAAAGTTCAGGCACAGGGGTAAATTTGCAGTTTCCAAAAAGGCTTTGTTAATGAGATGGGAAGCCTCTGATATCCTCTGGGACTGAGCCTCAATCAATTGATTAAACAACAGACAGAAAGCACACTATTTTCTTCCTTTCATGTAGGACAGGCCATGGTTGGAAGGTTTTCGTGTGATGAACGTAGCAGACATTTCCCCTCAGCCCTCCATCCTGCACTGAGTAATTTTCTTTTTTTATTTAATTTGTATTAACATTTTCCATGATTATAAAAAAAAAACCATGGTAATACCCTCCATCCCCCCCCCCCCCACATTTTCCCCTTTGACATTCCATTCTCCATCACACCGAGTAATTTTCAATGGAGCGACCTGTGCTAACCTGGCTGAGGTGGGCGATGCACTGACGTAAAAGGATATTAATGCAAGAACATGGAAAATGAATGGCATCAGCAAAGGCTGGAAAGTAGCCCAGGCAGAGATGAGGAGGGGACCCTGGTGTGGTGATGAACTATTAGGACAAACTGTGGGACAGATTATGGAAATGAACTGTGAGAAAGAACTGGGAATATTTCTCACGGCTCTTACAAGTAACCTGTCTAAGATTATTGCTATTAGATGGTGAGTCTCTTACTTGTAACTTGCTTTAAAGTTCATCTTACAACTGTGTAATCCACTTGCTTCAAGCAATGGGACGAGGTTTCCTGTGTCTTGGTGGACCTTTGGCCTGAAGAGCAAGGATGACCAATACAGACAGGCAGTGTTTGGAGATGCTGGCTGGTCTCCAGATATGCTCTGCGCTCCTGCCCTCAGAGGCCTGACTGGATCCTCTACTCAGAACCAGCATACTGAGTAGGCAGTGCTGATCAATGCTGAAGATACTGAGGTCAGTCACTGAGGACCACAAATCTGGTTAAGACACCAGGTGGGCTTGACGTGATTGCTGTAATCATTAGTGTGTGTGTGTGTGTGTGTCTGTGTGTGTGTGTGTGTGTGTATGTCTGTGTGTGTGTGTGTGTGTGTGTCTGTGTGTGTGTGTCTTGGATCAGCAGAGTCCAGCAGGTCATTCCCCTGCATCCCTTCATTTAACAAATGTTTAAGGGTTATCCAAAGTCAACGTTCCTTACACTTTGCTCATGCAAGGTACACCTTGTTTGCGTTTTTATGAATTTCTTTAATTGAATACAAGTTCCAACGTGCAGCTGTATGCAGCGGAAGCAGCGGCCGCAGGTTTGCTAATGGCTTGAACTAAACGTCTCTTCAGTCTCTTTTTCTCTCAGGCAACTAGCCCAGTCCTGGGATGGGTGTAGTGGAGGCTAGCTCTCCCACGTGCCAGGCTCTGCTCCTAGAGGCCCACCTTTGGATAGGAAAGCTCCAGAGGTTAGTCTTCACTAAATTCAGGGCTGTGCGCCCCCATGGGACCCCTGGGCCCACTGAGCAGACAGTCGTGGCAGCTAGAGTCAGCAGTGAGAGTCCGCCCGGGCGGGACCCCCGTGGGAGGTTCGAGACTCACAGCCAGACTTCCTTCCTGAGACCCCCTCCCCTAGAGGCCCTTCCGAGGAAACAGACAGCAACGGGGGAAGGCCGCAGGTGCAGACATCGGATGTACCAGGAAGGACCTGCCCAGGCGTCTCCCAGCACCCACAGCAAGACCTCTACCCACCAATCCACCTCCATCCAGAGCAGAAGAAGGCTTCCTGGCCTCCCTCTCAAGTACGAGTGAAGGGTTAAGGCGAAGGAAAACCAAAAGAGCAGAAACTAGAGACGGGGGACCACAAAGCCCACAGGGCAGGCAGGGTCCCCAGCCCGCTGTGGTGGTTTGAATGTGAATGTGTCCCCCACAGACTTAAGTGTTTCAGTAAGCTTGTGACTTGGGGGTCCAGCCTGAACTCGGGTGAGATCCCGGCTTACTATTTTTTTTAATTTTTTATTAATTAGTTTTGTATTCAGCAAACACAGTCAGTTTGGTACCATTATTAGGCTCATCCGTGACCTACCCCCTCCCCTTGAGCCCTCCCTGTTGAGGTATATGGGTCGTGCATTGTGGAGTCAGCCCACAGTTATGGGTACGATTAATGTCTCTGCACATCATGACCCAACATGTGGCTCTTCCCTCTCTCCCTCTCCCCGCCCTTCCCTCTAACTCTTGTATAATAGTTATTCTTTTCCTCCTTTTCTTAGCAGGCTTGCTATTTTTTTGGTGTTGCTGGTTGGTGGTGGTCTCTCTCTCTGCTTGGATGTCTGAATGGAAGCCAGCTTCTTTCACCATTGAGGAACGTCCCCTGGATCTGTGAGCTTCAGATAAATCCCTTCTTCCCACAAGACTGGGTTTGCTTGGATGCTCATCGGGCCTTGTGGAACTGTCTGCTACAGCATCAAATCAGGTATATAAGAAGCCAGATTACCTGGACATTAATATGCCATATGCAAATGTACTCATAGAATAATTATATAAAATTATAAATGTATTTATGTTCAATATACACATTACGTATGTACATGTGTTTAAATTTTTAACAAATTAAGATAGGAAAATAAAATGGAGTATGTTTCTGATGTACTAGACCCCCTCAAAAAGAAAAAGGGATGGAAAAATGGGGAGAAAAGCGGGTAAGAAAATTAGAGGATCAGTCCTTGCATTTGGTAGCAAAACAATGCAGGGTAGAGAAATGGAGGGTAAGAGACAAGAATATTACAGGAGCTGCAGGGTTAATCTAACTCTCCAAAGCTTCCTTTCAGCACTTGGCAGAAATACAGAAACAAACAAAAACAGAAGAAAAAAAAACAGGCACTGAAAAGAAAAAGACACAGCATCGGGGGTGGAGCATGTGGTCATCATGAATGAACTGGAGGGATTACGGGTGAGGATGAGCTGAAGCCGTGGTCTCTGTGGAATGCCTCTACACCCAGCTGTCCAGGGACCAGCAGTGACAGGGGAATTCCCAGAGCCTGGAAGTTGTAGCATCAGTGTCCAGAGAGCGTCTCAACTGCAGCTGCATGCAGAGGTTCCCCTCTGCCCGAGCCAGGATGTCTGTGGAGAGGTGGAAGCTTCACTCGCAGCCCCGAGCAGTGATCACAATGCAGGGAGTCTGGGCTGCAGCCCGGAAATGGGTGGGGGGGGTCCTAGGGAAAGTTCACAGCACAGAAATAATGGGGGGAGGGCTTTGTGTTCAAGTCTTGACAAATGGATGCATAGAACATGAAGTCTGCAGGAATGAAGGAACTGGAGCTGGAGAAATGGCTCAGCAGTTAGGGCACTCTCTGGTAAGACCCAAAGACCCAGGTTCAATTCCCTAGTACCCATATAAAGTCAGATGCACAAAGTAGCCCAAGCATCTGGAGTTTGTTTGCAGTGGCTGGAGAACCTGGCACATCCATTCTTTCCCTCTCTTTCTTTCTCCTTGAAAATAAATAAATTAAATATATTTTTAGAAAAGAAGTAACTGATCATCCAAGTAAAGTGGAAACATTAGGGAAGAAAGGCAAAATCAACTCAGCACTGTTTGTCTCACAGGCACCAAGTTATCTTTAATCAAAATTTTAAATATTGGGTGGAGAGCTGGCTTATTAGCACTTACAGTGCTTTTACTCTGCAGATCCCACATTAGCCAGATGCACAAAGGTGAGGCAAATGCAAGGTCACACTTGCCCAGTAGGTGGCGCAAGTGTCTGGAGTGTGATTGCAGTGGCTGAAGCCTGGATCACCAATTCTCCCTCTCTCTCCTCTCTCTCTCAATCTCTCTCTCTAAAATAAAAATAAATAGATAAAAATTGAAATATTGTTACACTGGGGCATAAGTTAGAAGAGTGATGGGGTGGGTATGGAGGAGTGTGTATAAAAATGAAATAAATTCCAAACATTCTGACAGGAGGTTAACAAAGTCTAAGATGGAAAATTTAAATGCTAGTGCCAGAAGGGGCTACATGAGCAAGTGGGGGGAAATGACCAACATCTGTCCAAGCAACTCGAGGTCTAAGCCACTCAGCAGCAAACCATCTGACGTGACACTCACACAACTCAATAGTGGCACACAGCCATGGTGGGTAAACAACTGCTCCTGATTTGGCTAACGGATCCACTCAGTGGAATGGAACCCATAGCTGGTTCTGGGAAACAAGTCAGAATCATATCTAAAAATGAGCCCGTTCTCCATTATCAAGCTCCCACCAATTGTGGGCTATGAGGGTCTACATCTATTAAATTATTTTTAAAATAATAATGGTTATGCCATCTATCTGGGCCTGACTTCACTCTCCATTGGAGAATTTGCTTCTCTTTTTCAGAAGGACGCAGATACTTAGGAGAAAATCAGCCCATCGCACCTCAACAGGGTCCCCGTTGAAAGCAAGAGGAATTGAGGAAATGAGCAAGAGTGCTGCTTTCTTGGTGAACCTGGTACCAGCACAAGGGTGAAGGAGAGAAAAGAGAACACTCAACTCCTACCCAGTCATAGATCCAGAGACACAGAGGATCCCAAGACCTCATCACTGAAGTAGACCTAAAACAAACCCAACATGGCTCAGGGAGATTTGCGGTAGAGGGGCAGAGAGATTATCAGAGCCACATGTTGGGACTTATGCACAGTGACACTGCCTCTTACCCATAACTGATGGCTAACCCCACAATGCACGACCCACATTCCCCAATGAGGAGGGTCCCTGCAGAAGGGGGAGGACAGGGAGGAGGCTAACGATGGTACCAACATGGCTGCATACACATTGTATACATAACTAATAAAAAAAATGGGACTATTTCTATTATCTATATTTCCTTTGGACTCCATGAACTTCTGCAAGACATCTGTAACATATATGTAATCAACACAATTCACTTGACAAACAGACCAGTTGCTTGTCAGCTTACAGGTGGTTGAGGGCACCTGACCCATCCTCTGTGTGGTTGTGGAAGCAACTGCCAGACAATGAGAGCCTCGAATTTCCTTGAAATAGACTCTGTGCTCCTTGGAGTAGTGTGCTATAGAATATATTGTCTGATTCCGGGGAGGACACATTAGCTTTCCATAAGTTAAATATTTTTTATTTATTTGCCAACAGAGAGAGAGATTGAATGGGTGCACCAGGGCCTCTAGCCACAGCAAATGAACTCCAGATGCATGTGCCACCTTGTGCATGTGGTTTTACATAGATACTGGGGAATAGAACCTGGGTAGTTAGTTAGTCTTTACAGGCAAGGGCTTTAACCAATGAGCCATCTCTCCAGCTCCGACTTTCTGTGATCTAACAATAAGACTTAGTGCTTCATTTTCAGGTTATGAACTTGAAAATTTTGCAAGTTAATGTTAGTGAACCTTATAGATTTGTGCCCATATTATAATATTTTGTTCATGGTGACAAAACATTTAAAATGATTTCTTTAGACTACACATGCAAAATCAGTGATGATTGGGCTTCTGTGTGAAAAGGAAAAAACTCAGTAGCAGAGGCCAGTAAGTTAAAAAGGAGATATAAATGGAAGAGAAATGAAGGGAGGAGGGTACTTAATAGGTTGGTATTGTATGTATGTAAGTAGAAGAATAGATTAACGGGGGTGGAAAGGCCCAAAGTGAGGTCCATATTCCCCAATGAGGAGGGTCCCTGCAGAGAGGGGAGGACAGGGAGGAGGCTAACGATGGTACCAACATGGCTGCATACACATTGTATACATAACTAATAAAAAATTAAAACTATTTCTATTATCTGTATTTCCTTCAGACTCCTTGAGAGAGAAAGAGAACAGGTACACCATGCCCTCCTGCCATTGCAAATGAACTCCAGATGCATGTGCCAATTTGTCTGCAGGTTGTATGTGGGTCCTGAAGAATCAAACCTGGTCGTTAGGCTTTTCAGCCAAGTGCCAAAACCACTGAGCCATCTCTCCAGCTCCTCCCTTCTGCATTCTAAGAGCATCCACATCACCATGTACTTTTGATGCTGAGTGTGTGTGTGTGTGTGTGTGTGTGTGTATGTGTAGTTCACACACACACGTGTGTTCTTGACCTTCCTGCACTCAGCCATGATGCCGAGTTGAGTTGGCCAGTCAAGGAATGCAAACTCTCTCGTGTACGCCGCACTCCAGCACTGTAGCAGGCTAAGCGCCACGGCACGTCTATGAGCATTCTCTTCCAGGGACAGAAGGCTCTTTGGTGCAGCACTTGGTCCCCAACTGGCGGCGCTGTTCAAGAGGGCTGCAGAACTTTAGGAGGCGGGCCCTGAGGGAGGAAGTGGGTCACTCGGAGAAGGCCTTGAGGTTTGGGAGTCCAGCCCCACTTCCTGGTCAAGCTCTGCTTCCTGACAGTGTGCAGAGCTGGCCGGCCCTGCCTTCCCACCGCTTCATGCAATGCGTTCCCTTTGAAAGCGGAAATAAATACTTCCATCTTCTTAAGTTGTTTCTGGTCAGGGCCTTGCTCACAGCAATGAGAAAGAAAGTAATTCAAACAAGTTTTGTTCTGACTGTTCTTCAAATAAGTAGCAAATGCCTCAGTCATATTTAGAGAGTGGGGGATGGATGGTTTAGTTCAAATAACAAGAAAGTCTACTTCAGGCGTACATAGCAGTTGGTCCTTCTTGGAATTTCACCAATAATATTCATATGAGCGGTTCTGTGTGGACACCCTAGCTCTCGACATAGTGCTTGTACCGTTCACAGTTTGGTAATTTCTTCATGCATTTGGCCTGGAGACTCCTAACTTGAAAATGAGGTGCAATGTTTCAATATAATGGTCTCCTTCTGATGTGTTTGGCCTGGTGTAAAATTAAGAAACCAGCGTTTTCTGCCTTCCTTCCTCAGTGCTCCAAACCCCATCAGTTGTTAGTGAGTGCCCTGTAACTGTATTTCCCACAAAGATTACACAGATATTTCTGTCCAGCTACATGTCCTGCAGGGCTGTTCCATGGTCTTCCGATCAGTAAAAATGTAATAACATTTTCACATAGTCAATATTTAATTCCGTAAATGCAACTGGTAGTTGTAATCTAGGTTATTAACCACACGGTGATTTATGGCCAAGGGCAGACACTGGCGGGGGTGGCACAGTAGGAAAGTCCTCTGGTGACAATAAAAAGGTTATAAATTTCATAGCTCTGCCTGAGAAATGTATTTATATCCTATATTAAGAATAGCTTTTTATAAATTTTAATGATCCATGTTATTAATGGGGTTGTCATCATTGCAGCCCGGTTGAGACTACAGTCCTTCTGTTTTTTTTTTTTTTTTTTCCTTAACTTTTTTCATCAGCTGAAGTTCTTGTGGGGAAAAAGAGGCGGGGGGAGCTCTTATTAGCTATTTGCCAAAAAAAATCTATAAGAATTATAACCCTATCATTGTTTCCCTGGACTGGAAGGTCTATATAAGCAGTAGTTTGCATATAGTTTTATGAGCCAGGCAGAGGTCGGGCTAATTGGATATAGCACAATCCTGCTCCCTCATGTTTATAGAGGCCCAGTAAATGCACAGAAATGAAGCCAGGGCTGCATCAGAAAGAAAGACTTCTATACGGGAATTGTCTTCCACCCTGGCTCTGCACCCTGTTCTGGAAGCACCCCTGCCCTCTAACTAGGCCCGGGGCTTGTCCTCATGCCGGCCTGGCTGGTGCTCAGCCCACGTCCAGGAAACTCACCGTCCACACAAACCTGCTTACTAAACTTATGTCAACATGCATGAAGAAGGAGCGAAGAAAGGAGCACTTAGCACATGTCTCTGTCTGCTTCCTGTGGCTATAACAAACTGCCTGAGGCTGGGTGATTCAGCGGGAGGAGGAGTTGACCTGGCTTACAGTTCTAGAGGCTGCTGCCTGAAGAGGCCTTCTGCTGTGTCAACCCTCAGGAGACATGTGGAGGCACAGACAGACAGTATGCGGACTCAGCCCCCCGTCATATATATATACATAAATTAATAAAGACATACCTGCCATTCCAGAAGAGTCCCCAGGGGCTTCATCCAGTGCCCCCGTGCTCCCAATGCTTCCCCTGCAAACAAATCAGCATTTGCATTTGGAGAATTTGGAGACATGGATTCTGCCACATGAGCTTGTGGGGCATGTGCAGACCCTAACAACAAGGTGGGACACCATCTCAGCAAGGCAGTGCTGGACAACTGACCCCTTTTCACAGTTCCTTTGCTACTTAGCACGATTTTAAAATGCTGCACGTATCCGGTGTGTGCATAACCATGAAACACAGAACAGGCTTTGGAAACAACTGTCCCAAAGACTCTCCCTACAGCTAACTACCACCCACGGGGAGAGCCTCGCTCTCTGCCTGTCGTTTCCGGTGCCCATTGACCTCTCCGTCTTTCTCCTACAGTGCCAGCAGAAGGGGCTCAATGGGGAGAGGAAGACAGAGTCTGTCCTATGGGGAAGGTTTGGGTCACTTTTCTTAACATAGAAAAGTGACTCTTAGCAGTATAACTTTATCCAATGTTTTGGGGGGAGCAGGAATACATTTTTTAAAAATGTCTTAGTTATTTATCTATTTGAGAGAGAAAGAGGCAGACACACAAAGAGAGAGAGAAAGGATGCTCCAGGGCCTCCAGCCACTGCAAACAAACTCCAGATCCATGCGCCACCTTGTGCATCCAGCTTATGTGTACAGGCAGTAGGAAATCGAACCAGGGTCCTTAGGCCTCACAGGCAAACACTTCAACCACTAAGCGACCTTTTTTAATGATTAATTATTAAGCAGATTATTTCTTTCTATAGACACCTTAAACATATTTTATAATAATTCTTAAATTTGAGTTAAAAACAGTCCTGCTGCTTTTAATAAGGAGTTGCATATTCACTATACTAGAAAGATGTTTTCTAATTATCTTCATCACTTACACAAAACTGCATATTATGAACCATCAAAATGGTTGATTAGAGATTGATTTTTTTCATAGCATTACATTTATTTACTTATTTATTCTAGAGAGAGACAGGATGAGGCAGAGACAGAGAGAGAGAGAGAGAGAGAGAGAGAGAGAGAGAGAGAGAGAGAGAGTGAGATTACGGACATGCCAGGGTTTTCTGACACTGAAAATGAACTCCAGGTACATGTGCCACTTCGTATGTCTGAATTTATGTGGGTACTGGAGAATTGAGCCCCTGGCTATCAGGCTTGCAAGCAAGGACGTTTAATAGCCAAGCCATCTCTCCAGCCAAAGACTTATTTTTTTTGTTTGTTTAAGCCATTTTTCCATTTTGCCAGAGCTAGTGTTGTATTAGTAAATATCTGAAGTGTCACTGAAGTTTCAGGAGTTTCTTTTTCTCTGCTCTTTTCTCCCTTCTTTCCTCCTGTTCCCTCTCCTTTTTCCTCCCTCATTCCAGCTTCCCTCCTTCTATCCCTCCTCCAAGGTGGATAACACACAGCCAGTTGATCTCAGTTTTCATGCAGAACTCTTCAGAAGCCAGGGTACACACCAGCACACTGAGGTTCTCCCTCCCGGCAGGAAACAGCCTATGAGCGTGTACATGGGCGTACAGCTTCTCCCACAGCAGAGGGAAGAGAATACATGGGCACGGGGCAGCAGAGGGACCATTATGATCAGGTCTTAAAGCTGAGATCACAGATTCATGAGACTATTTCCACCAAAATTAGCAGGAAAACGTATCTTCTCAAAATACTCACTATTGTCCATTCTTTAAAACATCCATTTATGTTCTTTAAAAAAAATTATTTAAGTACAAGAAGAGAGAGAGATAGAGAGAAGAGAGAGACAGTCAGAGAGAGAGAGAGAAAATGGGGATTCCACAGCCTCCAGCTACTGCAAACTCCACACACATGTGCCACGTTGTACCTCTGGCTCTAGGTGGGTCCTGGAGAATGAACCATGGGTCGTTAGGCTTTGCAGGCAAGAGCCTTAGCCTCTGAGCCATCTCTCCAGACCCCATTTCCATTCTTGCTGTTGTTTTTAGGTCTATGACTGTACTTGCTTCCACCTTGTTGGCATACACTTCCAGACAATCCCAGCTTATGGGAGGAAGGTGCTTTCTTCAGAATTATAGACCCAGGAGCAACTCGGTGAATGGCTGAAGAAGCTGTTTGCTTCCATACATCCAAGTGGAGAGAAACAACTGCAGCCAGCCAACACCAGCTCCATCAGACCGCTCTCTGCACACCTTTGGGCTGGCAAGCAGATCCCAGCAACAGGCCCCTCAGCAGAGCTGCCTGTTAGGTGCTGAAGTGGCAAACTCAATTTTAATAAACATGTGAGTCTATTGGGCCATGCACTTTAAACTATCACATCCAAACTACCTTGTCTGCTTTCCTAAAAATGTTGGGGGGAAAAGACCGCAGAATGATACTTTTTAAAATATATTTTTTAATTTTAATTTTAATTTATTTATTTGAGATCGACAGAGAGAGAAAGAGGTAGATAGAGAGAGAATGGGTGCACCAGGACCTCCAGCCACTTCAAACAAACTTCAGACGCATGAGCCACCTTGTGCATCTGGCTTACGTGGGTAACTGGGGAATACGAGCCTAGAACTGGGGTCCGTAGGCTTCACAGGCATGCACTTAACCACTAAACCATCTCTCCAGCCCCAGAATGATATTTTTGAAGGAAAGAATGTTAGCAGGTCTATGAAAGTTCCATTAGTTTAAGTCCCAGAGACCTGATCCAATGGCCGGGCCAATCTGACAGTTTGTGGGAAACACGCCAGGAGAGTGACCAGCCCCTGGAGTGCTCTGCATGCTCAGTGACATGGGTCTGTCTTCACCCTAAGAGAGCTGCCCTCCCAGCATGGAAGGCGTACTTGGAAGAGAGAGAATGTTGGAACCAGACCTGGATGCAGCCTTACTCTCTAGATACCAGCTATACGGCCTTGAGCCAGTTTCAGAAACGGTCTTGAATTTTTTCATGTGCATTAAGACGGTCTTGAACTTGGCTTTCTTTATATGCAACAAGAATATTGTTACCAAGTATTTCTCCAGATCCCACAGTTGTGAGCACACTACTTACCCAAAGGCGTGCAAGCAATGGATTTTCACACACATTGCTCCCTTGTATATAGCACAGCATGAGTGTGCAGAGCTTGGGGCTTATCAAACAGAATCACAGCAAGGTCACTGAAGAGAGACGACATAGATAGAGAGAAACAGCAAAACTTGGGGACCAAGTCCTGTCTCTGGTGCAGCCCTTCCCAAGGTGGAAACGGGTTGGGGAGGTGCCAAGCCTCGGTCACCACGTCCTCATGACTGAAAGCCTTCCTTGTGACAAACCAGACACAGAGTGTGCTCTGGTGAAGAAAATAATTTTTAAAAACTAGGATGCTATCTTTTCCGCCCCTGAACCCACAAGTTATAAATACATAGTAGAGCACATAGCTATGGTATCTAAAATCAGTGAAGTCTTGCTTTGCATGTTGGTTTACTCTGAAGACCTTTTCGAAGCTTTTGAGCGCAAGTCTAACTATTTGACTGCAGACCGGAGGGGGCGCTCCCGTCAACACGGGGGCTGTAGCAGGATTTCCATTCTCTATAGCCCCTTGCTGACCAGGGACATTTCTGCTATGGCCTGTTTGCGATGCCCCTTTGGGGGCACTGGCCTCTCAGCATCTCTCCAGCCAAGAGGACAGTAGAACAAGAGGACATCCTGTCCATCCAGTCCACCCTAACTACCCGGGGCAGAACTGACATGGTCTCTTCCAAGTAGTGCAATGGCACCTCAAGTGTGCGCCCCCTGTTTGGGCTTCCTTTGCTGCGACGTGTGCACTTCATTAAGGAAAATGGCCCCCCACAGGAAGGGCTGGTGCTTCTGGGCTACATCGTGTGGGATCCCTTGTTGATACTCCTCTTCATGAGATTTCCTGTTAGTACTGCTATATGCTTGGAGGAAGTCTGACCTGTCTCCTAACTGGGTTCTGACTTCTTGGTAGGCAGTGAAAAGTTATCTGCTGCCTCAGGGCTGGAGAGATGGTTCAGTGGTTAAGGTACTTACTTGCAAAGACTAACAACCCAGGTTCAATTCCCCAGTACCCTCATGTAAAGCCAGATGCACAAGGGTGCGCACACATCTGGAGTTCATTTGCAGTGGCTGGAGCCCCTGGCACAGCCATTCTCTCTGTGTTAGCTCTCTCTTTCAGAAAGAAAGAAAGAGAGAGAGAAAGAAAGAAGGAAGGAAAAGAAGGAAGGAAGGAAGGAAGGAAGGAAGGAAGGAAGGAAGGAAGGAAGGAAGGAAGGAAGGAAGGAAACAAAAAAAGAAGTTTTCTTCGTCTTCTGAGGGTTAGTCAGTGTGTCACCTTTGTGACAAAATATCTGACATCAACAACCCCACGGAAAAAGGAGTGACTTTCACTCATGCTTGCAGAGCTTGCAGTCTCAGGTCACTTGGACCCACGGCTTTGAGGCTCAGGTGACAAGAGCCTGTGGTAGCGTCATGGTGGGCGGAAGCAGTGAGAGGAGAGACAGGGACGAGATACTCCTTTCAAAGTCTGCTTTCTTGAGCAAGCCCCCACCTCCCACACAGCACCTACAGCTAGGGACCGAGCCTTCACCACTCGACCTGGCAGGGATAATTTCCTAAGCGTCTTATAGACGCGGGGAGCCTCCTCCTGTTCTATTACTGTCCCTATTACTGGTACCACAAATATTCTATGGTTTTGATTTGATCTCCTGGTAAATACGTATATTTAGAACTAGGATAATTTATAGGCACTAATGTGCAGCCAGCCTCCAGCTTAAAAAAAAAAAAACAAATTCAGGGTAAGATGAAAGTAAACAGGAAGTGGGCTGAGGCGTTTCAGTGCGCAGTGAGCACGAATCTTTGGCATCTCTGCAGTACCGTTTCTCTGGAGGTCAGGAGAAGTCCCCCCACCCCAACACACACCTTCAGCCTCCAATCCAGTTCAAAGCTCTGGTCAGGGCAGAGCAGACCCGTGGTGTGGGCAGTGTGGGCTCACAGCACCAGGCCCTGGGGAGGAGCCGGCCACGCCATGGCACCCCGCACTTGCTCTGGGCCGCTTGCTGCAGAGTCGGAGCATTCACAGGCAAGTGCAGCCATGCAGGTACGTGCTCGGGGAGAAGGGCGGCTAGCTACCAGTGTGCAGTCTGCGTTACTCTGTTCGCGGGATCGGATCTGGAATCCACACAGAATGACTAGGAGCCAGGGCCACCCTCTGAAGGTGGTCATGCCAGGGAAGATGGCTTACGTCAGTTATCATCACCACAGACTTGGATCACTTAGCTGCTAAATGTCAGACACGCTTTTCTTTTTAATTGTTTTAATATTTAATTTATTTATTTGAGAGAGAATAAGAGCACCACAGCCTCTAGTCACTGCATATGAACTCCAGACTCATGTGCCACCTTGTGCAGCTGGCTTACGTGGTTACTAGGAAATTAAACCCAGGTCCGTAGGCTTTGCGGGCAATCACTTTAACCACTAAGCCATCTCTCCAGTCCCAGACCCCCTTTGCTTGTGTGTGAGGTTCGGGCCATACTAAGTTGCATAATTGACACTGGTGATAGGCTGCCATGAGAATTGCTTTTGTTGAAATTTCCCCACTAAGCACGTTATACGGTTCTACACCCCCAAGCTCCTTCGACGATCTCCTCCCTCTCTGGAGCCGTCCACAGCGGCCGCGCCTGCTCTCCCCGATGTTTTCTCCCTCCCTTGGTCCCCCTGCTCCTTCTCTGTCCACGCCCTCGGCGTGGCCAGGTCTGTGTTCCAACGCTTCCTGAGCTGTCCCATGCACACGCCACCCCTGCACTGACAACGTGGGTGACAGTGAAGGATCAGGCGCTGAAAACATTGTGCAGACATGTTCCACTCTCCCATGAGGAGGTGGTGAGTATCTGGTGGTTAAGCCCACAGACAGCACACCTGAAGCTTGCACCTTGTCACAGTCAGGTTCGCATTGCTGGTGGAAATCACCCAATCAAGAGCAGCTTGTGGAAAAATAAAAAGATGTTTATTTTGGCTTACAGGCTGGAAGGGGAAGCTCCACGATGGCAGGGAAAATGATGGCATGAGCAGAGGGTGGACATCACCCCCTGGCCAACATAACGTATGCAATAGCAACAGGGGAGTGTGCCAAAGACTGGCAAGGCAAAACTGGCTATAACACCCATAAGCCCACCCCCCAAAAAAAACACCGCCTCCAGGGTGCTTCAATTTCCAATTGCCATCAGCCTAAGTTTATGGGGAACACCTGAATCAAACCACCATACTCCTCAAAGGGATTCATGTGCCACCATGGCTCCTCTTCAAAGAAGACTGTGGTTTCCACAGCGGAAGGTGCTGCTTACAAAGGGAACGAGACTGAGTGACTCGCCCTAAGCTCTCAGGAGCGGAGACACACAGACAGGCAGTGACGGGAGAGCAAGACAGGCTGAAGCAGATGCGCCACCCAGCCAGCCAGCCACCTCCTCCCGGCTCATGACGTCCAACCAGAGGCCAGCCAGTGAATTTCTCTGACCACTGCAGAGTACAGTGTGTGAGTGTGTGTGTATTTATGTATATTTTATTTATGTATGCGTGTATATTTGTATGCATGTACACATGTGTATAAGCATGGTATATGTGTGTCTATGCATGTATATTGTGTTTGTGCATGTGTATACGTATATGTGCGTAGGCATGGTGTGTGAGTTTATATGTGTGTATGGATTATGTGTATGCATGGAAATGTGCATATTTAGCATGTGCAACTGTGTATATGAGTGCGCATGTGTACAAGTCTATGTATATACGTTTGCATGTATATATGTGTGTAAGGAGCCTCTTTGTGTATGCATTTGTGTTTGTGTATGTATGTTCATGGGCTTTATCTATGTATTTGTGCACGTGTGTGTATGTAAAGTGTATGCATGTGTGTATGCATAGGGGTGTCTTCTAAATCCATGCAGCAATGTATCTCATCACTGCACTCTATCAAGAGCTCAACTCATTGCACACTGATTTTTCATGCTGTGATATTACCCTCAATCATATCGCCTGTCTTCTCAACTTTTACCACAACAACCACCAGGAGCAAAGACATGCTGGGCACCGCTTCCGCACCCGTTGCTGCAGCAGCCGTGTGTGAGCCGTTCCCCAGATGAGCAGGGCTTTCTCACCCCCACCCAGTGGACGCATGCGCCTCAGCAGCCCCAGCCCCAGGACCTGCTGGAGTTGGTCTGCGTGTTAATTCTCACAGACTGGCCTCCTGCGGTGGGGCCCTGGGGTGGATGAGAGCATGCGTGGTTCCACCTTGGAGAAGCCTTGGATGAGAAGAGAGCGCCAGCTCATTCAGACAGCACATGGGGTGGGGAGGGGCCAGGTCTGTTTGTATTGTAAGGTGTGTTAGAACTAGAGACTGATGTTTCAGTGAAAGCTTTGAAGTTGCAGCCATCTTTAACCAGGCAGAAAATGTGGAGGATTTCTTGGAGAAATCTGATAGTGGAGAGAGGCAAAGATGGCAGGGCCCTGCAATGTGGGACAGTTGCTGTCTGTCTGTCTGTCTGACAGTGATGGGCTGAGTCTGATGTCAGATGAAGGCCGAAGCCAGCTGGTCTATATCACAAAGCTCTGCCAGGGGCACCAGGCTTTCTGTCACTCCCAACCCACCTGTTCTAGCCCATAAACCTGGCATGCAGGACTGAGTGGGTGAGCCCCATTGTCTGGGCTGAAGCAGAAGCCCCCGGTTCAGAACCACCTACGCCAGCTCCGTGGCCATGTCCCATCTCTGCCCACATGCTCGTGTCTAACGGAGAGCCATGGCAGTGCCCCTGAGGCATGCGGGCTCACTGCACTGCGCGTCTGCCCTCCCAGGAGACGATGTTCCTCGTGCCCTGACGTGAACCAAACCCCAACACCTCACTCCTGGGTCCTCCCTCTGCAGGCTGTGCCACCTGCACCGCCTGACCCCTGCTTGTCCTCTGTGGCCCCTGGAACGGCTTGAACTCACCGTCGAGCTGTGGCTGAGCTAAGTGACTTCGTCTCAGGCCCTGGTGTACGGACACAGCTGGGCTGGGCAGAATACATCCCCCGCCGCTTGTCCTGTCCAGTACTTAAACCACCACTGGCCCTGCCTAATGGAGGGCATACAGGGTGTCTGGGTATCCCCCCCTCTCCCCCACCTGCCTCAAGAGAGCAGCCCCTCCCCGTCTGAGAACGAGGGTCTTCTTTGTGCTTATATTGGGTCCCCTGGAGTCCTGTCACGACAAGAGGCTATCTGGTTCTCTCAGTTCTCCACTTGCACTTCAGAGCTCCACTGGGGCAGAGACATGTCCTCTGGTCACAAAGGTGGAGCTTTGAGAGTATGCCTTAAAGAAGTGGATGCAGGGCTGGAGAGATGGCTTAGCTGTTAAGCACTCTCCTGTGAAGCCTAAGGACCCTGGTTTGAGGCTCGATTCCCCAGGACCCACGTTAGCCAGATGCACCAGGGGGTGCATCATGCGTCTGGAGGTCATTTGCAGTGGCTGGAGGCCCTGGCACGCCCATTCTATCTCTCTCTCTCTCTCTCTCTCTCTCTCCTCTTTCTCTCTCTGTCAGTCTGTCGCTCTCAAATAAATAAATTAAATTAAAAAATTGAAAATAGATTAAAAAATTTTAAAAAGAAGTGGATGCACTTGTGCCTGCTGTCGCGAGGCAGGCTAAGCTAGAGAACATTCTAGGTAGAGGGAGCAGGGCTGAGCTAGAGAATATTCTAGGTAGAGCGAGCAGGGAGGAGGGCAGCTCTCCACAGCAAAGCCTGCTCTAAGCCTCCTCCACTTCTCAAGCTTCCACGCGACAGGAGCTGATTTTCTAATGTGGAAACTGAGGCACGGAGAGAGCAACATAAACCTGCCCAGACACGAACAGCCAGTGAGGATCCTGGGCACCAAGGACTGGCATGGGCCTCAGGCGGCTCCAGATAAAGCGAGAGCTGGCTGCATTTCTGGGTTGAGGAGATTCACCCTGGAAAGTGCCGTGTGGTCTCCGCATGCAGGAGCCTTGGGGTGTTCATGACCCCAAGTGTGCGGAGCGGTGGCCTGCATTATGCATGATGTTTGGTTTCCTGCATTCAAACTCAAATATTTAACCTGTCTAAATAGCACTGAGACAGGAGGAGGCAAATGAATTCTAGCACATGTGGTGTGGAGGAGCTCCCTAGAAGGCTTGCTCTAACTCCCCTACAGTTGCTTGCTTGGAGCTTAATGAAACAGATTGACAGAAAAAGGGGGACACTACCAGATAGGAATAGCAATCCTCTACTGCATCTGTATTCACTGTCAGGATGAGCCCTTGTGGTCTACAATCAGCTCGTGTGAAGAGGGAGGCAAAAGCAAAGAAAGAGGAAGAAGAGGAAATTCATCACCAGCAACAAACACAGACCCTCTGAAGGTGAATAGAGAAGGCGAGGCCCCTTCCTCTCTCTGGTTGCTGGACAGGACCCCCTGCCTCTGCCTCCTTGTCCCCTGCCTGCGCCCTCAGTTCAAAACTGATTTCAGCATTGTGTCAGTCAGTGTGTGTATGTGTGTGTGTGTGTGTGTGCGTGCACGCAGGCATGAGTGTGTGCATGAGCGTGGGTATTTTAGGAGTAGTGATGGCATTCTGAGGGCATCTGCTGAAGTTTCCAGATTCTTGTCTCCCAGGACAAGGCAATATATCAGAGACACTTGGAAAGGTAACGGAAATACGGACAGTTTATGAAGAAAGGGGAAGGTGTTGCCGAGCATGGAAGTGGGCCAGTGGGCAGGGAAAGCCCTGGCCATGTACCTCATGCCACGCTGTGCCCACAGCCCCCATGCAGAGATGTGACATTTTTTGGCAATGCTCCATTGTGACATTTAGTGAGCGGTGGGAGTGTTCCCCATCCTCAAGGGCCAGCGCCTTCCACATGTGGATTCTGAAGTCACCTTCTCCGTGTCCCTACACTCTGCCCCATGCGGGTTGGCAGCATGTGCCCTGGCATGCATGTCGTGGTCAGAGGACATCCTCAGGTGCTGGACATCACCACCTACATTACTTGAGGGTCTCCTGTTCCTGCAGCACATTGTGCCATGGGCACACGGGAGGTAGAGATGCTCACCACACACAACAAAAGCTTTACGTGGGTTAGGGGACCTGAATTAATGTCACTGCTCTTGAGCAGCAAGTGCTGGTGTCCACTGAACCATTTCCCAGCTCCTCTATCTTGAGCTTTTTCAAGGAGACTCCAAGCTGATTCCCAGCGGCCATGCGGGCTTACAATTCCTCAGCAGTGGACAAGGTTCCTGTCCCTACCTCCTTCCCAGCACTTCCTGTTGTTTGATGAGATTGAGAGAGAGAGAGAGAAAGAGAGAGAGCTGGTATGTGCCAGGGCCTCCAGCTAGTGCAATCAAATTCCAGACGCATGCCCCACCTTGTGCACATTAGCGACCTTGTGTGGTTGCATCACCTTGTGCATCTGGCTTACATGGGACCTGGAGAGTTGAACATGGGTCCTTAGGCAGTTGCCTTAACTACTAAGCCATCTTTCCTTTTGTTTTCTTTGTCCTTTTGTTTTCTTTGATGACACCTGTTGTGACTGGGTCAGATGGATTCTCGATAGAGTTTTGACTGGCAGTTCCCTGCTGGCTAAGGTGTTGAACATTTTTCCATGGTATTATGGACCATTTTACTTTATGAAAACTGTTCGGTTCATTTTTCTACTTATTGATCAGACTGCTTGGTGTTCAATAACTAAATATTTAAGCTAAACATAACCAAGGATGTGAAAGGCTTCCATAGTGAAAGTGTAAAAACATTGAAGAAACTGGAAAAGATGCAAAGACCTGCATGGCAATGGGTGGGCCCAGTAAATATCATGAAAATGGCTGTGTTTACAAAAGTTATCTACAGATTCAGTGTAATCGTCCATGAAATCCCAGTGATATTTCTCACAGAACTAAAAGAAAACAACCCTAAAATTAACAGAAGCACAAAACAACCCAAACAGAAGCCAAAAGCAATCCATGCTAGAAATATCAGTATACTTGCTTTCAAATTATACTACAGAGGCAATAGTAACGAAGCCAGCAGAGCAGTGGTGTGAAAACAGGCGCCGGCTAAGAACAGCCACAGGACCAGAAACTCCCCACAGTGCTACAGCCACGGGAGTTTTGACAAAGGTGTCTAAAACACACACTGTCGAAAAAGTCAGTCCCTCCAGCAAATACTGCCAGGAAAATTATATATCCACATGTAGAAAAACGAACCTAGATCATGATCTCAATCTAATCAAAAATACTGAAGCCATGTAAGACCTGAAACCCTGATATTTTTAAGGGAAGTACCTCAAAATGCAGGCAAGGGCAAGGACTCCCTGAAAAGGACTCAGTAGCACAGGAAATAATCCCAAGGATTGTCAAATAGAATTGCATGGAATTAAGAAGCTTTTATACCAAAAAGGAATCAATTGACAGAATAAAGAGACAGCCTACAGTGTGGGTGAAAACATTTTGCCAGGGATACGCCTCACAGGATTCATATCTCGAATAGATAAGAACTTAAAAAGTAAACAGTGGGGCTGGAGAGTTGGCTCAGCAGATCAAGAGGACTTTCCTCATGAGGACCTGAGCCGAGCTCCAGCGTCTACGTGAAAAGCAAGGTGTGGTTGCTCGTAGTTGTGATCTCAGGACTGGGTGGGAGGCAGGGATAGGAGGATGTTGGGCCTCCCTAGTCAGTCCATACAACCAAAACTGGGAGCTCTAATTTCACTGGAAGAGTCTGACTCTGTAAAGCAAGGTAGACGAGCAATGGGGGAGAACTGTACATCTCTCTCTGAGTTCTGCATGGGTGTGCACAGGGCATAGGAGAGAGAAAGAGAGAGAGAGAGAGAGGGGGGGGGGAATTAAAGTATTAAAGAGCCACACAATGAGCTTCTATTTTAGTAAAACTGCGTTCCCAAGGCAGTCCTGAGGTGCCTGGTGCTGGAACCCATTCTGAGAAATCGCACGCTTAGAGAAAGAGTCAAGAGCTGTGACACTATGTTGGAATGGAGCAGGGATGGGGCATGAAGACACAGTATGACATAGTTCATTTCAGATCGGTGCCAGTTCCCTGTGGGCTCAATTCTGAAATGGGTCCACAGTGCATCCTGGGCAGCAGTAGTCAACTGATCAGACAGAGAGCCATCCATTCTTCACGCAGGAGAGCTGCAATCTTGTCTGGAAAAAAGTCAGCATACATCCTCCACTAGTGCGAACTGTGTTCAACCATCCTCTCCACTCCTTCCCTTCCTCCCTCCCTTCTCCTTTTGCTTTTCGTCTTTATTTCCTTTACTCCCTTCTTCTGTCTTTGTAAACCCCCCCCCTTGTCTTTTCTTTTAAAATATTTTTATTTATTCATTTATGAGAGAAAGAGAATGGGTGCACCAGGGCCTCTAGTCACTACAAATGAACTCCAGACACATGCACTACCTTGTACATCTGGCTTATGTGGATCCTGGAGAATCGAACCTGGGTCCTTAGGCTTTGCAGGCAAGCACCTTAACTGCTAAGCCATCTCTCCAGTCCTCTTTTTCCTTTGTGATTCCTTTGTGATTTCAGAGTTCTTAGCTGCAGTCATCTTGCTGGTTTGGTCAAGCTCAGTGTGGAGGCATTTATATGCTTATAAACATGTGTTGTTATCAATGTTCCTTTGTGCCTCAGGTTGGAGAATGGAGCACCCATCACAGACATTGATGATGCTCAGTGTGACCTTTGGTCTAAGGCAGTGAACCAGGGGGACAGCTGGGTTTGAGAGCCACACTGTCTAATGCTTAGATTATATTAGAGTGTCTCATGTGGTAGTCCTGAGGTGAGGGACACAGCATCTGTTCACCGTGAGCAGAATCAGAAGTAAGTGTTTCCCTTCTGAAACTTTATCCAGCATGCTGGCTTTCAGTCCTCACTCACATCTGAGGGCTTATCCCTGCAGCTACAAGTGACTCTGAGGGACCAGCGTCAGCCTTCCCCAGTGGCCACCTCAGTGAGTGGCAGCTGGTTTTATTTTATTGTCTTTTGGTTTTTCCTCAATGTGTTTGAACCCAGAAGAAGCCACAACCCTTCCAATGACAGTCTCTTCCTGCCGCCTCCTTGCCCATAGCAAAACCTCCTGGTAGATGCTGGGGGGGCCTTGGATGGTGGGGTTTATGGGCCCAGGCCCATTACTGCAAACTAGGAACCACCTTTTTACAAAATTCCTTTGCACCTGTAATGGTTCATTTTGGGGTGTCAACTGGACAGGATTTAGAATCGCCGTGGAAACTCATCTCTGTTCGTATCTATGAGAGATTTTTCTAGATTAGGCTGGGTGAGCTAGGAGGACACACCTGTGGCAACAGTGCCCTACAGGCCAGGTCCCTGGGTTGTTAGAAAGAGGGAGACCTGGTGGGTATTCAGCTTTTGTCTCTGCCGACATGACGCTGTGACACCGGCTTCCTGGTCTGCCATGCTTTCTTTGCCACAGTGGACTCCGCCCTCTGCAACTGGAAGCCACGACAAACCCTTTCCTTCTGTAAGCTGCTTCAGGTCAGGTGTCTTGTCCCCAACAGAAAGTAACCAGTACAGTGATCTAGCCACCTGTGTCCACCAGCTCTTCGTCACTCTGACCAGTCCCTGAAGATAATCGACTGAGGGGAAGAAGTCTTTATTTTGCATTATTGTTTCAGAGGTTTTGGCCTGTGGTCACCTGGTCCATCATTGAATGACTGTGGCGAGTCAGGACATCATGGTGGAGAGAGGAAAGTGCCAGGGAAGCAGACGAAGGAAGGGGATAGCAACCAGAAAGGCTCAAGTGCACATAACCAATGACCTCCTTCCTGCCCTCACCTGAGTTCCATTTCCTAAGGTTTCTACTATGTCCTGGAAGCCTACCGAGTTATGAACCAATGAGCAGATGAATCCACGGATGAGGCCAGAGACCTGAGGATCCAGCCACTATCCAAAGCAGCATGCTGCTCTGGTCCCTGGCACACAGGAGAACAGGCCTTTAGCACACAAGATCTGGTGAAATTTAAGATCCAAATCCTAACGCCTTCTTTGCCTAAGTTTTAACTGTCTTATTGGGATGACTGTTAGCTTATTATCACAGTCAAATTGCCAGTAAACTTAGGCACCTCAGGCATGCATCACTGTCCTACCAGCAGGCGAGAAACACCTAGGAGGACTTCTGGTAATACTGGGAAGCCAGCTGTCTAGTGATACCTTACTGCCTGTGTTTGTGCATATGAAAAAGAAAATGCTTAGTGATGTCACAGGCTGCTTTCCTGAGACTTTCCCCATGTGGCCAGCTCATTTACAAAGTCTCTGGGCTGACCCCAGTTCATAGTTCTGATTGCATTCCCATTAAGACACAATCATTATTAAAACTGGATTATTAGGTATAATTTTCTTTAAATAGTCAACCTCTATAAGTGATTGTTATTAGCTTGACATAATTCTTTTTTTCTATGCACTTTGTTGTATGTTGAGAAATTATAGCTTCACATATTTATGGGATAAAAGTCAGGTCATGGCTTTTGTATTTTTATGGGCTTTAAATCAGTTTTAATTAACATATAAATGTTGTACGTACTTATGGAATATCATGTAATAGTTTGATAAGGTACAAATGTTCCAAGCACCTTTAACTCTCAAGCTTCCACAGGCCTTACTTATTGACTCTTGCCTCCTGGCAGGTGATAACCCCGCAAGGACAGAAGGGGACCCCCAGATGACAAAGGCGACCAAGAGAACCTTAGTCATGGATGTGCACAGTCACGGGCCTGTGGTTTGCAGGCACAGAGGACATGCGGAGTGTCTCAGGTGCCGTGGGGCGAGACAGGGCGGGCAGAGGAGAGCAGGATGCAGCTCCTCATGCGGAAGGACCTGCCCAGTGGCATTTCCTGGGAGGAGGTGGATGGCCAGTGTGAAGCGCTGAGCTGTGGCTAGCAAATCCACTTGTTGATTTAACCCCAGAGCTCAGAATGTCTCCTCATCATGAGACAGAGTTTTACAGAGCTGTAAGGTTAAGGCCTGGTCAGTGGATTAGGCCCAGGCTTCTATGAACAGTGTCCTCAGGGGCAAGAGGAAATCAGGGTCCAGAAACTCCAAAGAAAGTCACAGTGGTGAGACCCAAGGAGAAGATGGACATCTGATGGCTAGAGTGTCCCTCCCAGCCCACACCACTCCTGGATCCCAGCCCCCACACCCCATGGGGGAGGCCCAGGGTGTGTTTGTGTTACAGTGTCCCTAGAAAAAGGGACAGGCAAGGTGTCCATCTGCTATGAGATAAGAATCAGAAACAGGAAGCAGGAAAGAGAAACTGAAGCCAGACTAGACACTGAGGGTGGCCCACAGCCAGGGAAGCAGCAGAAACCCTTCACCCTGGTGAGGAAAGGCTGAGGAAGGACATTTAGCAGGATGAGTGCGCGCGCACACACACACACACACACACACACACACACGTGAAAACACTCATACATGCATGCATGTCGGACACATTCACACGTGTACACACATATACACAAGCATGTGCACACTCACATCCACACTCACACATGGGCGCACACACACACACTCACATGCACACATGCCTCTGCCGGCTTTGAACAGTCAGGGGCCCTCTTTGCTGAAAGCCCGGATCCAGACAGGCGGGAAGGACCGCACTGGCAGAGGGGATGGTGTGTGGGGAGGCACATGGGGAAGGGGACGGTGACAGAGAGGCTGGTGGCGGTGGAAGTTGTGATTCATGAACAGAAAGTCAGGGGTGAGCCTTCCCTGTCTGGGTCACACAGTCAGCGGGCGGCTGAGCTCTTGGAATGGCAAGAGGGACAAGAAGCACACAGAGGAGGAGAGGACTGGAGTGGAGGACACGGACAGGGCCCTGAGGTGCAGGCCTTGAGTTGCAGGCGCTCGGTGGCACAGGACTGGCCCCTCGAGGAAGGACTCGGGCAAGACAATGAGAGGCGGAGTTTGCACTCGGCTGCGACGGGAGACAGTGAGGCCATTCGTGATGGCAGCTAACCCAGGGGCTGAACGGGGAGGACCGAGGCACAGCCCGGGGCCGCGGACTGAAGGCAGGGAGTGAATCCGGCAGTCACTAAGGAAGACAAGGACCCTCAACTGAGCAGCACCTTCAACAGTTCAAATCTCCCTTTGCTAGCCCGTTTTGGCCTTTTGCCGTGTGCGGACTCCAAGAGGCCCGTGTGAGGCTCACAGGCAGTAACTGGCTCTGACAGCTTTCTGAGTGAACAGGCTTCACCTATACCCACCCCGATGGGCTGGGTGGGGGAATTCCAGACCCCGGCTCCCCAAATCCACTTCTTCTCTCTTCTTCCAGGAAGCTTAGTCTGTCTGCAAACACACAAGCCTCTCTCCACACCAGGGTCAGTTCATCTCCAGAATCTCAAAGGGGGCTTGAAATTCACAGGGAGTCACAAATATTGATATGTGGGTAGTGGTTAAATGAGTGAGTGCCTTTTATTGTTATAATAAACATTGTGGAAGTTTTTCTATAAAACTGAAGATGGCAGTCCCCATGGGAAAATGGTGATGTCTGAGTATGGCTTTAAGGAAATATGTTGTTAAATTCACCCTGGTATGCTGTCTCCTCCATACATTTCATGCATTTTGGTTTATTCCCATTATAGCAGGTGTTCCATGCCTTGGGAGGTCAGGGGGTGCAGGTAGACTTAGAGGTGTCTGGACACACCCGGGTCAGTTGAATCTAAATGCTGCGGAAGGAGGGCCTGGCATTTCTATTATTTTTGTTAATTTAAAAATATTTTTATTTATTTATTGAGCAAGAGTAAAAGAGAGAGAGAAAGAATGGACATACCACAGCCTCCAGCCACAGCAAACAAACTCCAGATGCAGGTGCCACCATGTGCATCTGGCTTGCGTAGGTCTTGGGGAATCAAACCTGGGTCCTTAGGTTTCACAGGCAAGTGCCTGAACTGCAAAGCCATCTCCAGCCCTCTATTGCTTTTAATATACATGTACTTGTTCATGGATATACAGGTGTGCACACATGTGCAGGTGTGTGGACATGTATGTGGAGGCCAGAGAACAATCTCAGGAGTCATTCACTTGAGACACTGTCCATACTGTGTGTATTTATATGTGTGTGTGCGTGTGTATGTGTGCATGTGTTTGTGTGCATGTGTGTGTTTGTGCATGTGTGTGCGCATGTGTGTGTGCATATGTGTGTGTGTGTGTATGCATGTGTGTGTGTGCATGTGCATGTGTGCGTGTGCATGTGTGTGCATGTGCGTGTGTACATGTGTGCGTGTGTGTGGTATCTCATTGGCCTGGAGCTCAGCAAAGGACATTGACTGCTCCTGTGTCCACCTCTCCCAGGTCTGGGACTATAGGTGCATGGCTCCATACTTAGCGTTTTCTGTGGTTCTGGGAAAGGAAATCGTGTCCTTGTGTTTGTGAGACAAGCATCGAATCCACTGAGGCATGTCCCCAGCCATTGGCATCTCTACTTTTGATGTGTTCTCATGGGCCATTCCCCTGTACCTCCGAGTTTGGGGGTATTGACATTTGGCAATGAACAGTGGCTTAATAAAGTGTTGAAATAAGGTTTCCTCGAGTAGATTTGGTGTACGTTTTCCATCTTTGAGAAGACTATGCACCTTCATTCCAGACTACACATCCCGCCTTTAAGGAGCACGGTGCTCTTGGGACTCAGGAAAACCCCCTTCTCATGAGACTCTTGTCACCAGGACTGGACAGGAGAGCACCCAGCTATGCTTGGGAGCCACAGGCATGTTGCCTGACAGCCAAGACATCACCAAATATGACAACCAGGTAGTCAGAACGGGGCACTAGGGCCACCCTGCTCCGTGGGAGACTCAGGCCCGGCGTGCTCCCAGACGCTCGAGCCTCCTCCACGTGCGGTGCCCTGGCCCCTGCACTCAGCGTCCTGCGCCGGCTCTCCCGTCTTCTGTGCATCCAGCTGTCAGACACGGGCCCTGGGAAGCCTTGTCACGGCCACTGGTCACTCTCAGGACACATCCACAGACAATGCCTGTCCCTGCCCGTGTGTCCATTGGACAGTTATTGGTCATCCTCACAACCGCCAGGCAAGGATTTCACTTCTTTGCCTTCTCACTTTATTTGTTTTAAAAAATGTTTTGTTTATTTTTATTTATTTATTTGAGAGTTACAGGGAAAGAGGCACATAGTTAGAGAGAGAGTGGGCCCACCAGGGCCTCCAGCCACTGAAAATGAACTCCAAACGCATGCGCCAACTTGTGCATCTGGCTAACATGGGTCCTGGGGAATTGAGCCTCAAACCCGGGGTCCTTAGGCTTTCCAGGCAAGTGCTTAACCACTAACCCATCTCTCCAGCCCTCGCTTTATTTATTTATTGCAGTAGGTCTCCAGCCAGGCAGACCTGGAATTCACTGCACAGTGTCAGGCTGGCCTGGAACTCACAGCCATCTTCCTACTTCAGCCTCCCGATTTCTGGGGTTAAAGGCCTGCTCCACCACGCCTGGCTTTTGCTTTCTTTTCATTTGAAGTGTCCTGCCATAAATCTAGCAGGGAGTAGGGAGAAACTGAAGTCCAAAGAAATCTCATCTCTCCGACTCCTGAGTTAGCTTTCCCCGTGGTTAGCAGAGGAGGCAGTGACCTCAGGGGACTGTCCACCTTCCAAGGCCATTCTCAGTCCTGTCACCGTCCTCCCGCATCACCATTTCAGAGCAGCAAAGAGCAAATGTGGGAAGATGTCTCTCCACTTGACTCGCAGGCAGGGACAGTCAATGCCCTGTGTCCTGGGAGCTAAAGAAACGCATGTGACTTCTTGACACAGTGAGCCAGAATGGATATAGTCTTTCACTGCAGGGTGAGCACTGTCCCCGAGGCCCGTTCCCCTGGGGAGCCACAGACTGCAGCCTGCACGCTGCACTTACCGTGGGCGGTGGTGTGAATATATGGCCCCGTAGACTCGGCCTTAAATTTTGCGGCCCCAACAGGCAGATCCTTACTGAGGAAGAGGTGTCCCCGGGAGCAGATCCCGGAGTTCACCCTGAGGTGCGTTTGCGAGCAGATCTTGAGTCCGGCCCTCCTCGGTGTGACCTCTGGGGCCTGTGCTTGCCGGTGTTGGCGTTGGCTTGCTGAGTTGTTTCCCTCGGCTTGGATGTGTGGACATGAGCAGTTTCTTCCACCACTGACGGAGTGTACCTGGACTTTGGAGCCTGTTTCTTCCAGAAATGAGGAGCTGACAATAGACCGACAATAGACCGGGGTGAACCATGACAGCAATGCAAAACACAAGGACAATGTCAACGCACTTCCACTGCTAACCTCTTAAGGTGATCAAACCCAGTAGACAGTGTTTATCAGAAATAAGGAGAGGAGGCTCCTGGCAAGACCCTTGTTTAGCAGTGTGGGTGACAACAGCGTGGGGCGGGAAACCTAGCACACACTCAGTGTGTCCCGGAGAGGAGAGACAGGGTCACAAGTCTCGCCTGGACTGTGCCCAGTTGCTGCCTGGACTCTCAGCTGGCCCACTTTGTCCATGCTCACATCCTGCTCTTGTGGAGGAGTCAATGGATTCTTGGGCTCTGGTCTGGAGTGGAAATCCCAAGTGAGCTCACCGTGGTCCAGTGTGGCCTGGGAGTAAGTCATTCCTCCAGCTGGTCCAGGTAGGAGGAAAGACTGGCTCTCTCTCTCTCTCTCTCTCTCTCTCTCTCTCTCATGGGCTGTAGTAGAGTTCTGTAGCCGCTGCAGGCCTTGGCCATACAGCGGGACTTGGGATTTCTAGACATGGTGTAGCAAATGCTTGGTAATCACTCTTAAAATGAACATAGTGTGGGCTGGAAAGATAATTCAGCAGTTAAGACACTTAGATGCAAAGCCCAAGGACCCAGGCTCAGTTCCCCAGTACCTACATAAAGACAGATGCACTAGGTGGTACATGTATGTGGAGTTTGCGTGCAGTTTTCAGAGGTCCTGGAGCATGTCCATTCTCTGTCTCTCATAAATAAATATAAAAGAGAAAGAAAGGAACATAGTGATGTCCATATAGTCACAAATGTCACTAATGTTCAGAGCTTAGAACACCCAAAACTTTGCTTTTTTTCCCTGGTGACAGCAGCCACCATCCTTTTTAACCTAAAACAACAACACTGAAATCTTTCCATGCCATTGAGTGTTCAAAACTACTCAGATTAGAAGCCAAGTGTGGGGGTGCACGCCTTTAATCCCAGCACTCAGGAGGCAGAGGTAGGAGGATTGCCATAAATTCAAGGTCACCCTGAGACTACATAGTGAATTCCAGGTCAGTCTGGGCTAGAGTGAGACCCTACCTTGAAAAGTCAAATAATAATTATAGCAATGATAATAATAATAATTAGACTAGAATGAACAATGGCTACCAAGTATTGGTAAGTGCATGGCATGCTTTCCTCTGTACTATCTGACATGCTTCCACACGCACTGCACAACCGCATCGTAAGGATGACAGGGGCCTCACCTCACCCCCCCTGGCCTCAGTGACGCACAGCGCAATGTATTGAAGGCACCTGGCCACACCTCCTGAGAGAGACAGGTGCTCGCGTAAAGGTCTAGGTCAGTATGTGACCTCTACTCCCTCCTGACCATAATGCTCTTAGGCCTCAGAAGCCATGAACCCCAAGAGCTCCTCCCTCCTTTAAGTTGCTCTTCTTTGAGTGCCGGCCACAGTGTTGAAAGCCTGAGGAGTATAGGTTGATCATTTAAATTTCAAGTCACTGAGAACTGAGGACTCCATGTTGATGGCACCATTAGCATATCCCACAGATTCCCCCCAACCCCAAGTTGCAAGCATCAAAAATCAAGCCAGGTGATTTCTGAATGGTGAAGGCTAGGCTGTGTCTTGATGCCTCAATCCAAGTTCCTCACAGCACCGCTGCCATTTCCTTTAGATGCAGGAGGACACCATGTCCATGACTACGCAACTATGTCAAAGTTCCCCACAAAATTGTCGTGTTGTGTCTTTTCAAAGTGAAAATTTCTATCCATCGCATCTCTAAAAGCAGCCTAGGTGGTGCCAACTGGATGTGGCCTCCTTTTGTAATATTTCACAAATGAATTTGACCAAACGTTTCCCAAACCATGCTTGTGCAGAATACATCTTAATCAATTGTTACCTGCCACAATGAGAGACATCTAGTTTACAGTCTGACACGAGAAAAAAGGAAGATGATTCACACAGTTCAGAGGATGAGATGGAGTCTGCAAATGATCACACTGCCTCATCAAAGGGGGTCACCTTATCATTGACCTTGTCAACTCGGAATTCGCCAGGTTCACATTCGTTCTGGGGGTCAGATGCCAGCGCGCACAGTGACTTCAATGAACTGAGTTGTGAACCCTGGCATTCCTTTTTGAGCCCTTCCCGCCAATGTTACTGTCCCTGGAGACGGGGTCCTCAGGAAGTGTTGCAGACTAAATGAGAGCTGAACACAAGGCTTTCACCAGAACTGGACCCCACTAGTTCCCTAGTCTTGGACTTCAGCCTCCACAAAAGTGGGGGAAAACTGTGCTTGTCCGCTGAGTGGGACATTAGTGTGAGGTGTCTGTTTGAGTAAACTAGGAGAGCATTTTTGCTCAGGGGTCAGCGTCTTGGCTCTAGCTTTTTCTAGAACAGAGACTCCATAGGACTCCATCCCCTGTGCGTACACTGTCACTCAGAGGAATGAAATCTGCCAGCGAGGCGCAGGGGACACACGTTTGTTAGTTCGTGCTGTGTGCTTAAAGCATTTCACCCCTTTGGGAAAACAGCGTCGTAAAGCTTTTCAGTTCAAATCATTATCCAGTGTGTGTTATTTCTTAAACTCGGTGGCTTTGCTTTGGAAAGAGAATATGAAAATTCCGTTTTGTTTTTAATTAAGGCTGGCACGGAGGTTGCCTCAGACAGTTAATCTCACACTGCTGTCTGGCACCTGGAGAATCACAGCCCAGGAGAGCCGCCTCACTGATGGTGTCTTCTTCCCTGGGAGCCACAGTGATTGCCCAATGTGTTGACAGTCGTAATGAGAAATGAATTTTTCTTTATCTTCATGGAAAATCATATTAGGTGTAATTGGATAAACCTAGAATAAACAGTCAATCACTGCATGTTTGGACTTGGGTTTGCATTCAGATCAGTAGGCACCCAAGCTGGCATGGCGTCTGGACCTCTGTTCTGCACGCCGTAGCAGAACCAATCACATGGGCAGCCCAGCTGAGGAGGTTTCTCTGACTGCTTTGCAGGTGAGGCTGCACAGCCTCCAGCAAGGGCTAGGGCATGCCAGGGGACCACGTTATTCCCCGAGACAAAGGTGTCTGACATACTCCATCTCTAATAATTTGCGCCAAGGGTCTGTGGGTGACATGTGCGACTAAGGAAGTTAATGACTGCCCTTGACACAACTCGTATGCTTCCCTTCCACCCTCTTCTGCATTTCCTCCTCTGCTGTGACCTTGCAGACCTAGGAAATGAAGCTCCTCCCTCACATGTGACCCAGGCACTGGGTCTAAGGACAGTCTTAGTGGTTATAAGAATTAGGAAGACTTGTTAGGAGCTAGCACCTGTGTGTGCTGGGAGTGAACCCGGGATGCCTCCACTCCTGGTATCTTGATCCACAGCCAGGATCCCTCGAAGAGGTTCCCTGTGTTGGCTTAGAAGGACCAATTGAGCATCCTGGATAAGGGAGCTGCAGGAAATGGGTAGATGATGGCTTAAAACTGGCAGCCATGATTCTCTTCCTAAAGCGGAAGCCTGCAGTGTGCCCAACAGGTGCTCAACCACAGATTACAGCCCTGACCCAGCCCTGCTCCCCTCAAAGGGCCTCAGGGGGCTGAAGGATGATCTTCCTATCTAGTTTGATAGTGTGCCCAGACGTTTTCCTGACATCTAAGGTGGTTTGACTCACACGTTCCCCCATAAACTTAGGTGTTCTGAATGCTAGATCCCCAGATGGTGGTAATTTTGGCATTGGAGCCTCCTGGAGATGGTGTGCTATTGAAGGTAAGCTCCCCTTGCCAGGGTTTGGCACACTCTTCTGCTGCTATTGTCCACCCGTTGTTTGCCAGAGGGTAATGTCCATCCTCTGCTCACATTATTGTTTTTCCCTGCTGTCATGGAGCTTCCCCCTAGTGTCTGTAGGCCAAAATAAACCCTTTCCTCCCACGAGCTGCTCTTGGTTGGATGTTTTCTGCCAGCAACGTGAAGCTGACTGCAACAACATCTTAGCAGGTTGAGGGTGTGTGAGCAGAGATTCTAGAACCGTAGGCCACTGGGGTCCAGACCTGGCAATCTCATCTTCGTTTGTGTGTTGCAGAAGGAAGAAGCTAGAGATATAGCCAGTGACATTTGATTCTGGACTCTGAACTGTTTGAAGACTGCCTGATTTTGATGTAGGGACTATTTAATCCTGTTATTTCTAAAAACAGATCAAATTCAATTTATGACTGATTTCTATTTCCACTGGCTATTCTGTTACACAAATACAGGTGTTAAATTCTGCTGAACTTTGTGGCACATCCCAGGTTCTGCATTTCTTATCTTTACTCCAAGCATTTTGATTTTTTCTTGGTATGTTACCAAAAAAAAGTAAAGGTGTACCTAAAACCTTGATAGGACTTGTCCTCTGTTATATTAACCTTTTCCACACTGTGTGGCTGGGCTGGTCCCATTTATCACTGTCTAACTTCGGAGATGCAATCACTGCTCCAGAGTTTATTTTAATTAAAGCGGCAATTGGGGCTGTTGCATTAGAGCTGGCGTTTGTGCTCTGTTCAAATATCCCCTGAGTGATAAATGTCTCCAGGCATTTCTTGAGGGTAAACCTGCCACATGACTTTAATGGATATTATATAACAGAAATGCTAAATCAGGAGTGAGACGAGTGGGATACTTTGAGAATTATTTTATACAAATATTTGGAAAACTCAAGTGAAACATTATATTATCTGTTGGATCTAAAACCCCTTGACCTTGACTTATTCTTTGCTAATCAGAGCCAAACTGGTCCAAGTACGAATCCGGCTGTACCTTAGAGGCCCTATTCTCAGAAGGGGTAGATTCAGCTTCCCACACCCTTTGCACTAAGTCAGGCTGGGTCGGGGGGGGGGGGCAGTAGGGGGGAGGACGGGAAGGGGGGGGGTTCTGAGCCAAACAGTTTCTCACCATGCTATCATCTAGATGGAGTCTCCAGCTGATCACTACTTTTCTTTTTATTAAAAAAATATTTTTTTATTTATTTGATAGAGAGTCAGAGCAGAGAGAAAGAGAGAGAGAGAGAGAGAGAGGCACCAGGGCCTCTAGCCACTGCAAACAAACTCAACACATGAGTCACCCTGTGGGTACTGGGGAATGGAACCTGGGTCCTTAGGCGTCACACGCAAATGCCTTAAATGCTAAGCCATCTCTCCATGCTTGAGGACTACTCTTCTCCCTCGCTGGGAGGTTCTCACTGACCCTAGAACACTGTTCTCTGAAATTGTGTGAAATGGCTGGAACAGTGTATCCGGCAGGCACCCCGTGCCTTTGGTCTCCATGGCGTCTCCTCTCGGAGTGTAGTTACGCAGATCTCACATCCAGGCAGCCGACACTCTTGCGCATAATGCAGATCAGAGTCATGGGCCATCCTGCTCAGAACCTGTTGTTGGCCCGGCGCTGTCCCTTGATGACACAGTCTCAGCCTCACACACTGAAATGTGAGGACCACTCCTTCTTCAGTAGAAGAAGACCACCACCCACCACATCTCCAGACCCTCTGGTCAGAGCTCCTACACACTGACTCCGTGAGCCGCCAGCTCCTTGTGATACACCCACATGTAAGATGCACACACTGGCCTTGAGTGGGGGTCTCCACGGCACCCCCAGGGTGCAGCACTGTAAGGGTTTGCAGAGCACTCCCTCAGGAGTAGCACTGGAGCATGGGCTGAGCAGCCTCCACGGGTGAGGAGGCCTGAGTCAATGCTAATTCTCCTGTCCGCACCCTCGTTCCTTCCACTCTCTGACTTTGGTCTATTTTAGAGAATGTTCCATGTGCTGCTGAAAACAATGCATATTCTGCAGCATTTGGATGAAATGGCCTGTAGATATCTGTTAGGTCCGTTCCTTCTATGACCTCATTTAGTCCAGATGCCTCTCTGTTTATTTTTTCCCAGGATGACCTGTCAATTGATGAGAGTGGGGTGTTGAAGTCACCCACCACCACTGTGTTTGGTGTTATCTGTGACCTTAGTTCTAATAGCGTTTGTTTGATGAATTTTGGGGCCCCCATGTTAGGTGCATATATGCTTAGGATTGTAATGTCCTCCTGTTGGAGGGTGCCTCTAATTAATATATAGTGACCTTCCTTATGTTAAGGAGGTTAAGATTTCTGATCTGTTGAGGGTTCCAAGTCAGCTTGTGAGCAGGTGAGACCCTTCCCTGGTGTAATTCCAGTTACCTCTGCTCCTGCTTGGGTCCCGCTGTTGGTTCAAGTTGGCGTGGCCGGGTCCCGGGCCGCTGCTCTGTTCGCCGGAGCTGGGTTCAGGCGGTGGGGGAGGGGAGGGAGCCACAGCTGCTCTGGTTCTCTCGCTGCTCCACGTGTTCTTCTACCTTGCGATCTGCGATCTGCTCCTCCGCTGCTCGCTGCCGCTCTCCCTTCACGTTTCCCGAGTTGCGGAGAGTGCGGTGTGAGGGGAAAATCCCGCACCTGGCTTGTCCTGCGGCTCGAGCCGAGCCTGGCGGCTTTCCTGTGCAGCACCGCTGCGGTCGGCGGACCTGCCGGAGCCGCTGTTGCCGGCCTGTGCGGGCTCTGGATGCTCTGGATCTCTCCTACTTCTCCGCTGCCATTTCAATTTCCTATACACCTCACTTTTTTATTAAAAGTGTAATTTGCTGAGTTTTGTTTTGTTTTTTTTGGCTTTTTCCCCTCTAGGCTGCTTTGGCGTGGTACCTACGCTGCCATCTTAACCGGAAGCATTCCCACTCTCTGAATTTGGAATTGAAGCACTTTGAGTAGACCTTGTGTTTTGACCCATCATTGTCTGCTTTTATGTTTCTCCAGATGAGAGATATAAACATGTGGTTTGTTTGAAAACATGCCATTGATGTACTATAGTTGAATTTCTTGAAATGAATAATGGACCCTTTTGGATCATGGGGTGCCAGAAGAACATGACATTGCCACAGATGTGGGCAGGCTGCAGTAAGGGGGGCTGGGCAGCACATCTCCACGAGTGTGCTGAGTGGCCGGGTAAGCTCTTAGAAGTGGGGGGCGGGGGTGTCACATTGTTGTTAGTCTCACTGGCATGTTCTACCTAAGCATGCTCTAGTTTATGTAGTAGTGAGCACATTAGTGACAGGGTCACCCCATGCTGCCTCAGCAGCACAGTGTTCACTGAGGTCATCAAATAGCAAAAGAAACCCCAAACTGTTCACTCCAAACTCTCTTCCCCCTCCCTTCCACATGCCCTCTCCTCTATTCTCCCTCCATCCTTCTCTCTCTTCATTTTTTACTTATTCTGTTTCTTTTGAGGGGCAAGGGGTAGAGGAAGGGTGTCACTCTAGTCCAGGCTGACTTGGAATTCACTCTGTAGTCTCAGGCTGGCCTTGGACTCACAGTGAACCTCCTGCCTCTCCTTCATGAGTGTCGTGATTACAGAGTACAGAGGAAGGGTGAATATGGTCACATCGGGGCCTCCAGCCCGGCAAACAAACTCCAGACACATGTGCCGTTTTGTGCATCTGGCTTTATGTGGCTACTGGGGAATTGAACTCGGGTCTTTAGGGTTTACAGGCAAGCACCTTAACCACTAAGTCATCTCTCCAGCCCAAGCTTGCTATTTTTTGAGGCAGTAAAGACTATAAAGTAACTGTGTCCGTGAGTACACACAGCTACTCCTTACCTTTCCCCTCACACACACACCGTCACTGTGACATTGTCTGGGTGCTGACTGCTGCTCCCTTCCTGCAGGGCATTTAGTGCTGTCCGTGGTCTACAGTCTGATTAGCTGTGAATGGCAGTCTCTGGCCATGCCACCCTGAACATGCCTGGTCTCACCAGATGTGAGTAGCACATGTTAGAATGGAAGTCCAAACATGCCATGAGTCCTCCAGGGAGGCAAAGTCGCTCCTGATTGAGAAGCACAGACAAATAAAATGGGACGAAATGCCTCTGGTATGTATGTCATTTCTTTTTCTGAGGCAAAATTTCACTCTAGCCCAAACTGCTTGGAATTCATTATGTATCCCAGTCTGCTTGAACTCATGGCCATCAGAGTGCCTCAGCCTCCAGTGCTGGAATTAGAGGCATGAGCCATCAGCCTTGGTTTATGTACATATTTCCCCTTCAATATACATGCCTGTGAAGTTTAGTGTCTGGTTTTAAATGGCCAAAATATTTATCTCAGTATTAATTTTCCTACGCACAGGGTCCTCTGTGGCATTGAGCAGGTGTGGGAAAGCCCAAGTGATGCCACAGCAGCTCTTTGGTGAGGGTTTCATGTCATGTTGCTGGAGGAAGCGAATGGATACAGCTCCGAAAACACCAGTGGATCTACAAACAAGGCCAGGTCCAAACCATCCAGTGCATTTAAGACAAGCAAGATGGAGAGCTGTAGACAAGGGTGAGGCCTAACCTTGGCATTTGCCTGTCAGGAGCCGAGCATATGAACCTAGGAGAGAGTGGTGTCCACACTATAATAGCCAACCCTCCTGGACTTTAGTAACGGTGACGTCATCTCAGAGGCTGCATGGAGAGCCCCATTGCCTTTCTTTCAAACATGCATGTTCACGGCAGGGTGTTTTATATTGGTCATCAACTTGACAGGGCTTAGAGTCACCTAGCAAATGGGTCTCGAGGCAAGCCTGTGAGGGGTTTTTCTGATGAGGCTAATTGGGGTGGAAGACCTACGTGAGCAGGTATGGGGTCCTGGACTGAACAGGAAAGAGACAGCAAGCCAGTTGTGAGAATTCAACTCTCTCTGCTTCCTCACCACGCCTGGACTGAATCTGACCCACCAACTCTAGTTCAACCTGTCACAATGGCTTCCCCACCATGATGGACTGTAACGTTCTCCCATAAGACAAAGAAGAACTCTGCCTTCCTCCTACAGGCAGAAAAAGTTCACCTGTACACTCAGGCCTGGAAGGCAGGGAAAGATCACCTGTACACTCAGGCAAGGAAGGCAGGGAAAGATCACCTGTACACTCAGGCCTGGAAGGCAGGGAAAGATCACCTGTACACTCAGGCCTGGAAGGCAGGGAAAGATCACCTGTACACTCAGGCAAGGAAGGCAGGGAAAGATCACCTGTACACTCAGGCCTGGAAGGCAGGGAAAGATCACCTGTACACTCAGGCCTGGAAGGCAGGGAAAGATCACCTGTACACTCAGGCAAGGAAGGCAGGGAAAGATCACCTGTATACTCAGGCATAGAAGGCAGGGAAAGATCACCTGTACACTCAGGCCTGGAAGGTAGGGAAAGATCACCTGTATACTCAGGCATAGAAGGCAGGGAAAGATCACCTGTACACTCAGGCCTGGAAGGCAGGGAAAGATCACCTGTGCACTCAGGCCTGGAAGGCAGGGAAAGATCACCTGTACACTCAGGAAGGAAGGCAGGGAAAGATCACCTGTACACTCAGGCCTGGGAGGCAGGGAAAGACCACCTGTACACTCAGGCCTGGAAGTTTAGGTTTCTTCACATAGGTGTGGAATCTTCACACATCAACACCCTAATGGTGACATGTGTGGTCACATTCATTCCTGATGTCGTTCTTTTCCACCTCAGGATTTCTCTGCACCCAGGAGTGACTTACCAGCCACCATGGGCACCAGAGATCACTGAGGCCCAGCGAACCACAAAATCTGTTCCAGTGCCTGGTGAGCGTGGTTGATGGGCTGCAAAGGCAGAGGGGCAGAACAAAAATGGGTTGCAGGGGCCCTTCTTCAGGCACGCCCAAGCCATGCCGTGCGTCCCGAACATTCCCTGGCGCTGTGGCGGGTGGGCCGACTGCGGCCCTGCCCCTCATGTGAGTAACGCCCATATTTGACAATGAGGTCACAGCTGGATGGCATGTCTAATTTTTCCTTTTTGAGTCATGTGGTGACATGTCTTTGTGTACCCAGTGCACACTCCTCCACACACTGTGGGGATGACAGCTTGCCGTATTTTATAGCAAGTGTGAAGTCCTTTAATAAAATCTAGGACTCCTCAGAATTACTCAGCCTGTCACCCCAACCTCGATGTCCCCAGAGCCCAGCTATCATATGCATCTCTTCTGATGTCAAAGGCACAGCAGAGAAAGATGGTAGGGGCGGGCAAGAGCTTCTACTTTGAGCTATTTTTGCTTCTCTTGTTTGTCTAGTAAGTCTTGCCTCTAACAGCGAAGGGCTTCCTTAATTCACACATGGGGTGCTTGTGTGGCCCCATTGTCTTAGCTAGGGCTCACACATCAGGATGGGTCCACACTGCACAAGACGTGCTGAATCCCACCAGAACAAAGGCTCAGAGCCACACCCAGCCCGCACTGCCCAGGTCCCTCCTCATGGTTGAGTCCTGCTTTGAAGTTTCTCCTTGTTCTGCCTGGAGACACAAAGCCAAGCGCCGGCCTCTCATGGTCCTTCTCTTCCCACATGGGTCAAGATCATCCATGAAGACCAAAACGTCCTATTCTACTTACCTTCTCCCAGGCATGACATTTTCACGTGCAGGGGCGTGAGAGGGAGACATCAGGTCAACCGGAACGGTCAATGTGCAATCATGACAGGCGTGGATATCCACCACAATGATGACATGACTCAGGGGCTAAGTGACCCCTCAGGCTCTTTGTGTGGCTAAGCTTCTAAGTTCAAGATCCAGGGCTGGATGGATGGCTTAGTGGTTAAGGCACTTGCGTGCAAAGCCAAAGGACCCAGGTTCGATTCCCTAGGATCCATGTTAGCCAGATATACAAGGGGGCACACTAGTCTGGAGTTTGTTTATAGTGGCTGGAGGTCCTGGCCTGCCTGCTCTCTCTTTTTCTCCCCTCACTTTCTCTGTCAAATAAATAAATAAATATTTATAAATTCAAGATCCAAGTCAACAATCCATTCGAAGCCTTTTTCCCACATACATGCAGACACTCTTTACATTAATTAAACAAGTCAGTACATCATGAAACTATTGAAATACAAAAATAATCCATATTGCCCAAAGTATAGAAAGTAGATTCGGGCTGGAGAGAGGGCTTAGTGGTTAAGGTGTTTGCCTGCAAAACCAAAGGACCTTGGTTCCATTCCCCAGGACTCACATAAGCCAGATGCACAAGGTGGTACACACATCTGAAGTTTGTTTGCAGTGGCTGGAGGGCCTGGCGTGCCCATTCTCTCAATCTCTCTCTCTCTCTCTCTCTCTCTCTCTCTCTCTCTCTCTCTCTCTCTCTCTCTCTCTCTCTCTCTCTCTTCCTCTCTCTCTCTTTCTCTGCCTCTCTCAATAAATAAATTAAATTAAATAAAAAAGAAAGTAGACTCTCCCTGCTGCTAAATTTATTTTTTCCCTTGTTATTATTTTCAGTCTTTGTATTTCATATTTGTGTGCTTGTTTTTAAAATTGCGCATGTACCATGGTATTGAATAGGCTTGCCACCCTGTCCTTGTTTTCTTCTATCTGGAAAGTTCTTCACTCCCTCTACGTGCTGGACCTACTCTGAGCAATGAACACTCCTCAGAAAGGGAGCCTTTGATGACAGTGGCCTCTTTAACATTTCTTGTCATGGGATGCCAGGTCTGAAGTGAGTGTGGGCCTGCAGGTCTGAGACCTGAACCAAGCCTCTCCCCATCGTTTCTGCCTTGAAGATGGTCAATGTGTGGGAGTAGTTGCTTCACACTCAGAAAAACCAGTCCCTGGTTCACTGCTGGTGGAGTTGTAATTGGTAACATGATTTTAGAAAAACCATTTGTGAAAACACAAAATGAAATTTCAAGTATGAGATAATTAACCCAGAAAACTTTTTTCCTAGATTTTCGCCCTACATTACTTGTATATCTTTATACACAAATATATAAGAACAAATATAGTATTACTTCAATGCAGTATATACATAAACATCAATGAGTTTCAATGATAGAATTCTCAGTTAAATCGACAGTCATACCAAACAAGAATTCAAATTATAGAGCTTGAAAAGTATTTGATGGAATAAAAGTGATTCATTATGTCTTACTGCATGAAAGACATATGATTATGTGGTCACCCTGTTTGTAAAAGACGTGCACAGCAAAGTCACTTGACAGGGGCTATGGAAGGATGATGTCACTGGGCCATCGGCCGTGTGTCATTCTCGTCACACTCTTCTGTGCTGGGCACCCATGCACACAATCGTGGTTCTGCAGAGTGGTAAGGATTGAGGCAATATCACGTGACCTTCTCAACCTTGAGTTACTTATCACACCAGGGCACAGTAGGGACACCTGGAGACACCTGAGCAGGGGTATGTTGCTGGAGTCACCTGGGGATCAGCCAGGGCGTTCAGCTGAGCATGGGATACACAGGACAAGTCCCCAGGAGGAAGCGCAGTGACAAGACGGCTGAGGTTCCTTGAAGTCCCAGAGTGCGGCGTGGAGACCCCTGCGCACACAGCAGCAGGGCCGCCCGGGGCCATGCCTGGGAAGCCCGGCCTGGGGCAGAGGGGGAGTCGGGACACAGCAGGGCCAGCGACGTCCGTGCTTTAGTCAATTCCAAACCCATGAGGAGAAAACAAGAGTAGCAAACGCCCAGAGTGAGCACGTAAGAGTCCCTGATCTCACCTTCCTCAAATTGTCTCGGGAGGATATGCAGTGTGAACCCAAGTACGGTGGTATCACCGCCTGAGCTTGGCCCAGCTTGGCTTTCTTTTTAGGCCAGTTTCCTTCCCTCTTTCCTTCTCACAGGCAATCTAGCCAGGTCTTCTGTGTGTGCTTCTCTAAGTCAGTATTTAGGGTTTTCACAAATTTGTGTCTGCAAGCCAGCAAACAACCCAGTTAGTAATCATTTATCTGCAACCGATCATCTATCTATCATCTCCCTATCCATCCGTCTATTACCCATCAATCTACCCATATTTATCATCTCTCTTTCACCTATTGTTGTCTCATCTGTCTATCCAGCCATCTGTCTATCATCTGCCTATCTCTCATCACTAATTCAGTATGTATAATTTTAAACTTCCAAACAGTTTTTGTGACTTCTCTAAATTGATTTGTAAGAGATACCCACCATCAAAACATGCAAGGAAACAGCATGGTTTAACTGACCCACAAAACCACTTCTTCAATTTGACATCTTGTTTTTTTGTTCATTTTTAAGCAAATATAAATAATTCATTTGCTGATAGTTAATTATTAAAATTGGTCAGTTGATTATATCTGTGCATTTTTTCCATTTCTCTCTTGAAATGTTCTATTAATGAATTATATTATTAGTAGCTGCTTCAGGTGTTTAGGATAAGCACTCATCTTTTCATACATGAAAATGCCATAAATCTCTAAAATGTATCTTTAAAGCAGATTAAAAGTGTGAAAACACCCTCCCATTGTTTCCCTTAGCACTTTGCAGTTATTTAATGCTTTCCTTTGCAGTTGTTGAATTTTTTCTACTTATAATTTACTTTATGTAATGTTGCTATAATACACCTAATGAAGGTGCATTTTACTTATCCTTCTCGCCGTTGGATGTACACCCATTCTCTGAAAACCAGGAGAATGCACAGATACTCCTGCAGTGCTGGCTCACTTGTCTTAAATCTCGTTTTTCCTTTTGTGACATTATCTTTCCAATATCTGCATGTTTGCTAATTATTTCCTTAGCTGTGCCCAATAAAGAATTTTTTTTTCCTTTGAAATTTCTTTTTCTTTTCTTACTTGGCACAAATCAAATAGTTCAGGATTTTTGGGGTAGGTCATTTCATATCGAATGCAATTTATAATTCTATCATAATTATTCCTTGTACATTTGAAAATAATTAAGCATACTCTTTTAGAATTCACTCCAGATTGCTCTGCCTTTGTCTCACCTCGGAACCAGGTCTGGAGCTCAAATCTGGAACTGGTAGATGGGGCCCCACTCCCAGCATTCTCAAGGTTTTAACCAGGTCATGGCCTGACATGGATTCTGGGTCCTGCTCTTGCTGAGCTTGCCCAACAATGTGGACCAAGCCCCTTTGTAGCTGTAGCTTCATACTGAAAGGTGTTTTTGTTTTGTTTCCCAAGTTAGGGTCTCACTCTAACCCAACTGAACTAGAATCCACTATATAATCTCAGGTTGGCGTCAAACTCATGGCAATCGTCCTACCTCAGCTTCCCCAGTGCTGGGATTAAAGAGGTGCACCACCGCACCCAGCGATACTCCAACTTTTTTTTTTTTTGTTCATTTTTTATTTATTTATTTGAGAGTGACAGACATAGAGAGAAAGACAGGTAGAGGGAGAGAGAGAGAATGGGCGCGCCAGGGCTTCCAGCCTCTGCAAACGAACTCCAGATGCGTGCGCCATCTTATGCATCTGGCTAACGTGGGACCTGGGGAACCGAGCCTCAAACCGGGGTCCTTAGGCTTCACAGGCAAGCGCTTAACCGCTAAGCCATCTCTCCAGCCCCGATACTCCAACTTTTAAAATCCCCTTTTTATGGGAAGTCCTTCCCCAAAGGTCAACTGAGACTCTTATTTCTTATCTTGACTTACAGAACCCCAAAAGGCTTTGATTCCTTGCCTTTCTTATGGTTCTGCATTTGCATTTTTAAGCCTTTCTCTTGGTCTTTTTTTTTTTCTCCTTTCCTCTCATTTTCTTTATTTTTTAATGATTTTTAATAGAAAAAAGTGAACTTTATTTACTCAGAGCACGGCTTGTTGCAGTCAGGTTCGCATTGCTGGTAGAAATCACCCAACCAAGAGCAGTTTGTGGGAAAAAGAGGTTTATTTTGGCTTCCAGGCTCAAGGGGCAGCTCCACGATGGCAGGGGGAAACGATGGCATGAGCAGAGGGTAAACATCAGCCCCTCGCCAACATAAGGTATAGTGTAGCAACAGGAGAGTGAGCCAAACACTGGCAAGGGGAAACCGGCTATAACACCCATAAGCCCGCCCCCAACAATACACCGCCTCCAAGAGGCATTAATTTCCAATTGCCATCAGCTGGGGAGAGTGGCATTCGGAATACCTAAGTTTGTGGGGGACACCTGAATCAAACCCCAACATTCTGGCCCTGGCCCCCATAAACTAATAAACATACATGATGTAAAATGCAATGCATTAATCCAACTTTAAAAGTCCCAAAGTTTTTACCAACTCCAATGATGTTCATATATCCCCATAATCCAAGGTTTTTTAAGTGAGCCATAATACCAAAAAATCCCCCCCCCCAAAACCAATAATGGCACAGAATAAACATTCACACTGCAAAAGATGGCACTGGGCATAGCAAAGTAATATTCAACCATTGTAAGATTTAAACAGGGCAAAGATCAAACTTTGTAACCCCAAGTCCAACAGCTCTAGCCAGTGAAAAGTCTCTAAATCCAATAATTCTAAACAGCAACAAGTCTCTGGCATTCCAATTATGCCCTTCTACCGAGGCTACTTGCAGTCCTGGAAAACTTCATCTGGGGCCGGCAGCTTTCCTTAGGAGCCATCTCATGGCCCCGGCATCTCCACAGGGTCTCCACTGAAATCCACAGTTGATCTTCACTGCCCAGTGGGGTCTCCATGCAGGCAACTAGCAAACCTGCTTCACCCTGCCCAAGGCCATTTCCAAAACACAAGACTGTGTCACAAACTCAATGACCCTCTCTTTCCTGCATTTCTTATACTCCACAATACCAGTTTGGGTGCCAATTTGTTAACCCAGGAGGGAATAAAGCAGACTCTGAAAACCAGGACCCTCCTTGAGCCCTCAGGCCCCTTCAAAAGAGTCTACTTTCTTCCTGTTGCCCCAGTGCAGGTCAGCTGGCCCAGTCTCAAAGTTTGTAATCTCACAATATCAGCTGAATGGGTAGCAGTTCACCCAAAGATTTTTCTTTTTTTCTGTGCCATATCCCTCTGCTCACACCAATTCATTTCTATCAAAGCAACCCTGCACAGTGCCTCAGGACATGGGCATAAGAGCAAGCTTCTCACACAAACTGCTATCCCAGTCCAGGCAAAGCTCTTTCTCACCCTCATAAGCCAAATCTCACAGTCCATAGTTCTTACTGCATTCAGGTCTTTCAACTCTGGCAAGAATAGTCCATCAAGCTGTATTTACAGCACTGCAAGGCATCTATTAGGAAAAGGTTTCAAATCCTTCCACATTCCTCTTGAAAATCAGCTCCAAAAGGCCAAAGCCACACAGTCAGGTGTCTAGCAGCAATCCCACTCCTGGTACCACTTTACTGTTGCAGTCAGGTTCACATTGCTGGTAGAAAACACCCAACCAAGAGCAGCTTATGGCAAAAAGAGGTTCATTTTGGCTTATAGACTTGAGAGGAAGCTCCATAATGGTAAGGAAAATGATGGCATGAGCAGAGGGTGAACATCACCCCCTGGCCAACATAAGGTGGACAACAGCAACAGGAGAGTATTCCAGACACTGGCTATAACACCCATAATCCCACCCCCAACAATACACCACCTCCAGGAGGCAATAATTCCCAAATCTCCATCAGCTGGGAATCTAGCATTCTGAACTCCTAAGTTTATGGGGGACACCTGAATCAAACCACCACAAATATGTATAGTTATATTAATAAACATTTTTCTTTCAAGGCAGGGTCTGTCTCTAGCCCAGGCTGACCTGGAATTCATGCTGTAGACCCAGGCTGCTATTGAACAAACAGCGATCCTCCTACCTCTTCCTCTCCAGTGCTGGAATTAAAGACACCACCAAGCCTGGTCCTCATACATAATTTTTGCTGTTTCCATTTTGCTGCCAAATCTGACAAACATTTGCCATGGTGTCTTATTGATTTCTGTGGCCTTTCAAGACCCGGGGAGGTGGGGGTGGGTGGGTGAGCAATGCATTTGTTCTTTGAAGTGAGTCTCTCATCACAACCAGGCATTCCAGACCCACTGGGATGATTCTTCCTTGGGCCAGCTCATTTCTCTGAGGCCCTGAGTGCTGTCTTCCCCGAGATGTGTTGTAGTGTTTGTTGGTGTGGGGGGAGGGAGGGTAGAGAATGAGGAAGCAGTGTAAGTTGTGGATAAATATATGTGCGCTCCAATAGTAGCGGCCTTCCCAACTTCAGTTTTATTCAGCCACACTCCCACTTACGAAAGATACACTCAGCATTTTTAAAAACTCTTGTTTCTTTCTCTTTCATAAGTCTTTAGCAGGTCTTCCTCACCTGCAGATTAAGCTTTTTTTAGCCCTCCATGATTCTCTAGAAACTTCTCATATCACTTCCTCTTCTATCTTTTAAAAATATTGTATTTATTTGTCTGCAAGCAGGGGGAGACAGACAAAGAGAACAGGAACATCAACGCCTCCAGCTGCTGCAAATGAATTCCAGATACATGTGCTGTTTTGTGAATCTGTCTTTGTGTGGCTCCTGGAGCATTGAACCTGGGTCCTTAGGCCATTCCTCCAGCCCTCCTCTTCTATTTTAATGTTTCTAATGCATGAAGATGATCGGTGCTTCTCTTTCTGATTCATTTCAGGGTCTTGTTAAGTGCCTCCTTTACTGCTTCCCGTATACAGGGTGGAAGGAAGGACTGAAGCCAGAACACCAGAGAGAAGACTCGGGCTTCTTCACCCACCTGGAGTGTGGCTGAGGGAGTCTCTGGGTATGTCTCAATCTAGCTCTCCTAAAATTGGCTGGGAAATCTAGCCGAGGTCAGTGGAAACTTAAAGAGGTATTGCCAGTTCCCTGCCACAGAAGCCCGGAGTGCCCAGAGCTTTCCTCCTGGGCATGGAGTCAGTCATTCTGCCATGGAGAATCTGTATGGGTTGCCCATTGACACACGTGACACTTTTGAATACATTGCCTCTGTTCTTACCATCCTAGCAGACGCTTTAAAATCCCATCCATCTAGTCATTGACCTTTTAAGAATTCCAGCCTCATGTTTATTTAGACTTCTCTAATGTTAATGCCATAGTTTTCTCACCTCTGACCCATTCACCAACTCTGTGTATATGACTGAATCACTTTAACTCCTTTGTCCTTCATCTTTAATGGGCATTCCTGCAAGGACTGATAATTAGTCAATTACCTTTTTTTGTGGGGGAAACTTGTGTCCAAGTTGCTTCCATACATCCTGATCTTGAGAATGGTCTCATTTGATCTGTTCAAGAAACTTCCTAGTGTGTGCACACTCTTTCACACACCACTTGGATCCCCAGGATTCCAGGTCCCATTCATGTTCCTTCAGCTAAAATCGCTCTTGAATTCCGGCAGGCTCCCCTTCTGATCGACCAGTTTACCGGGCATTCATAAAGGCAGAGCTAAACCGTCACATTTCCAGGTGCCCACACCAGAGCAGTTTCTCCAACACCAGCACATACGTGTCACCAGAACCACAGGTCTCCAATCTGCTGTTATCAAGCCAGGACGCCAGGAGCTGAGGCTGAATCATTCGCAGTGGAGAGCGCCTGGCTCACAGGGCCTGGGAAGAAGGAGCTTGGTTCCTTCAGGACTCCTCCCACAGGATGAAGATATGGAGTGACCCAGGACAACATCATGAGCATTCTTAAAGCTGAAAGATACAGGGGCTGGAGGGATGGCTTAGCGGTTAAGGCATTTGCCTTCAAAGCCAAAGGACCCAGGTTTGCTTCCCTAGGACTCACATAAGGCAGATGTACAAGGGGGTGCATGCATCAGAAGTTTATTTGCAGTGGCTAGAAGCCCTGCCATGCCCATTCTCTCTCTCTCCCCCTCTTTCTTTGTCAAATAAATAAAAATAAAATAAAATAAACTTTTTTAAAAAGCAAAAAGATACAGGATGGGAGTTTCCAGGCAAAAAGCTTATGTTTTGCAAAGGTGAACTTTGTGAATGACCGGAAGGCACAGTGGTTGTGTGTGCAGAAGTGTCCTCAGGGCTGTGGTGGGTTTGATGGGTAATGACACCGTGTAGCCTTCTGATTCTTTCTGTGTCTTTTGCTCCCCTACCTTCCCTAGCCTTCCTTCTCTCCATCGATCCAAGCCCATGCTTCTCTCAGCCCTGAGAGAAAGCCATCCTCCTCCTCTTCCTTCTCCTCCTCTTCTTCCTCACAGATATCTCCCAGTTCACAATATAGTTGCCCATAAAACAAATGACAGGTAGCAAAGAACATATCTGTTGAATTAATAAGTTAACATTCATTGTGTTTTTGTTTTTATTTTTCAAGGTAGATGTAGCAGACAGCTTCAGGTTCGCTGAGATAAATGTCCAGAGCAGGCACAGTCAGGGAGGAAGGGATTTATTAAAGTTTGCAGATCCAGGGGAAGTTCCATAATGGCAGAAGAAGCTGGCCTGCCTTCACAGGACCAAACTGAGAGAGAGAAGCACAAGCCAGCACACTTCAGTAATTCCAGCCAGGCACACTTTGCATATCTTTAGATTAGAATCCCAAACCCACCACCACACTTTAAGATCCCCAGTGACACTGCCTCCAGCCAGGTCCCTGCAGATGCAAACTACAACTAATAAAACAACTGAATATATTGGGGGTCATCTATTCAATCCACCACAGTAGGGTCTCAGTCTGGTCCAGGCTGATCTGGAATTAGCTAAGTAGTCTCAGGGTAGCCTCGAACTCATGGTGATCCTCCTACCTCTACTTCCTGAGTTCTGGGATTAAAGGCATGCACCACCACACCTGGCAACATTGATTTTTTTGAGCCAACAGGCCATGAGCACAAAGACAGAGGCTGGCATCAGGAAGGCCCAGCCAGTGAGTGTGAGGGGCGGTGTGGCAGGGTCCTGGGCGCACTTTCTGTCTGCATTTCATCCCGTGACTAAGTGTATACACCTGTCAGTCTATACAGGATCTGCTCTCGGGATGCTCACAACACTTGCTCAGTGGGTCACTTTCCTCCAGCTCTCCCTGTGGGAAGCCAGTCACTTTCTACCCAAATTTTGCTCAAATGTCCCTTGGATTGGCAACCAAAACAGACAAGAAGCATTAGGGCAATTTTGATGCAAGTGTGTTGTTTGATGGCATGAAACTAGATGGAAAGATATACCTTCACCCCAGCCTCAGGGTGCCTGGAAATAAAGTTAAAAAACTATCACAAGACAAGCTCTGTGACTGCAAACAATGGGGGCCAACTGAACCGCTGGGTGAGAACTTCTTGTGTCAGCAGAGACTCCAGGGAAGCTTCCACTCTGCTGAGTCTCTTCCCTTTCACTTCAGAGCACAGCACCTAAGAGTTTCCTCTGGAATTTAGTCTTCTCTGTGTTCCAGTGTTACTGTTGAAACACTAATTTCTGCCTTGCCAAGTTTTGCCTTTTGAATCTCCCAGAGGGAAAATAACCTCCACATCTCATTAAAAGTCTATAGCAGGGCTTGAGAGATGGCTCTGTGGTTAAGGCCTTTGTCTGTGAAGCCTAAGGACCCAAGTTCCATTCCCCAGGACCCACATAAGCCTGACGCAGAAGGTGGCATATGCGTCTGGAGTTCATCTGCAGTGGATGGAGCCCTAAATGTGACCGTTCTCTCACCCTCCTCTCCATTTCTCTCCAATAAATAAATATAAATACAAATATAAATATAAATATAAATATAAATATAAATATAAATATAAATATAAATATAAATATAAATAAATATAAAGTCTCAAACAAAGCCCAGCTAAGGAATCTCTGATGGACACCTCTGCCCTCAAAGTGACATCGTTGTCTGCTCTTAACTTACTTACAGCTCCACCTCGGTGACCAAGTCCCTCTGTGAACTTCATCCAGTTCTCACTATACACCCTAGACATGCCACCCGCTCGGCAAGTCCCCACAGATATTTCTGTTCTCCATGGGCGGCGCTGTTTCCTCATGGAGTCTGGAGGCACCAGCACGAGTGTGGGGCAGGAAACCACACTGACTGCAGCCACATGATCACAGACACACTGCTGTAGAGTTTAAATGGAAATGTCTTCTACAGGCCCGTGCTTTGGAACACTCGGTGCCCAGGCGGTTGTGCTGTGTGGGAAGCTGTGGGACCAGTGCGAGGTATATCCCAGCTGACCACGGCATAGGCCTTCAGGTCACCTACACCTGCTCCGGGCCTCTGCTGCCCAGTTTCTAGTCAGCCATGATGGGGGAAGCAGCTGGTCTGAGACCACCCTGCCTCCCCACCACATGGCCAGACATGCTCTAACCACCCTGACTCCCCACCAACATAGACAAACATGCTCTAACCACTATTCCTCCCCACCACATGGGAGGCATGCTCTGACCATGCTGGGTCCCCAACGACACTGCCTGAATGGCCTAAGCCCTGAGTGCAAACCCTCCCTTGCCTGATGTGCTTCTGTCAGGTGTGGGGCCACAGTGGTCAGGAACCCCAAGCCCTGGATGAAACCTTTTGCATCTGTTTAAGTACTTTTAGCTCGAAGGCATTTCTTTCCCTGGACAGAGTCGGCTCTAAGGAGAACTGGCGACTCAGCCCTCCACTCTGACTGGATACGGGTGAGGGTATGCTGTCAGTAGGTCTTCCTTAAACACGCATAGTAAGAGGAACCCTCAGTTAGAATGGCCTTGTCTTTTTCATGTGGCGGGGACAATCATTTCTCCTGTCGGGTTAATTGGGTATTAGACTGTGAAGGAAGCATTTAACAAAATAGCGTAAATGGCAAGTGTCTCAAGTTTCAGCTAAGGTTTCATTGTGTCCTGAGTGACAGTAAATCACACACCAAGATGAATTTGATTCCACACCCTCAGAAACATCCCCCCCCCACTCTTGTCTGAGCGTCCCTTGCCTTGGGGTCTCTTCGGGGCTGGGGCTGGCCAGCAGTGGCTGTGAGCTGAGTGCAGACCATGGGCTGACCACTCCCCTGGAGTGCTCCCATCACTTCCTGAAGGTGGACGATGGGACACCATAGAGATAGTGCCTATTACTAATTTTTTTAAAAAATATTTTATTTATTTCAAGGACAGAGAGGAGAGAATGGGCATGCCAGGGCCTTTAGCCACTGCAAAGGAACTCCAGATGCATGTACCCACTTGTGCATCTGACTTTATGTGGGTCCTGGGGAATTGAACCCAAGTCATTAGGATTCATAGGCAAGTGCCAAGCCATCTCTCCAACCCCAACAGTACCTCTTTCTAACGTCAGGAAGTATGCAATAGGGCTTGAAGTGCGTCTCCTGAAAGGACTCGCTGATTCCTACCCAAGTGCCTGTGCGTAGCAGCTCCTTTGGAGCTGAGCTCTCTGCGGGGTGTTGAGATGTGGTTGTCAGAATGCACACAGCCCGGATCGCTGTGGGGATGAGTGAAGCAGGCACGGGAGGAAGCCATATAATGATGGGAGGAGTCTGAGTTGATGCACTCAAGGACCCTGGGCCCTAAGACAGAGGGCAGCCCCTGGCCCCAGGAGAAGACACCCAGCTGACTCCTCTGTGGGTCTGAAGGGTTCCCAACCCTGTTCACACCTTGAGTTCACACTCCTGGCCTGGGGAGCTATGAGTGCAGATGCCCAGTGTTTGAAGGTGCCTGGCCTTCCAGACTTACTAAGGTGGCACCTGAAGCTCATGCAGGGCCCACGGTTGCTCAGCAGAGAGTCTGACACTCTAGCTATCAGCAGAGAGGTAGAACTTGGGACTACGGCGACGGGGCCTCTGGGTAGCATGAGTAAGGCCCTGAAATCAACCCCCAGCTAAGTAAATGAATGAACAACATGCCTGAAGGATGTTGGCCACCACAAACACACACACACACACACACACACACACACACACACACACACACGGGATCCTCACAGCTTCCCTGGGCTCAGCTGACTCATTTCTGTTCATTTCTGTCTGGGTTCCAGATTCTTCTCATGGTTCCCACACAGGTGGTAGAGAATCCACTTCTTACCTCATTGCAAAACAGAATAGCAACGTGTTAACTGTCCCTGTCCTGCTGCGCTAAGGACCCTGTTGGCTTTACAACGGTCATCCCGCTGTTCTCAGCGCCATGAAGCGTGAGGAACTTTGCACCATCTCTCTCTCTTTTCTTTGTCTGCCTCTCATTCACTGCTTTTTCCGCCTTCTCATTTTACCCCCATTGTGATCCAAAGTGATTGTAAAGCGCTGTTGGGCACTTTGCATGCAGTACCTACAGACTAAAGGAGTGCTGAGCATGCTGGAGCGCTCACAGCGTTTCTGCAAAATTCTGTGCAGAGCCAGGAGTTGAAGTCTGGGCCATCTTCTTGTCCATGGAAGCCTGCCTGGTGGCACGTGGGTTTCTTGTAAGTAAAAACTTATTAGAGTAACAGAAAGAGTGTTGCCATGAATAATTTACCCAATTGCCAACCCCTTGTTTTTGGTTTTACAATCATTTTTCTCCATAGATTGGTTAAAATATTGAACAGAAATGTAAATTACTGATTCAAACTTGAAAGCAAATGTAGAAAATAGACAGGTCATTTATACAATCTTGCAGGCTCTGCACACCATTCTGAAATGTTAAGAATGGGACATCTGGGTCATCAAGTTTTCCAAAGGTAGGGTGGGTGTGTGTGTAAAATAAAAGACCTGCCTATATTCAACATTTCTACATTATTTCATTATTTATTTGCAAGCAGACAGAGATACTGAGAAAGAGAGAGAAAAAATGGGCATGCCAGGGCCTCTAGCTGCTAGAAATAAACTCCAGACACTTGAGCCACTTTGTGCTTCTGGCTTTACATGGATACTGGGGAAAATGAATTGGAGTTGTTAGGCTTTGCAAGCAAGTGCCTTAAGCACGAAGCCATCTCTCCCGCACCCATCTATGTTTAAGAGGTACAAAATCAATTTCAATAGAATCTATTCCAAATGTTGTTTTGTAAGTTACCATGACATAGGGATCCAAAATGTTCGAGCTACACTTAAAGCCTGGGTTGAAAAGAGATGACATCATAAATCCCTATTCATAGGGCCAAGTGCCTTCCACTGCCCACACTGCCCACGGCCCTGCCTGCTTCCCTGCACAGAGCAAGCCCAACCCAGATGGATGGGGGACCCCATCGAGTGGACAGCGTGTGGCTCAGTGGTCATGGAGGGGTTAAAATAACACCCTGCGACTGAGACACTCTTCAAACAATAAAGCAAAATGCTCGGTTGAGAAAAGAATGTCAGTGTCATGTACAGAGGCCCCTGAGAATCCGTGTTTCTGTAGATTGTAAAGAGGATAGAGGAAGTTCCAGGTGATGGCATTGGCTCTGAGTGTCAGTCTGGGAGCAGGGCACAGAGGTCACTTTTCTAGGACAAGGCTGGACATACGGGCAGGAACCTTACTCATGTCAGAGCCCCTGAACCCCACATGGTGGTGGACACCCATCAAGGCTTGCAGTTATATTAACATCACTTTAATCAGCTGTCTGTGTGGGAACTTACTGACAAGGTTATGATAGAGGACTAAAAAAGTAGCATTTTGAGCTAAAAAATAGCATTTTCCAACCTTCCTTGATTTCATTTTTTTTTAATTAAGTATAGTTTCAACTACTTGCAGATCAAGGCTTAATGTTAAGTGGGCAATATGGAGCTTCACATCAGTATCTCCTAGAAAAATCCAAGGGAAATAAGAATTCTTGGTGCTTGGAAGAAGGCTTGCTTGGTAAACGCTTCCCTTGCATTTGATCCCCAGAAGTCGCTTACGCATGCTGGGCGTGGACGCATGTATCTACAATCTCAGCACTGGGCCCTGGGAGAACGGTCCCTGGACCTCACTGGGAGCCTAGTGAAGGAGCTCCATGCCAGTGAGAAAGTCTGTCCCCAAAAGACCTGGACTGAGGTCCTGATGGTGTTCTGACTTCTATGCACAATCACCTACAGGCACAGGCTCACCCATACGCACAAATGCACACACCTACACAAAAGCATTTAAAGGTATCCTGGTTCTTTACACAATTCCCATGGCAAAAAATAAATCCCCCCACCCTAAACAGCCTGACCCCAGTCTCTCCAGGGCTGAAGAAATGCCATCGCCTCACGTATCAGCCGCAGAGGATCACAGCCCTTCCCTTGGATGCTGGCATTTCACAGGGCAAGCTCATCCATAAGTGGTTATTTTTTTTTAAACAACACAGTTAATTTGAGAATCTGATAGGAGTGTATGTTAAAGGTCTCTGCTTCTGCTCCCACTTCTGTCAACACAAATGAATTTCCCACTTTTGTTCATTCCATTTTGACCGTAATCCCCTCTGTCTGGTTACTTGAGACTGAAGAGCAGATAAAGCCTCCCTTCATTCTCTAAGTGCTCTGAGGAGGCGGGCGCTTAGCCGAGCTCCAGCTCTTCAGATGTGCGGAGCCACCCGTCAGAAGGGAGGGTCCAGCAGGAACCCATGTGTCTCCCAGGCCAATGACCTTCTAGGTGGCCACAGCCTGTGCTCCACTGAGCCTTTCCAGCTATGGGCCTCAATTCTGCCCCTACCTGCTGCTCTGTAGGTCCTGGGAGCCCATTGATGCTCTGAAGATGAACCCTCAGAGTAGAGATCTCAAGTCCAGATTGTCCTGTCAGGATTAACGCTGAGCGTGGACCTTCTGCAAGGTTCTTAACATAAACAACTGGATTTAGTCATCCTAAATTCCAGGCTCTCTCTCAGAACCCTTTACGACAGGGGCATGGCCCTCAGACCCCTTTAGGACAGGGGCATGGTCCTGAGACCCCTTTAGGACTGAGGCATGATCCTCAGACCCCTTTAGGAATGAGGCATGGTCCTCAGACCCCTTTAGGACCAAGGCATGGTCCTCAGACCCCTTTAGGACAGGGGCATGGTCCTCAGACCCCTTTAGGACAGGGGCATGGTCCTCAGGCCCCTTTAGGACCAAGGCATGGTCCTCAGGCCCCTTTAGGACAGGGGCATGGTCCTCAGACCCCTTTAGGACCAAGGCATGGTCCTCAGGCCCCTTTAGGACAGGGGCATGGTCCTCAGGCCCCTTTAGGACAGGGGCATGGTCCTCAGGCCCCTTTAGGACAGGGGCATGGTTCTTCTACCATCCCCCTTCAACAGAGGCAGTCTCTGCCGTGTTTTCCGGCCATGCAGGCTCCTTCCCACAAAGGCAGCCTGCTGGCTTGTGCATGCCCGCCTGGGGCGAGGACTTGCTCTCTTAATCAACTGGAATCATGCCCCAGATAGAGCACAGGGGGATTCTGGCTGTGGTTCACAGGATGGAGACAAGCGCCCTCCTTCTCTGGGCTCACTCATGGCTTTGAGTTTAAGATTGCAGCTTACACTGTCAAGACACATGCTGATGTGATCCCTTTCTTACAGGCTGGATCCTCAGAAAGCCCGCTCTGTGGTGACAATAAAGGCCCATTCAATGTGAGGTCTGACCTGCCGAGGCTGGGGTGGAACACTAGCACCCCCTAAGGGCCGCATGGCGCCAGTGCAGAGACACGCTCCCCCCCCCCCCACGCCTCTTTCCGGTTTCTTTATCCTGATGGTGAGTGAGTTTAAGAGAATTTGTTTGCAGAGCCCTGGAAATCTCTGAGACAGGGACAGGGAAAACAATTCTGTTTCTCCAAGAGCTCAGGACTGCGGAAGGCACTCTGGCGTAGACCGACAGGGCAAGAGGGAGAGTTGCCTGGTGTATGACCTGTCAATCACCCTCACATTTTCCACCCTTCCAAGGAAAAGAGCCTTGGAACACAGAAGACCCCGGGGCCGGGAGCTGGGCCTGCGGGCAGAGCTGGTCTCCTAGTGCCCTGCTGCAGACCAGCCTTTCACAAGCAGGAGGGATAGGCTGGTGTGAGACACTGTTTCAGAGACACAGATGCGTGTGTGACCCACCCACGTAACACACGGCACTATGCTGCTGTCAGCCTGACAGATGAAGGCAGGTTGATACAGTGTGCACGCTGGGGTGAGAGCAGACAGAGAGAGAGAGAGAGAGAATAAAAACAGTCCTGTCCCTTAGGACACCGAGACAAGCCTTTTCACACCAGACTCCCACAAAGAGATGCAAGGAGATATTCTGAAACATACACAGGGGAAGTTGGCTGTCCTGGCCCAGTTTGCTGAGTCATGTTCACCATCCCTTCCATTCTGGAAAGCTGTCCATGGTTCCCTAGCGCCACATGAGCCTCGCACGGGACACAGGCTTCCATCAGAACCAGGCTGCAGTGAGCGGAACCAGCTCCACACTGACGCTTTCCACAGCCACCCAGGACAAGGGTGTTTTGGGAATGAGGTGGCTGTCAGCCCTCACAGAGCGAGCCCAGCACTGCCTCTGTTGTGCAGGGCTAGGAGGTGGAAACGGACCCCACTGCAGTCCTAATCAAACTTGACTGAGTGATTTATCCTTCAGCCTGGTGGACTTCTCTCACGCTGGAGCGCCTGCCCAATCCTAGGAGCCACTCACTCCCCAGGGTATTCCCAGGGCTGAGTCTTGGCAGCTTCCTGTCTAGGAGGAAGTGCTCAGTTCGTGGGGACCTGGAGGAATGATAGCTACATTTCATTCTCTCTTTTCCTTAATAAAAATAAGATGGACTTTATGACACAAAATCCTGGGGACTTAGATGAAGCAAAAGATAAACACTGTCATTTGACCCTCCTCATCCTTGTCATGTTTGTCAAGGGATGTGAAGGATATTGGCTTATTGTTTGAATGTGATTCTTAGTGGAGCTTCCAGAAGCCCCATCAAGACTCAGCTTAGGACATGTCAACAAAGAAGGGTGAGCTTCAGAGACCCTGGAGAAAGAGCCCTGAACCCCAAGAGACTGTGACACAACAGCCTCCTTGTCTCTGTATTTGGGGTCTGTGAGGAGAAAAGGAAAGGGAGAGAGCATGGTCGGTATTTTACTTGCTCCAATTAAAGTTTCATTTTTATTTCCAAGTGTTTCTGGACGACAAAACTCAGGGAAACATCTACATACACAGGCACTGGCTAATTTGTACATGAATTCACAGAATTAAGTCTTTAGAGGCACATTTTATAAAATAGGCCAAAAAAAGCACAATGTATAAAACACAATATAAAGCAAAACTATAATTTCCACAACAAATTGCGCCCCCGAAGAAAGAAGGCATTCAAAACCCAAGAGCAGCTAACTAGCGTGTTTTACACAGGCAGCAGCAGGGGCCTCAGAGAGGGTTTCCTAGGAGGCAGGAATCCTATCTGCCGAGCTATAAGAGATACTTTCTTGTTTAACCACGAGGGGAAAGGGAGAAAAAAAAAAAAAAAAAAAAAAAAAAACCCTGCCGGTTCTCAAATCTGCTGAGAGTCTGCAAAAATCCAAACCTGAGATTGCCCTTGTAGTATATCTGCTCTTAAGAGTTTTTGGTAAAACTTACTCAAGGGACAAGTATGCCTGAGCTGTAATGGATGCAGGTAAATCCGTATCTGAAACGGGCTTGGGAGAGACAAAGACCGGGCAGCAAGGGGGCTGGAGCAGCTCTGCTGAACTTCCCACGCAAAGACATTCCAGGGAGGGAGGTGGCCCAGTCGGCCCTCTCTGTTGCACACCTCCAGGGACAGGGCCACTGTGGGAGGCCAGGAGGATGTCAAATGTAGAACCAGAACAGTCAAAGCCAGAGGGAACAAGAGCGTGGCCAAGAGAGGCAGAAGCAAGGGCGGGATTTCAGGGAAGAGCATCTTCATTTGGCATCAGGATGGCTCTTAAAAGTAGCTCAAAATACCTCACATAGCTTGTAAGATTAATTGCTGTCCCATTTCGGGAGAACAGAGGCAAGGACATATTGATCTCTTCATCCCGTAGGAAGAGCGCGGTGCCGAAAGCAAGCACGTCACTGCGGAGAGAGCACGCAAGCAACTCGCCGAGCCGCGGGAGCAGGGAGCAGGCAGGGGTTTGACCAAGGCTTCCCACTCAGCTCCTTCCTTCATTAAAGAAGGGCAGAATTCCCAATTTAGAATGACTTTGGACACAAATGCTGTGGGATTCCAGGAAAATGCAAAAGAAACCATGCCATTGCATTAACAAGAGTGTCTTGAACTTCTGCCGTGGCTGGAAACCCATTCCAAAACTGCCAGTGGCTATGAAACAAACAGGAAGATGGTGTGATGGTGTTCACTATGTGAGTGCGTGTAGCCTGGCAATTTCTTCGTAGCCATACGCCCCGGAGGGTGCTCTTACCTGTCCAGACCCACATGTGTGTCAGGATAGTTACAGACCTACAGTGGCCAGAAAAGCCTGGGCCCCACCGGAGCCCTTACGTCAGTTGTACGGTAAAGTCTGGGGTGGTAGACAGCATTGTGGATGAGCTTACACCTGCTGTGTGGAATGAACTGCACATATTGAGAGAAAGAAAAATCTAGAAACAAACATTATCTAGAAGTAAAAATAGTATCTGGCGCACAGGTCTTCACAGCCATGGAGACCTTGGATTCTATCACAGACCTGCGTGAGCTCACACCCGGATGCAGCGGTCTCTGGTCCTCCAGGTCTTTCTGGATGTATCCAGCACACGGGACAGGACCCTCGCCCTGCCCGGTGGGCCTCAGGGTGACTCGCCTGACATTCAGCCCTGTGTACACATCTTTCTTTAATTTTTTTTCTTTTATTTTTGGAGGTAGGGTCTCGCTCTGGCCCAGGCTGACCTGGAATTCACTCTGTATTCTCTGGGTGGCCTCGAACTCACAGCGATCCTCCTACCTCTGCCTCCAGAGGGCTGGGATTAAAGGTGTGCGCCAGCACACCCGGCTTGTATACAAATCTTCTTTTTATTTTTTTTAATTCTTTTTATTTGTTTATTAGAGCCAGAGAGAGAGAGAGAGAGTAAGAGTGAGAATGGGCATGCCAGGGCTTCCAGACACTGTAAAGAAACTCCAGGTGCATGTGCCCCCTTGTGCATCTGGCTAACATAGGTTCTGGGGAATTGAACCTGGGTCCTTTGGCTTTGCAGACAAGCGCCTTAACCACTAAGCCATCCGTCCAGTCCTCGTACACACATCTTTATCAGACAAAGTTGGGAGAGCCCAATGAACGCTGAAGATCTGATACGGCTCGTTCTCCTGACACCCGCACTGGTGAAGACGTTGGAACACGGAAAGTCTTCCCCTAGGCACACCCTGGGGCTTGTACCACCCCTGGATCCACATTCCCCGCGCAAGCGCATGTCATACGGTCCTCCTGGACACTCAGCACAGAGGCCATGCCACTCTGGGTGGTGGGGATGTCAAGGGTTCCTGGCTCCAAAAGCTTGGGGAAGCCCTTCCCTCATGTGTTTATTTCAGCCCATGGTCACTGCCTGTCATGTCCGAGACCGGGAGGACACTCTGGCTTCTGTGTCTTAGACACTTGGCTCATCCAGGAACTTTTCACACCAGACCTAGAAGGAAAAGACAAAAAGAGGTCCCCATGACAATGAGTGAAACCCACCTGGCTCCTTCCACGGCGCCATCGCTGAGTTGGGCGTACCTGTGCCCGGTCTTTTCCGGCGGGAGCTGTGTGGGTGGTCACTCCTGGAGAGCAGAGGTGGGCCTCGCCTGTTCTGTCTCTGAGCCTCCAGTCTTTCTGTGCCAGCCCCTGTCAGGGGGACATGAACTTCACCCACGGGGAAGGAGATAACCCGGCAACTCACAGCACAAGACCTCATCCCTTTTGGGGTTGCCAGGTGATGCTGGCCCCTGTGAGCCCAGAGTCAGTCCACTTTGCAGTTCTGTAAGCGAACGCTAATAGATACTTGCTCTTTAAATGGGGCGTAACAAGGCTGTTCAAACTGATTATCTTCTGAGCCAGTCAAATCGTGATTTTGATTATTTTTATTGAATCGACATGTTTTTTGGCAGGATTCAATAGGCTGTTTAACTGACATGTCTGGGGAGATGGCCTCTGCCAGGCGTTTTGCTGGAGATTCCCAGACTTTTCTCTCATTAACCTACAGTGAATACACTGAGGGGAGAAGGGTGATAATTTGACTCTCTATCCGCTGTACATGTTAGAACTGTATGAAGGTGAACGTCATACATGAACATAAAACTAAATCAACTAGATTCGCATGAGGCCTTTCTTCTACTGTAAGAAGGCTGCTCCCTCAAGGCTGGTCAAGTCCCGTCCACTGTGAGTGACCTGGGCTCTGCCCCAGGACCCTTCCTCCTCCAACATGGCTGCTGAGAGCCCACTCATGGGGTCAGGTCAGGCATATGCCCAGCATTTGATGGAGGATGCTAGGGAGTGTTTGCGTTATGGGAAGTCATATGACCAGCAAAACGCTACAGAGGTGTGAATTACTGAGGAAAATCAGAAAAAATGGGTCCCGCGTCAGCAGCCTGTCACAATTGCTCATCGTCATTTTCCAATATGATATGAGCTCCGTTAAGGACTGGATCCTTACGGTTTCCCATCCTGGAGGTTGTCTACTTCCAGCACATTCCTGTGTCTAGTCTGAGGGAGTTCATCCATTTGGAGGACTTGCAATTACTGAGTTTGTAAGAACACGTTGTCTTTAGAAACTCAGAGAGAAAGAGAGAGAGGGAGAGAGGGAGAGAGACCTAGCTGACTTACGAACGCTCCCTTGAAGAAACGGGGCCCGACCTGACCTGTGTCTGCTCCCAGCAGAGTTAGCTTCTGTTATTGAGGAACACATCCTCTGTTTTCTTGCATTTTACCCTTAACAAAAAAGTTCTTATTCATCTTTTGCAAATTCTCCCAGGAGTGTGGCAAGGATATATCAGGTCAAAGACAACATCATTTTCACTCCCAGCCCCAGTTTCCAGAGCCAGCTCTGCAGGGACCTGTGTGTGGGCAGAGCCCACGGGTGACATCACCGAGCATGGCCCATGCCCTGGTCCCACGGAGCCCGCCCGAGGCCCCAGAGCTGCTGCAGAGCCACTTGAAACTGAGTCTGATCTGAAGCCTGCTGTCCACGTGAGCCCTGGTGCCAGTGGCTTTTTAATCAGTAATCGAATTTTCCATCTTGATTACTCCTCATTTTATAATTGCTTAGCAAATTATAACTTTGTGGAAAAAGAAATAGACATACACATTTATAAAGCGCAGGAACCAAACGGTGACCCAGTCTGCAGTGGAGGGTCCTCACACTCAGCAGAACCAGCTTCAGAAACACTGCACGAGAAAAGCAAAATAGAACGTTTGAGAAAACATGTAAGGTTGGGATTTCTGGAACTTTAATAGCTTTCCACTTAAAATTTTGGCTATCATGCACTTTAGGTAAGAGAAAAAAAATAATGAGTTTTACAACATTCAACTTGCTTTATAAGATATTACATAATGGTGCAAGAGCCATAAAGGACGCTGTGTGCTGTGTTGTAAAACTTATTAGGTCACCAATATTTCTGGATTCATATTAAGAAATTAGAAATAATGGCTCAGATTAGAGTTACCAAAATTATGAAAAATCCTTTGAATTGAATCAGTCATTCCCAAGGATATACTAATGAATTTGTAGCCTTAAAAAAGAGAGAGAAAACATTTCATTTATAAGTCCACCCGAGGTGAAAGAAGTCGTGTTAACATTGTAAGTTTTATGTGGACTTTCCACGCGCTGGCGTGCCCTCCTGCTTCGCCTCAGCTCGGCATAGCTCACCTTAATTTCCATTTTGTGGGCCCCAGAGCGAGAATGAGATTTAAAAAAATCAGACTCATAGTCTGAATGGAGGAATGAGGAACTGTCCTCCCTCAACTGTTGTTTATGTTTAAGAAGCTTAAACCACACAAAGTAGCTTCAGGTCCAACACATCCTTTCCTTTCAATTGCTCTTTTTCTTTTCCTTATTTTTATATTTATTTATTTAAGCAAGGGGGAGAGAAAGAGAGAGAGAATGGGCACACCAGGGCTTCTAGGCACTGCAAACAAACTCTAGACATAGGCACTGCCTGTGTACTTACCTGGGTAGTGGGGAATTGAACCTAGGTCCTCAGGCTTCACAGACAGTGGACTTAACCACTGAACAATCTCTCTAGCCCTCAATTGCTCTTTTCTGTCCACCTTCCACTTCCTCATCATTCTCTATCTTCAGTGGCAGGTCACCATGATGCCCGTTGGCAGTGGACTCACAGGGCCCTCTGCCCTGGCACGAGCCTGGGTGAAGTGCTTTCATGTTTATGTTGATGGCTCCAAGGAGACTGAGGTCTGGGGTTGCCAGTCACTGGCCAGCAGAGTTCTGACAGAGCCGGGACCATGTCGACGCTGCTTCTACTAAAAGTGAGTCTGAGGAAAGTGTTCAAGACAGTAGCCACCACGGCCTGGCACGTGCCGAGTGTGGCCTCGATGACCTGTGAACACCTCTCTCGGAGCATCACCACGGGTAAGGGCTGAATCCTGGCCCCTGGTGGAATGCCCTTGTCCTGCTTTTTACAAAGAATAACTGCTCTGGCTTGGCAGTGCGAATCTTACTGTTTTTCAACAAAAACTGCCAGGAATAAGGTTGTGCACCCCCTCACACCTCCAGGGAAGATGGACGTGTTCTTTATTCCTGTGCAGTTTGTATCCATCCCCTACCCACCACACACCCATTCATCCATTGACTATCACCCGTCTAGCTATCATCCATTCACCCAGCCCCTCTCTATCCAACCGTTGATCATGAATATACCCGGTATTCATAATTCACTCACTGTACTTCTCTCCATCTGTCTCACCAGACACCTAGCCAGCCCGCAACAAAGGCTTCACTCAGGGCAGGTGTTCACGTGCCACACAGTGAAACGCCTTGAGGAACTCAGAGGACGCGGGCAATGCAGATCGTGACGGGGAAGGAAGGGCTGCTGTTGTTGTTGTATGGCTGGGAAGTCCATGAGAAGTCCTCAGGGAGACTGCTGGGCTAGTCAGGCTCTCTTCACCTCCTGGAGCAAGTAGTGAGTGAGAAACCAACACTAGTAACCTGCCACTGCCATTCAGCCTAGCTGATAACCAACAGAGCGTATCTGTGCTCCTTTCCCCAAACCTAAGCAACGTTGAACTGCAAGCGGGTTCTCTATCTTATGTACGATTAAGGAAAAAAGACCAGCATGAGAGAAAAGTAGCACAGAGGTGAGTCATCAGAGCTGTGGCCACCGTGGGAGGGTCAGCAGCAACAGAGCCTGAAGACCCTAGGAAGGAACCCCGAACACCTCACATCTCTACCCTGGCCAAGCATGCGGGAGGAAGGAAACTTCCTCTAAGTTTGCATCACAAGCTGGCATACAGATGGGTTTTAGTTGGAATCTGCACCGCTAGTAAATCCTGGGATACAAGTTCTGAGAACGGAACTTGTTCGAAAGTGGGTTAGAGTCAATAAGCGCCCATCACAGCCAGCCAGCAGCGGAGGAGGCCTCCTGACTCAGGTCCGCGGTGACTGCATGGCCACGCTAAAGGGAAGATGCACAGCCAACTCTAGACGGTGAGATCTAGTGACAGGTGGCCACCAGGCAGCCACCACGTCACCGACACACCGAGGTCCATAGTCGTGTGAGCTGTTCATGTTTAGCCAGAATCCTCACTTCCTATTTGCTACAACCAGACACGGAATCCCCATGGACTGACTGTACTTATATGTAGTGCTTATTATTGACTACATTATTGACCCTATATTTAATAGGAAATGTCATATAGCTCTCCTCTCTCTCTCTGGATCACATACACATACATGTGTGGATGCTCTTCCCATGTTCATAGATGCCTTCCACTGGGATATGAGGCTAGAATAGCATCTTATTTTCATTCCCTTTACTTTGTGCCAAACTAGAAGTTTGATGAGCAATAAAAGTGCATTAGAACAGGTGTAACTTTTCTTTATCTATGAGAACGACATTTTCAATGACATGAACATGTTCATATTTAACTAGATTTCAGAGTGACTACTATTGAGCCACTTGGGCTTATTTTTTATATATACTTTTCTTTTCTATTTATTTGAGAGAAAGAGGGGAGAGAGGGAGCGGCAAATGTCATACAGAGGGAATTAGCATTCCAGGGCCTCTAGCCACTACAAATGAACTCCAGATGTATGCTCCACCTTATGCAGCTGGCTTACATGGGTACTGAGGAATTGAACCTGGGTCCTTAGGCTTCACAGGCAAGTGCCTTAACTGCTAAACCATATCCCCAGCCCCACTCAGGCTTCTGGATGGAGCTAGCAGAGTCTCACTGCCACACAGCTACTTAAAGTCAAGTCTAAGAGACACAAACAGTTGTTTTGAAGATGGAAATTAACATTAGACACCATGGTGAACAAACGTTTGAGCTAGATGTGTAAATCAGTTCCATGGTAATGACTGGATCCTGATTATGAGTTCTGAGTGAATACTGATCCCAATACTGAAGGAAGGGATCTTGCGTCCTGTCAACTAAGGGGTCATTGAGCTCGGTGGTAATGAATGGATCCTGAGTTCTGAGTGATCCCTCATCCGCACTGTAGCAAATGATTTCACAGGACTCACAACCACTGAGTGAGCGTGCCCTGCGCAAGACGGCGTCTACCAGAAGCCCTTTGTCTGGCAAGGAGGACTCACACAGTGCGGCTCACGCATGTCACACAGCGTTCTGTCACCTGTTGCTCATGACAGACCATGGGTAGACGGTGCTCTGCCTCACCATGTGAGCATCTCTGAGGGGGACGCGGTGGCTCTGCTGACACCAGGGTTGCAGGCCGTGGCTCCTCGGTACATTGCTCTCTGCAGCACTGAAGAGACCACAGAGTCTTGGCTTCCTCTCCCTCCTCTGCCTCCTTCTCCTCCTTTTTGCCTTTAGAAATTTGTTGCTGGATCTTAAAGCTCCTGTAGAATTTGCCTTGTGCTTATTTTAACAGACCTACTTTAGTTGCATTCTTGAAGACCCGAATTGAGCTTTTTTTTTTCTTTCTTTTTTTTTGTCAAATAAAACAAATTGAGTTAAAACTAACCACATGTTTCAGCTCAGCCAGGCTGCCTTGTGATTCGTGAAAAATAAAAAATAAGTGAATAAGTGCTTTTCAAAGTGATATTTTAACCTCCTGCCAATGCTGTAACAGTAAAATATGATTTTTTATTATCATTCAAATGTGAGTTCAGGGACATGATTGAGGTTTTCCTATAATCAGTAAAATGAGGAAACAACTTAAAAATGTTTGGGCAACCTCCAAACAGAGGGGAAAAAAACGTTTTAAAGGTGAGTGAGTTAATGTTGCACATGTTATAATAAAAACTAACAAAATGTAACCCTTATAGTCCAATATTCTGGCTCACAAGCTTGGCCATTCTTCAGGGAGACTTTACTGCCTCATTTCCAATAGTGAACCCTAATTATAACACAAACATGAGAATGTCGAGAAGGTCTGAATAATTATCTACTGCCATAGTCACCCGTGGGTGTAGCAGTCTGTACCCTATCATGGGCTTTTTCCACCCCTTAAAAATTCTTTCAATTTACAATGTGTAACACTGAAAAAAAGTCTTGTCACTAAACGTAAAAAGTGAGGTAGCAGAGAGGAAAAGTCTCAGCCACACGGAAAGTTCTCTTTTCTCAAAGGTGACAGTGTCTTGATTATGTGACAGGTATTCATTTAAACATAGCATTTTAGCTGAGTTCTCATTTTCTGAAGCAACGAAGAAAAAAGTAAGAGATGTTTAAATGCACCATTTGTAGCCCTTTGCTCTTCTAACTGAATCTGAAATTTGGATTACTTTCATCAAAAGTGATGAAATCACCAATATAACAATTTCTAGCTTTCCTGCCGAGCCATAGGCTCAAAGTTCAGGACTAAAAATGGATTGTGTCACTCATGAATGAAACATTATCACTAAGACCACAGTGTCACCAAAAAAAAAAAAAAAAGATTCCCACAGAGTCTCCAAAGCTGCTCATCTGGGCCATGATTACCAGGACGGCATGGCTCATGCTGTGAGGACAGACGTAAGTTCTACTGCTGCAGAATGGGGCTCAGGCTCAGGCTTACCTGGGGCTCATGTTGTCCCCTAATGGGGCAGCAAACACTGCCTCTGAATGCAGAACAGTACTGTCCACAGGGCCTTTCTGTGGCTGAGGAGGGAAGCCCATCAAACCACCACGGACATGATATAAACAAGTCAGTATAGATTCTTGATAAGCAAAAATAAATTAGCACCATTTCCAAATTCCAAATAAAGATGGAGAGTTCCTCAGGCCCGGCCACCTGCAGTAATGGTGGGGTCATGGCTAGCCAAAGGGGACGGTGGATGGATGGGCAGGAAGGAGGGTGAGTACAATGCCCAGGAAGGATACCTGGGAAGCCAGCAGGTACCTGTAACCACACACAAGTGCCCCAGGGTCTTCCTCGGGCTGGTACCAGTGCACATGGGCAGTACAAAGCCACAGTGGCTCTAGCAGATGCACAAAGTAACTGGAGTGGCACAGGAGCCTCGGGCTGCTGGCGGTCTTGTGTAAACTTCCAGGAGTGTGCCTCACTGTGGTGACTCCATTTAGGGCTTTTTAACTGTAGGATGGTATGAAAACAATGTAGAAGAGATTTTGAAATGCTGGATTTTGATCCTTCCAGGGGTTAAAGGCATATGTTTGATACCCTCAGAGACGCTGGGCAGCTAGCTCCAAGAAGCCACCGCCTCCAACCAGCCCTGGGAACAACAGGGACACCCTGTTATCTGTGTTGTCCTCTGGTGGCAGGCAGCCATGGTTGGTGTGTTGTTATGTTACACACATTTCTCCTGAAGACATCTCCCAAATGCAATGGGTTTACTGGGATGTGGTAAGTCAAGAATCATTGTGTATCGTCCGCAGGATTAACTGCCTTTCATACCTGAAGTTACAGGTGAGGAAAAGGACAGTCCAAGGAAATAGGCCACAGTGCCAGGAATGGCTTCTCACAGTCAAGGGCTAGCAAGGAACTGTGATTTGTTCCTGAGAAGTCATCAGCCACAGGCCAGGTCTGTGACCAATGACCAAGGTGCACATGAGAGGTCTGAAGAAATTAGTGAATATCTCACAGAGTCTGGTCATCCCTGTCCTTCAGGTTCTGTCACGTGCTCACTGGAGGTGGATGGATTTCACTACATAAGATATAGATATATTTTCTCCAGCAGTGAGTGACATGTGTCTGACATGGAAAACAGGTCCAGTGCCGTCAACTAGATATAGTCATGTACCGATTCGCCCAGAGTGAGCAGGGTGTTCTCATGGGCCTACATCCATGTACCAATGCGCCCAGAGTGAGCAGGGTATTCTCATGGGCCTACATCCGTGTACCAATGCGCCCAGAGTGAGCATAATGTTCCTGTGGGCCTATATCTCATTACACATTTTTCGATCACTAGAAATATTATTTATTTCCCATTTATATCTAATAAGAAAATTAATCTCATCAAAGCCTTGCAAATTGTTCTAAAAATGCAACCCATTTTCCCCAGATATTGAGAAGTGTCTTCATGACGAGGGTGGATCATGAAGAGCTTGGTACCAGTGTTGACAAAAGTGTCAGGTCACTGACATTCTGTGAGCCTTCATCTAGGTTACTATTCATCTCAGAGCCAAGAGCTATCTGCATAGAAAATGGTCTCTTTCACAGGTAGTCATATTCTGGAGATAATTAAAAACTGTCCTGTAAGTGAAGCAAAAGCCAGGAAACACATGACCAGTGTCTTCTTCCCACAGACAGCTCTAGCAGCCCGGTGCCTGGCTTGCTAATTCATCCCTAACGACACCCTCTGAAGATCTGAGGCTTTCCCCAGGCAGAGGGAAGCGAGGAGTCCAGTAACCTAACGGTGAGTCTTTCCTGAAAACAAACTATTATCCTGGAGTTCTGTATTTCTTTTGGGGGTATTTTTTCTCTTTTTCATAATTCAACGCTTAAAGGATTTTCTGAAAACCAACTCAGTCTCTTATGCAGAACTTTTAAGTTATGTTAAATTTTAGGCCTAAAGGTTTAATTTCTATGCTTTCTGGTCTCAAGCCAGATAGTCTCCAAATATTCGCTTAATATATTTTCCTATGGTTTAATGTGCAGTAATTTTAGCATTTTAGAAATTTATTTTCCTGAAAATTGGGTTACACTGGTATTTCTGGGGGCGAAAGTAGGTTTAAGAGAAAACTTACCAATTAGAAGTATGAAGCTCATTAGTATAATATGAACAAAATTTTAAAATATTCGGTATGAGTTTTTTTCCCACTTTACCTATATCACATGAAAAGTGAGCAGAGGTATTAGTATTAAGGCCATGATTGTAGGTTTGGATTCGAAATAAAAATTAAATGAAGTTCATCACCCTGAATCCATGGAAAACTGGTTCCAGAACCCGAAGTAAAGAGCAAACTCTGAGAACTAAGAATGCTTAAGTCCTGATGCCAAATACCATGTTTTCCTAGGACCTGTGATGAGCCTCATGGTGACCTGACGTCCTCTCTAGACGTTCCTAACACAATGTGAGGAGGTGTGATGCTGTGTTGTTTAAGAAACAGTGATAAGAACCGGGCGTGGTGGCGCATGCCTTTAATCCCAGCACTTGGGAGGCAGAGGTAGGAGGATCGCCATGAGTTCGAGGTCACTCTGAGACTACATAGTGATTTCCAGGTCAGCCTGGGCTAGAGTGAGACCCTACCTCAAAAAAAATCAGAGCACCAAAAAAAAAAAAGAAAGAAAGAAAGAAAGAAAGAAAGAAAGAAAGAAAGAAAGAAAGAAAGAAAGAAAGAAAGAAAAAAGAAACAGTGATAAGAGAAAAGGTCTTGGAGTTCAATACAGATGAAATTTTTCCTTCAATGTTTTCTTTTCTTTTCTTTTCTTTTTCCGTTGATGGTTCCTTAAAGCTGTAGAAGGCTGACTGACAGTGACGTTTCAACGATGTCCCTTGCGGTCATATGACCTTATTCCAGAGACTCCAATGTGGAATCAAAGGGCAGAGCAGCTCTGGACCTGGCCTGACAGGGAAGTTCCTGTCTTTACGAATAAGTGTGGTCTTGGAGTCTGGGGCCCTGCTGCAGAGTCCGTGTGTGGTGCTGGACTGTTCTACTTATCACTGTTTTCTCACTCACACACGTACAGGCAGGGGTGGAGCTATCGCCGCACAGAGACCACAACATCGTGAACACAGGAGATCTTAGAACTTGGCAGCTATCCGTGTGTGTTCTCACTGTGACTGATGCAAGGAGAGTGTGATCAGACACTACCCACACTGATTTTTATTTATTCATTTATTTATTTATTTATTTATTTATTTATTTATTTATTTATTATCTATTTGACAAAGAAAGAGGGAGACAGAGAGAGAAAGAAAGAGTAAGAATGGGTGCACCAAGGCCTCCAGCCACTGCAAATGAAGTCCAGATGTGTGCTTCCCTTTGTGCATATGGCTAATGTGGGTCCTGGGGATCTGAACCTGGGTCCTTTGGCTTTGCAGACAAACACCTTAACCACTAAGCCATTCCTTCAGCCCCCCACACTGCATTTTTAAAATAATTTTTATGTATTTATTTTAACAGATTACATACTTTTGTTTCCTCTCCCCTGTTCCTTGGTCCCTGGAGCCCTCCTCTGTGGGGCTATGGGATTTCCTGTGGAGCTATGAAGGCTTCAGTCAGTCCCAGCAGAATAGTTGGGCCCCATGCCTCAGGATATTCCCACCCACTCTGTGGCTCTTACAGTCTCCACTTCCTCTCCCACAATGTTCCCTGAGCCATGGCAGGACCGTCGGTAGTTTGATTTATTGTTTAGTTCTTTGTAGCCTCTGAGTTTCTTCTTTGATGGATTTTGCTTGATAACCATGTCTGCCACCTTCACCCTGGAGCTGGTTGTCAGGTTACCAGTAAGAGCAGTGTTTCTGGTGTCTTTCCACTGCAAGCTCTCCTGGGCCCTGGCTGATGTGGAAGAGGTGGCAAGTCTCATGGTGGACAGCCAGTTATCTTCTGGTCTAATCGATGAATCTCAACTGTCCTCCATGTTCTCTGTCAAGTGTAAAATAAAATGATTTCTCCGATCAAGAGTGAGAACAGCTTGGGTTAAAGGGGATGTGCAGTGTAAGAGAGATTTCTGTGTGCCAGCCCACCACACCACATTGTAAGGAGCCATTCAGTCTGTAGCTGGAGTTCTATGCTCTATAGATGCCCAGAGATGGAGTTATTTGATAACCTGACCCATGTTTCCCATAGACCTCAGCTGAATCTGCCTTCCTTGTAAGCTGCATTTCCTTCATGGGACCTCTCTGGGGTGTGGCTTTCAAGTCCATCTTAGTGCAGCAGGTGATCCTTCTGGTCAGGGTAGTTTGAGGTCAGCCATACTGTCCATCTCAAACAGAAATCTCTGGACTACACAGACTGTGGTCCAGCAGGAATTGTCCTTCTTTCCATCCTTCATGGTCTTCTTCAACATACCCCTTCTTGCTCAGTTCTCATTCCTTCCCAAGTTTCTGTCACTACTGAGAAACAAACCTCTCCTGCTTCTACCAGTTTTGCTGACATTCAGCAGAGAGATTGCATTGTCACTGTTTACTTGAGACCTAAACCGTTCAGGATGAGGACGGAGCTGCTCTTGGCCTCACTGCGCGGGCAGGCTGGGGGCGGCGGCGGCTGCCGGCCCGGCCTTCTGTGCAGCAGCGCGGAGCACGAGCGGCTTTCACCCGTGTGCGCCGCTCATCCCCCAGGCCTGCTCCCTCAGGGGTGCCTGTGGGCGTCAGGCTTTCACACAACCCCTGTGCATGTTCTCCCAGGTTCCAGATCCACAGTCAGCTCTGCTCGCAACAGGTAAGTAGCTCATCTCCAGCTCTGCAGTGCAGTCCAAGGTAATTCCCCAAGGCCTCTTTCTAGTCACTTTCCTCAACTCGGAATCTAACTTTTCCACTTGATTTTTAATGTCAAAGTATCAATAATTTCCACTTTGTATACATACATATACATATACATACATACATACATGCATATGTACATATAGTGTATGTGTGTTTATATAATATAACATTTTACATATATGATATAATTTATGATTTATATTATATTTGTTATATATGTTATATAATATATATTATACCACATATGCATGTGTATATACATATGATCCAAGGGCTTTGTGCATGGCATGCTAGGTGCATTCTGCCACTGAGTTGCATCCCCAACCCTCTTTTCACTTTTTCATATTTTAAACAGGCTCTCATTAAGTTGTCCATTGTGGCCTTGGACATGCTTTGGAGCTCCAGTAAGCCTTGAACTTGCTTTGGAGCTCCAGTAAGCCTTGAACTTACGAACTGCCGTGTGGTGGTTTGAATGTCAAATGTCCCTCGTAGCTTCAAGTATTTGTGATTAAGCTTCCTACTTCACCCCAGCTGGTGGCATCTCTGGTAGATGGAGCCTTGCTGGAGGAAGGGGTCACTGGGGGTGGGGGAACCTTTGGATCCAGCCCTGCTAGATGCTCATTACTAGCATGCTCCAGTGGCAGGTCTCTCTGCCACTGGTGAAGATATGAGCTGCTTACTGTGCTTCCCCCCACCCCGATTAAACTTCTCTTCAAAATTGTGAGCTTGAGCTAAATGTGGTATTGCATGTCTTTAACTCTGCACTTGGAAGGCAGAGGTAGGAAGATCACTGTGCTTTCTAGGCCAGCCTGAAACTACATAGTTAATTTCAGGTCAGCCTCAGCTAGAGCGAGACCCTGCCTTAAAAACAAAAAAATGTGAGCTTGAATGAAACCCTTTCCTCCTATAAGCTGCTTCTGTTTGGGTGTTTTGTCCCAGCAACCCAAAGATAACCATAACACCCTGCCTTAGCCTCCTTGGTAGCTGTGAGTAAACCTCTGTCACCAGGCTGACAGATACCTTCAATTTACTTAAGGAAATATCATATGACAAGTCACAGATTTCCACAGGAGCCACAGTTCAGAAAACCAAGAGTCAATTTTACAACTCGGGAAGCTTCCTCAAGGAGCACATTACTGAGACCCACTCTGCAACGGAATCAGGGGCTGGAGAGACGGCTCAGCGGTTAAGACATTTGCCTGAAAAGTCTAATGACACGGGTTCCAGTACCTATGGAAAACGGGAGGCACAAAGTGGTGCATGTGTGTGGAGTTCGCTTGTAGTTGCTGGAGTGTCCGTTTGTTGCAGTCAGGATCACATTGCTAGCAGAAATCACCTGACCAAGACCAGATTTGGGGAAAAAAAAGGATTTATTTTGGCTTACAAACTTGAGGTGAAGCTCCACGATGGCAGGGAAAACTATAGCATGAGTAGAGGGTGGACATCACCCCCTGGCCAACATAAGGTGGACAAGAGCAACAGGAGAGTGTGCCAAACACTGGCAAGGGGGAGCTGGCTATACCACCCATAAGCCCGCCCCCAACAATACACCTACCAGAGAGGCGTTAATTCCCAAATCTCCATCAGCTGGGAACCCAGCATGCAGAATATCCAAGTTTATGGGGGACACCTGAATCAAAGCACCATGCCATTCTTTCTATTTCTCTTCTCTGTACATCTCTCTCTGCTTGCAAATAATAAATAACTCAATAAGATACTAGAACGGGAATGGGCATCTGGGAGTAGATTAGTCCCTGACTTCGGGGAATGGAGGAGTCGGGTGAATTGGGTGCTCCATGAACAGGGCTTCCGTGTGCAGACCACCAGGAGACCTTCAAGCGCGATGGAGCCGCAGTGCTGGCTCCGCCCCTTGCTGTCCTTCTTCATGTCCTCGAGGTCACACTGCTGGTCGGCCTCCAAGCTCCTGGCAGTGCTGTCAAGCGCCACTCCTGAGCTCACAGGCCTTGCGGACAAGCCAGGGCTCACTGCCTCAGCGCCTCTGCGTCCTCCCTGTGTTTCTTCCTTTGGCCGGCGCTGAGCTCTGGCTCCCCAGTGCACCTCTACTTCCAGACTTTCTGGGAGACCCACAGGGCCACTGTGGCATCTCCACAGAGCTTCTAGCTTCTGGCCAGTCAGTTGGGTCAAGGCTGAAGCATAGAGGGGCGAACAGCAGGGCCAGAAGCAGTGGCCAGTCGACCGAGGGCCATGGTCCCCACCTGCTCCTCTCCGGCTCTGCAGAATCTTCCTTGTTACTCGTGACCCCTCGCTGCTCAGGCACAGCCAACCTGGAAGGAAACACTGGTTCCGGTGTGGCCGGGCTCTAATTAAGTCTGTGTTCTCAGCCGCCTGAAGACCTCAGAGCACTCGTTTAGAAACACACACTTCTGCAACTCCGTATCGCCATCAGGAGTGTCTCTGGTGAGCTGTGGGCCTCAGCTTCCTGTCCTTTATTGGAAACACAGCAGGGGCAGTATCAGCACCCTTCTCTCTTTGGGGTGCACATTTCATATCTTCTCTGCCAATATTAACTGGGGAACATTGTGCTGGAGTCAATGAAATGGCTACAATAAAAGAAAGGCAATTACACACAGTTGAAGAACACCTTGCATCCAGCCACATGTTTTGGAGTGGTTTTGCATGTGTGTATATGTACCCATGCACACATATGTCAACATGTACCCGTGCACACATATATCAATAACAATTATTAAAATGGAACAAAATTAAGTATATAAATTCTGCCTTTTGTTCTAGTATCTTAACATTTGGGGAGAAAGAAGAACAGTAATGATGTGCACATGCAGGGGGTCCAGTCTTTGCTAAGTGATTGAACTGAGAATGATTAGTACGATGTTTGAGGGTTTTTGACAAGTGAATCTGAGAAATGCTCCAGAACCCACATAACAGAGGTGGGATTTGAACTTCTCTGACCTTCAGCAAGGTAGCACTGGGCCCAGGAGTGTCTTCCCCCCCACTGGGCACCCAGGTCTTGTTGTGTGAGGTTGTAGCTACCTATGAGACCTTCATGAACACCTGGTGGACCAAATTTAATTTTAAATTATTATTTTACTTTTAAAAGTCATAAATAGACCTAGTGGAAAAATATTTTTTGAAATTAGCAATCCTGTTAGATAATAATTGATCACCCTCACACACATGAACACACCTGTACACACCTGTATTACAGAGTGTGTTGTAGGGAAGGCCCAGGGGTACTGCTTCCCAGTGGACCTGCAGGGGTACCACTCATCTTTGAGGTTCTCTAAATTGAGCCATACTCCCCAGTGGGTCTGTCCAGTGCTGGCCTCATTCTAGTCACTGCAAGAAGGGTGGCTTTGCTTTCTTTTTCACTGTGAAGTTTGAGGGATCGAACCCAGGGCCTCATGTATGTCAGGCAAGCATCCTGCCGCTGGGTTACATTCCTAGACTCCCCACGCTTTCTTTTTAGCTTTCCATTTTAAGACCCCATGCTGTCCTTGAACCCGGAATCCTCTTGCCACAGCTTTCTGGGCAGACGGGATATGGGTGTACCATCCAGGGGCCCTGCTAAGAGTGAGGACTCCTGAACTTGCATACATTGCTGGGCTTTTCCCTTTAAGTCCCCTTGTTCCTAATGAAGGCTGAAGGGGTGCTGACACTCTGATTGAACTGACAGTGCCACAGAATCTAGTGTGGCCATTTCCATGGAAATTCAATAAGACAGGCATTATTAAGTTAAAAAAGTCAGAAGGGATAACTATCTGATGTGTGAGGCTATTGATCTACACTGTTTAATAAATATTTCACGAGGCTGGAGAGATAGCTCATCAGTTAAGGCACTTGCCTGCAGATCCTAACAACTCATGTTCCATTCTTCAGCACCCATGTAAACCCAGATGCACAAAGTGGTGCATGCATCTGGGATTGATTTGCAGTGGCGAGAGGCCCTGGCATACCCATTCATTCAATTATCTATCTATCTATCTATCTATCTATCTATCTATCTATCTATCTATGTATCTATCTATCATCTACCTACCTATCTATCTCTGCTTGCAAATAAACACTGTTTTGTAAATATTTTAAACGTCAGGAAAACAGGCAAGATTTTTCTGTTCCATAAAATTGATTATTGTTGAAACATTTCAGTTACTATCTTCAAGTGTGTGGCTATCTCAAAGGAAACACTGTAGGACTCACTACCCAGTATGCCCTGGGTAGTGGTCCATTATGCAAACCTATGTCCTTGCTGAGCTTCCCTGAGTTACGTCATAAGAGGGCCTTTGCCATCATTTGGCTCAAGGCAGACCAATCCCTCCAATGTCTGTGCCAGTGTCTCTGCCGTGGTGCCACCCACAAGGTTTCATGATGGATCTTCTTGTCCCAATTATCCTTTCTTAAAAATCAGTTTATGGGACTGGAGAGATGGCTCAGCAGCTAAAGGCACTTGCCTGTGAAGCCTAAGAAACCAGGTTTAATTCCCCAGTTCTTACATAAGCTAGGTGCACAAGGTGGCGCATGCATCTGGAGTTCATGTGCCCTGGCTAGATGCCCTGGTATGCCCACTCTATCTGCATCTATCTATCTATCTATCTATCTATCTATCTATCTATCTATCTATCATCTATCATCTACCTATCTATACATTTCTCTCCCTCTCTCTCTCTCTCAAACAAACAAATAAATACTTAAAATACTTTTTTAAGCCGGGTGTGGTGGCACATGGCTTTAATCCCAGCACTCAGAAGGTAGAGGTAGGAGGATAACTGTGAGTTCAAGACCAGCCTGAGACTACATAGTGAATTCCATGTCAGCCTGAGCTAGAGTGAGACCCTACCTCAAAAAAAAAAAAAAAAAAAACACTTTTTTAAAAAAAAAAAAAAGAATGCTTTGAAGACAGTGCAAGTATTCTGCTTCCCCGTGTCTGGGAAAAGAGCTTTAGCCCGCTCAGAACGCGAACAGAGTGAGCACGGGGTGGGGGGGGGGACTGGTCACTGCGCGGAGGCCGGCATTGCGCCATGGGGCAGCAGGTCTGTCTTAGGCAATCCTCACCTGCATGGAGTTACAACCCCAGAGAAATAACCGAGGAGAATATGAGAAGATCCTCATGTGGACATGAGGAAACTGCATGCCAGCCACATTTTTGTAGACAACAAAAATTTTAAAAATAAAGTCATTCTATATTCTCAAAGTGATACAGCTGGATAGGTTTTTCTGGATGATAAAAACTTGTTCATCATCATAAAGTTATGGATGGTGTTCTCTGCTCACAGAGACACTCAATGGTAACATTTTTTTAAGTACAAAAACACAGGTTGCTAAGTGGTAAAATTCCATGTTTTCGAGTCTGCTTCTATGTGCCAGGGGGAAGTGTGGATGTCGTCTTCCTGGTGGCAGTATTATACATGCTGTTGGCTGCTCTCCAATGTCTACCAACTCACGGGCCCATTGAGTCACATGGGAAGTGTCAACAATATGTCAGAAACTAAACTGCCTAGACACAGGGAGGCGTGGGAGAGATGGGAACTAGTGGATGGGGGTACACGTTGCCTTGTAACAGATGCTGTGTGGGCCAAGTTGTGTCACCTCAAAATACAGACATTGCAACCTTGTTTCCCAGATCCACATAACGCATTCTTATCTTCACGATAGCGTGTTTAAAGCGTAATTAAGTTAAAATGAAGTTATTAGGGTCATCCCTATCCAATCTAATTGATGGCCTTGTAAGAGGAGATTAGGACACGGTTACAGAGGAATGGCTTGGGGAGTGACTGGGAGAAGAACCTTCCATAACCCAGGAGAGATAGACTCGGGAAAGAGCAGCTGCTGAGCTCTTGGTCTAGAATTTCCAGACTGTGAAGAGGAAGCAAGTCTCTGCTGTTCAGCCCGTTAGCCTGAGGTGCCTGTGACAGAAGTCCTAGGAAACAAACAGGGCTGACCTTCTAAGCGTGACTCACAGACCATCCTGGGCCCACAGCACCGCATAGCCACCCTACGTCCTCTGTGTAGCTGCTCTTTGAAACTCATTACTATCTTCCTCTTATAGGTGAGGAAGTGTGAGAAGACAGAGAGGAAAACTCCACAGACCGTTTCCTAAGCTCATGGACTGAGGCCTGGAGCTTGCTTGAGCAGGTGGTCCCCCCTCTGCACCAGGAGGGGCTCCCAGTTTCTTCACCAACAAAGCTAACTTCTGAGATCCTGGGTCTAGTGATGTGATGTCTGTGTCAAGGCAGCATTCCCTAATTTCCAGTGTTTGTAAGTTCTCTTCCTTCTTGTTAATAAGTTTGTACCATCTGGAGATCTTTAAAGAAAAGCTAGTGGAAGACTTGGGGGCATTTCAATGGTGGGATATGAAAAGTTCTTTGAGGAGACCACGTTTGAGTTCCTTAAGGTTAATGCCCAGGCAGGCGAAGCATGAGCCCAGAGGGGTCTGACTTCACTGCCCCTTGTTTTCACTTGCCACAACCATTGTCAATGGCTGGAGACTCTTACTGAGCTGCTCTGACACCCGAATCTCCTTTTCCAACACCTGCCCTTCCAGTACAAGACTGCAGTGTTTTCCAGTGAAACAGAAAAGTCAAGAGCAGCTGTATATCGCAATATCTACTGTCCCCAGAAATGAGACATTCCAGTCTCTGTCTAGGTCGCCTGTGTCAAGCTCTCCTCAGAATCGTGACTTGGCAGTGGTGTCATGAACTCACCTCCACAGCCATCACCTCTAAGGAGTTCTAAAACCACAACTGGTCATAAGGAGCCAATGGAGAGAGATCAACCCATGTGTTGCTGAAGTGACAGTGGTCCAGTATGGAGTGAGACCTTTCTGCAGACACTGTCACCAGAGCAGCCTTCTCATAGAGGAGAAATGATTGCAAATTGGTCGAACAGAAATAATTTCTTCTCTATTTCATGTGTGTGATGACCAAGAAAAGTGATGCTTTCCCCTCTGCTGATCTCTTAACCCACATGGGCCCCGGCTGTCCCAGTGAAAAACAGTAAAACCTACCAAGGTCAGAATTGCATCCTACCTCTTTTTGTGCCCCTTGCTGAAGGCCACTGGGCTTCTATTGCGCGGAATCAATATGATGACAATACATTCACAATTGGAGTGGCCATGACAAGCCTGCTGATTTACAGATGGGATGATCCCCACAGCCACGGCCCTTCCCTGGTAATAGTCCTACACCTGGCAGCAGATTACTCCCACTGTGTGACAGTCAGAGGCTAAGTGTCCAAACCAAAGATGCTACACTCGCCCTAGTTCAAAGTATCATGGGTGGAAGAAAGTGCCCTGACATTTACCTTATGGGACATCCAAATGTCCCAGACCCCAGCAAGCTCCTATTAGCAATGCCTCGGGTCCTTGGAAGGAATTTGACATTCAGAAGTGATGAGCCTTAGTCCCCGGGGCCTGCTCCGACTTAGCCTCTCCCAGGCCGCTGCGTGACCGTGGTGGCCCAGGGGTCAGATGGTGATGGCCCTCTTCAATTTAAACAGCAGCTTCTCCCAGGCTGCTGGGCCTCTGACTCGGCACAATAAATTTCCCAAAGAGCGTAAAGAACCATCTAGTGTATATCAAATCAATATCATTGTGGCTCACAGCGATGTCTGAGGGTACAGTTCACAAAATAAACTAGGCCAGGGGCTGGATTTCTGCCCTCAGCAATCAATCAGGCTCCCGGGTCATGGATTTTAGTGTAAATTAACACAACACCAACCACAGGCGCCCGACAGCACTCCAGCACTGGGCTCGCTTTTGTTTAAACCCGACTCCAGTGCTTAGGTCAGGACGTGAGATCACAGCAAACAGAAGTCGTAAAGATCGCTGGTTAAGAACGCGGCAGATAACATAAAGGAAGACATTACTATTCATTGGACACACATACACACAGCGGTGTAAGTTAGGGAGAATGATAAATTCCTTGTAAGCAGGAGAGGCACACGCTGCCTTCTGCAAGAGCATGGGATTCTCCTAAATTCAGCTCCTCTGCATTCCATCAGATCAGCACTCTTGAGCATAGGGTCTTTCCCGGGCTTAAGGGTGCTCTGGGCCACGAAAACTCCAGCGGATGCTGCCTGGACAGGTCTTCACCAAAAGGCCCAGAGCGTCCCCAGGATGTCACCAGATACCCAACCCCCGCTGCATCTGCTTAATGGCCTTGGCCCAGCTTCTTTGTGACAAGAATTGTGGGAAGGGAGTGGGGGGGGGGTCAAGTAGCCCTCATTTCAGGACTGCACATAGTAATGACCGCTGTGTGATGGCGTGTGCAGACCCCCAGGAGACAGGTACCAGCAGAGTAGCGAAACTCACAAGTATAGAAAAGTCTGCAGGAAAGAGAGTCACCTGGATTCACTCATTATGAAGAGAGAGAGAGAGAGAGAGAGAGAGAGAGAGAGGGAAAATAGACTATCACACATCTGCCATTCTTCTTAGAGCATTTTGCAGCTGGGTGTATAGTATGCTTTTTTCTATAGCTTACTTTTTCCAAACTATCTGGAATGAAAATAGGACACAAGTATACTAATTAATAGACCTTTTCATAATGGATACATTTGGAGTTTATTCACATGCTTGCTAGTGGGCAAGGCGATGATCTGTCATCATCACGTAGGCGGCAGTCCCACGAACACACGGGACAGACAGTTGGAAATGGCTTAGTCCCGGCCACGGCCTGCACTGTCACAGAAGCTTTCTGAAGTGGGTGCGCGCCAGCCTTCGGAGGTGAGGCCGTGTTTTAGACCATCTCGTGGAAACATCACTGTGTGCAGAAGAGCTTGGACAGACGCAAAAGCAGGCGGCTAGCTCACCCATTCTGCTCTGAGGTCCTGGGGAGCCCATGTTCACCTGCTGCGGCCATGCTGCTTCCCGTACTTCCACGGTCCCTGGGCCATGGAGTCACTGAAGGCAGGTATATACTACGAGAGGCATGACACGTAGTGGTGAGCTTGCCTTCCTAAGCAGCCCATGAGCTGAGCCTTTGGGAGGCTGCACTAGAAGGATCTTAAGCCTGAGGACTGTGTGGATAATACAGCAAGATCCTGTCGCAAACAAGTCTCTCAACCAAGTCAGGATAAGCCGGCTTTCTTTCAAGGACCTGGAAGCCAATGAGAATCCTGTGACAAGTCTGTGTAACTCCAGTGAGAGCCAGAGAAAGGAGCCTGCCCTGGTTCTTAGGGAAGTGCTGTGAAGGAACCAGAGGCCAGAAAATGGGGCTGAGCCACAGTGCTGGCTCCAGGTGCAAGAGAGCAGCTTCCTACCATTCTCCACCACACACATGCCCAATAAGAACTGGGGGCAAGCCAGGCATGGTGGTGCTAACCTCTAATCCTGGTACTCCAGAGGCTGTGGTAAAAGGATTGCCATGAGTTCAAGGCCAGCCTGAGACTACATAGTGACTTCCAGGTCAACCTGGGCTACAGCAAGACCCTACCTCATCATAAAACAAAGAACAAAAACCTGGGGGCAAAAGATTTGAAGCCACCCCTAGGTTTATACCACTTTACCCTCTAGCAGAAGGCCTGGCTACTGCTAGCAACCAAGACCCCAGCCAGAACAACTGTTGCACTTAGAAATTGTTACCCTGGGTGTGTGAGGGAACACCGTATATCATGGACCCCGGATTTAGGTTCTGACTTCCAGCCTCGTAACCAAGCAATCGATCTGACCATGTTCAGCAGATCTCATGGAGTATAATGGTGATGCTGGCACTGTGCAGACACACCCTCCATGGAAAATGCTGGCCAAATGAGCTCTTCACATAATGTAATCACTTAGCTGATAGGTTTGGCGAAGCTGTAGTTTCATTTTTCTAAAAGTAATGCTGGCCTCAAATAGGGAATGTTAAATGGCACCATTTGCATACAGAGGAGGAAGTCGTATGCTGCAGTACTAGAAGTCAGAGTGCCTCTCAGAGGGAGATGAACACGTGTCAAGCCCAGGGTTCGGTTTGGGTTTGACTTATTTAATTTGAGAGATGGAGAATGACAGGGGAAAAGGCACATAGAGAAGAGAATGGGCTCACCAGGACCTCTAGCCACTGCAAATGGACTCCACATACATGAGCCACCTTGTGCATCTGGCATTATATGGGTCCTGAGGAATTGAACCTGGGCCCTTTGGCTTGGCAGGCAAGCACCTTAACTGCTAAGCCATCTCCTCAGCCCAGGGCTGGGTTTTACAACAGTAGTTTGGTTGAGTCCATGGAATCAGCTTCTTTCACATAAGGCACACGCTGTGCAGAAGCCATCGGGTCTCCAGGTAAGCTTTCTGCAGTTCGCAGGAAGAGTACTTTAAATTTATTTATTTATTTATTTATTTATTTATTTATTTATTTATTTATTTGAGAGCGACAGACACAGAGAGAAAGACAGATAGAGGGAGAGAGAGAGAATGGGTGCGCCAGGGCTTCCAGCCTCTGCAAACGAACTCCAGACGCGTGCACCCCCTTGTGCATCTGGCTAACGTGGGACCTGGGGAACCGAGCCTCGAACCGGGGTCCTTAGGCTTCACAGGCAAGCGCTTAACCACTAAGCCATCTCTCCAGCCCAGGAAGAGTACTTTAAAAGGCCCTTTGTGTGCTATGTGGCAGGGGTGGTCATCACCAGGCCATGGCACTAGCACGTCCAAGAGTGATGTGGCTCAGTCTGTCTGGATGGAGCGGGTAAGTGGCCCTGTGGGGTGAGACGTGAGACACGGTGAGCATACAGGGCAGAAAACAGCCAGCAGTGAGCGATGACAAACGGGAGAGAGGAGACAGAAAGGGGCTTGGTCGACAGGAGTGTGGAATCAGAGTGGAGAAGGTAAGATGGAAGCTATCTAGCCCCTTCACATCCTTCCAGGCCTGAACCTGGAGAAGCGTAATTGGAAAGACTTTTATTTATTTATTTATTTTGTGAGCCAATGAGTTTTGGGGGGCTAGTTACAGAGGAGTAATAGGTAGTCTCTTCCCATCCTAGATGACAACCCCCTATAGCTGCTTCCACTGAAAGGCAGCCGTGTCACCAGACAGCCCACCTCAGCACAGGTGACGACTGCCCAACCTGACGGCAGCTCTGCTGGAGCGTCTCCAGACGACTGCAGTCCTCCACTGTGGAGGAATCGCTGACTCCACGTTCCTCCCATCTCACCAGTCACCAGGGAGCTCTTGGTAGGCTCCACGGCCCGGCCTGCAGGAGCTGAGGGTCACCCCAGCAGCCTCTGACGGGCGTGTGGAGCAGACCCAGTCTCCAGGGAGCCAGCAGTGCCCCTGTATTACTGAGGTTGTAAACTACCCTGCTGCTCAGGACAGGGGACTTTGTCGCTGCACACTGGCTGGCTCCACCCACCATGAAGCCTCTGGAGTGGCAGGATTGTAACAAAAACCCCAGGGCATTGTCCAGGGTAGGTGTGAACCTGCTTGGGCATTGTCCAGGGTAGGTGTGAACCTGCTTATCTGCAGTATAGATAACTAGAGAGGAAGGGAAATGTTACAGGAGACATTGCATGGTCTCAACCAGATACATGTGCCATTGAAAACCCAGAGGCTCACCTCCTGGGACTGGCATCACCGCTGCCCACATCATGTCGATCCTCCGGCTGCAAAAGCCACAAGGATGAAGAGGACCACCAGAGGAAGTCTTCCATTTTATTTTGTTATTTTTCACATAAAATCAACACATCAAACTCATGTTACTTTGCACACATCATTGTAGTCCACTCTGAGTACTGTTAAAAAAATAAAACCCGAGAACTGGGTAGGGGTGGGGTGGGAAATAAAATCCAGAGATTTATTTTCCCAACTCTAGAGGCTGGATGCTCAAGAGCACTGTACTGTACTGACAAGAGTCCTTACTTGATGAGGGTTTCTGCTACGCTGCTATTTGGGGTGTCCTCGCACAGAAGGAAGGACAGGGAGCTTCCCAGGGCCCTTTTCATCCAGAGTACTGTCTCCTGGTGAGCGGATCACAGGTTGAAGGACCCATCTCCAAACCCCATTACCTTACCATGTGAGTTTTAGGGCACATAGTGTCCAGGTGTGTGAAGTGACTGGTAACTCACCTATTGTACATAAGAATGTGAGCCCTTTATTTTGGGTGATGTCAACCTGTTGCGATGACTTTAATATATTCATTCATCTACTTTGATGTCACAGAGAAGACAATTTCCTTTGGAAGTGTGCTTTCAAGCTTTCCGTCTGGAAGAAATGCACACAACCCTGAGCGCACTGCATGTGGAAGGAACAGCCCGGAGACGTCTGATGGTGTTAAATGATGACGGCACCATCTGGGCTTGGATGACTTGTTTTTCCACAAAATGTCATCGTTTCTAAATTTCTTCCAAAAATCTGTTCACATTTTCACCTAAAGTAATTAGGAGACCACTGAGCTGCAACATTACATAGGTTGGTTTTCATCATGATTTCTGCATAATCTCTCTCACATTTCAGAGGAAGTAATTCAATGCATGAGGGATGAGTGATTCCTCAGGGACTTACTCTAGAGTTTTTGCTTCCAAATCTGTGTCAAAGGTCACCCATGGAGGGGAACAATGGATATGCCACTAAGTCTCGATGCCTCGAGCAGCCAGCAGCTGAGCAGACTACTGATAGGGAAAATACTGCAATTACAAATTACTGGTGCTAAGAGAAAGTGAAATGAGCATATGCTTTCCCTGACGGAATCAGAAGTTGGGCCCAAACAAGTGTATAGTTGACATCACAGATAGAAAATTACCAATCTGCCAGGCGTGGCGGCATACACCTTCAACCCCAGCACTCAGGAGGCAGAGGCAGGAGGATCACTGTGAGTTTGAGGCCAGCCTGAGACTACATAGTGAATTCCAGGTCAGCCTGGGCTAGTGAGACCTTACCATGAAAAACCAAAGAAAAAGAAAAAAAAAAACCAAAAAGTTAGCAGCTTAATCTCCAGGAAAATGCAGAAGTGCATAAAAGATTGCTGTTTTGGGGCTGGAGAGATGGCTTAGTGGTTAAGCGCTTGCCTGTGAAGCCTAAGGACCCCGGTTCGAGGCTCAGTTCCCCAGGTCCCACGTTAGCCAGATGCACAAGGGGGTGCACGCGTCTGGAGTTCGTTTGCAGAGGCTGGAAGCCCTGGCGCGCTCATTCTCTCTCTCTCCCTCTATCTGTCTTTCTCTCTGTGTCTGTCGTTCTCAAATAAATAAATAAATAAGTAAAAAAAAATATTTAAAAAGATTGCTGTTTTTTACTGGGTGCCATGACCGTGGTGCCATTTTCATGTAACTGTCCTAAGCTTATGATAGAGCCTTAATTCCAGTGTCACATAATATGTTCCCATACTATATAATTGATTTTTAAACTTTCTGCTGATATTATTGTTGGGGTGTTCTGGGATAGAACCCAGGACTTCATGCATGCTAAGAACTCTGACTTTGGGCTACGTGTCCATCTCTGATTCATCCACACTATAAACTTTGCTACATTTATGATGACTTTTACTTTTCATGGGAAAGATGGCTGAAGTATATCTCGGAGCATCCTCAATGCAATCTTCTTAGGGTTGTTTATGTCCACTTTCCTCCTGAGCTTGCTTCACGCAGTTGACGTGTTTGGTTCAGTTTCCTTCCTCCACACCAAGTTTTCCAGTGTTCTGAACAGTCTCTTTAAAATTCACTCTTTCCTCACTCACCAATCTGATGTAAAACACTATTTAGAATAGCATTCTAAAATTGAAATGTTTCTAGGTTTATCAAACAAAACACAGCATATTTAGGTGAACTTGAATTTTCAGGTAAACAAAGCATTTTAGGGTAAATAAACATGCCCGTGATGCTGCGCAGGGCTGTCCCACACTCCCCGGGAAGGCTCGGCTCTGGATTCACACTGAACTGGGCATTCGGTATTTGTTCTGAGGACCACAAATAAAGCGTGCATTGTTACTCTGATTTAGATAAGACTAGAAAACAACTTACTCACTTCTTTGTTAAAAACATTGGTCAGTAATTTATCCCTAGGTAATGACTTAGTTTTAATGACTGAATTTCAAACTTTACTTTGGGGGAAGCACAGAGAACAAGCTTCCTGAGCAGACCAGCGTGGGAGGCTCCAAGTCTCTTCTCCGCACACAGCACGGGAACTGAGGTGTAGGAAATGAGGAGTGTGGCAGAAGAAGGCAGCTTTGGGGGGCTGGGGGGTCTGTTCTTCCCTTGTCCTCAGTGGGCATCTCTCCCCTGGAGGAAATGGCTGTGCTGGCTAAGTCTGTGATGACTTAACCAGGACACGGGGTGTCCACATACTTGGGCATCCGTTGTTTGGACATGTCTAGAAGGTTTCCGGATAAGCTTTGCTTATAGACAGATATGCTGAGTTCTCCTCGAGGGGTACGGGCCCCAGCCGGTCACCGAGTCCCGCGGACACAGAAGCCGAGCCTCTGCAGTGGACCAGCCTGCCCTCCATCATCACCACGTGAGACAGTGCCCCCAAGGAAAGCTTTTCCTACCCGAGCAACTGTGCCCAGGAGGAGGACGGGCACTCATGGAGAAGTCCGTGGTAGTCTCAAGCTAGGCTTCTTCATTGCAAAGTGCTTTGGACTTGACCCCTGTTGGGACCAGGAAGTAAGAGTGGAGGGTGGTCACTGACCTCAGACTGTCCTTCCCTTCAAGATCCCTGCAGCCATGGGCAATTTCTGGAAAGAAAGCTTATTTTGCGAGGTTAACAGCTAATAGGGGCCATACAGGGAGGAATGAGCAGGTCTGGGCTCTACAGGGAGGGTACTGAGCACTGTTTCTGTCCCCGGATGCAGACGTTCTGGCTTGAATCTAGTTCTCCCGGGGAACACAGCACACAGTATCTCCTCCCTGCAGTCCCAGGGGGAAGCACACCTCGTCTGGGGGTCCTGGAGAGAGGACATGCCGCACGCTTGTCCACTTCCCATCCCCCTTGCAAAACGTGTGGCGCATTGTCTGTCCATGCAGGTTTGCACTTCTCTATTGCTCTAACTGAACGGCCAGTGCCACCAGAACGCCCCCGAGGACGGCTGAACACGTCACGGCACTGGAGTGGAAGGTGAATTTTCCTTAAGCTTGGAAACGTCAGTTTTCCAAGTGTGTGTGTGTGTGTGTGTGTGTGTGTGTGTGTGTGTGTGTGATGATAGGAAAAGAGCTGGATGTAACAGAACATTCCTTAAGCTGCTAAGTGTTTCAGGCATCATGTCTGTCATCAGGCACCCATGGTCACTGTCGTCCAGGAAGTGACACGGGCCCAGGTGTCTATGGAAGAAAGGAGAAAGTGAAGGTGAAGGTTAAGTGAAAATGAGGCTCTGGTCATTCCCAGTGTACATGGCTTTAGATCATCTACCCTCGGAATTCTGCTCCGTTTCAAGTACTGCCTTTCCAGGGTCCTGGGGCGAGGGCCAGGCTCCGGCTGGGCCCCGACCGCCCCTTGGAGGACTGTTCCTCCAAGAACGTGGGGGACGGTCCTGCCGGAGCTTCGCATCTGCACGCGTTGCACCCATGAAAGTCATTGATTCTTTCCACCAGGCTTAATTTGTCTTTGAAACAGACATTTTAAAAAGCAAAAGAGCCTAAACAAACATGAAAGTAATCTAATTCAGACTTAAGCACGCAGGCTAATAAGATTACAATGAATTGATCTAAATATACTTAAAACAATTAGAAATGATTTTTGATGGCACGCTGTTTCAGTCAGGACACTTCTGTGACATCGGGAAGCAAACACGTCGCTGCTTCCTAGAATATTCTGCCATTGTCTGTGACCTTGAGAGGACTCGTCAGTGTTGCCAACCCTGTCAATCAAGCCTGCTTCAAATGTTGAGTCAAAGAACATTCTCACCTAAGCCAGCGGGCTGAGTAGATTCGCAGTCTAGACCTTTCCTTCCCAAGGCATCAAACCCACATGGCGGTCTTGTGCTGTTGTAGGTCTTTGCCCTCTCGAGATGGAGTTTCATAGAGTTTCAGAACAGGATTACTTAATTTTTGATATTTTACTTAATCCTATGGTGGCGTGGAAAGAACCACAGCACTAGCTGTGGACGGTGGGAGATGCTGCCACTGTGGCATACGTGAGGAGACTTGACAGGACCACGCCACGAACTGCCTCCGGGTGTCTGCTCTGGTTCTGACCCAGCACTTGGGTGCAGGGGCACCAAGATACACGCCCTGGAGGGTGGAAGTCGTTGTGGCCCAATTACAGGCACACATGCCAAAGATCCAAGCCAGAGCTTTGCGCGTGCCGGCTAGCGCGCCCCCAGCAAGTACCATCCTGGCCACTGTTTTGTGTTGGTTTATTATTTTGTTGTTTGTTTTGTTACTGCTGTTTTTTAAAAAAAATATTTATTTTGTATTTCTTTTTGATGTGTGATCTGTCTATCTAGCTCAGGCTGTTCTAGACCTGAGCCTGGATTCTTCCTTCCTCAGCCACCAGATGGACAGAACGGAAGGCGTGATTTTACATTTGAATTAGAATGAAATCACCTACTGTGTTAGTGCTATAGCAAACTTTCTGATTATTAATTAACTTTCATGCCTCAAACTAGAACAGCACTGTGTTAGAACCTGACATGGTTTATCTCCACGGTACTTAGCATTTGACTCAGAAAAAAAAAAATGGCATAATTAACATACTAGTTTTTTTTCACAGAAAGCGAATAAATTACGTAAAGGGAACATCCAATTTGAAAGTTAAATTTTAAAAGTTAAATGACAAATCCAATGTGAATTGTTCTCAGAAATAATAATAAAGCATATTTTAAGTGTCATGCAAAAGTAGATGACCTATTTTCCTCTTGCGAAGTGTCCTGATTCTAGGTGCTGTGTTGAAGCCAGCTCTAATGTGCTAAGATCCTCAGGGCAGATGAAAACGCGCGTGTCTGCAGCTCCAGATGTAAAGTGTTAAGTCATCATTAAATGTGAGTGTGAGGACAATGTCACACTGCTTCGGGCCAACGTCAAGCAGTGTCCTCCAGGGCCACCCTGCCGTGATAACCGCTGCTGCGTGCCTACAGCCTTATGGACTCCACGGTACCGAGGTCAGCTGGGCTGCTTGGCCGCATTGCGCGGGGGACGCGGCCTGAGGGGTCATACCTTGATTTACAATCCGGGCAAAAGCCAGCAATACCAAGTGAGGATGGCCTGGAAGTTGCTCAGTGCTCCACGCCTGCACTGTCTCACGCATGACGTTCCCTCTGCAGGTCACGAGACAGCAGCTCGGATTTTCTTGTCATAGCCAAACCTCAGTGCTCAAGCCTGGCCGGCCTGGATGGTGACAGCTCTCATGGACCAGTTTCTGGATTGTAGGTGGCACACAGCACTGTTTCGGATTTGGTCTTTTTAGACATTTTATTTATTTATTTAATTTATGAGAGAGAGACAGAGTGGCTCGCCAGGGCCTCCAGCTGCTGTAAGTGAACTCCCGACAAGCGCCACCTTGCACATCTGGCTTTACGTGGTTACTGGGCGTGAGGTTCAGCAGTGACCAAGGCCACGGAGACCACTCTGAGGCAAAGATGGAAGCTTTTATTCCGGAAAACACAAGCTTCCACGACTGACTCAAGAGCTAAATAGAGTCAACTTTGGGGTTCCAGATAGTGGGCTGTAGGGAGCTCCTCGGCTGGGGGAAGGTGAGGAAGGGAAAAGACCTCCTTTGTTTTTTACATTATCCACGTCACATAGCCAGAGTGAGAGACCAGAACAGTGAGCAGGTGACCTGGCAGATAAGGGGGCAGGAAACCTAGACCTGGGCATTGTTAGGCAAGGAAGGGATGAGACGGGGTGGTTCCTTGAGGAATGTGGATGACCCACTTCCTGGTGTGTCTGTCACCTTCCTGCTGGGGACTCCATCTTTGCCCTCACCTAACGCTGCGGAACTGAACCCAGGTCCTTAGACTTTGTAGGCAAGCACCTTTACCTCAGACCCATCTCTCCAGCTTGATTTTTCTGTTTTTGTAAAACCAACTTAGTAAAGACCCATGATGGCCAATGCATCGTCGACAGCCCCCCTGCCATGACGCCAGGGCACCGTGGAAGTGCTGCAACCCGCGCGGACCACCAGCCCCTGAGTGGCACCAGTGCAGGAGCCCGGAGGCCGGGTGCCGACTCTGAGCTCAGAGGTAAACAAGGAACTGCCAGGAGTAGAGCCAGCTTCCTGGGACATAGCGAATAAACTTCCTGCGGTGTGAAAAATAGCAATTTACAAGGGTACCGTTCTCAGATGTCTCCATTGTCAATGTTCAGAGGATGGAATGCAGTCTCATGACAACATTTTATCAAGACTTTTAGGTAAGAGTTGACAAATTAATCAATGCAGTGTCATTGGGTGCCACTTTCTATCAATATGAAGCAGCAGGAAGAACAGAATTTTGACATTTACTTTTGAGGCACTTGTGACTACAGGCAATTATAACACGGTGGAGGCATTAAAAATATTCTTCCTGTGGTAAATAAGGAGATAAGAACCTGGGCTGTAATTGGAAATGGGTCCCCTTCCTAAAAAAAGATGAAAAGAAGGAAAACAAAAACAAACAGAGCCCTGACAAGCAGTAATTGGAGCTGTCACATTCACATCCGACACAATTAAAGGTTAAGCCTACTTTCTAAGATTGCACTGTTTAATTACAAAAGTAAGTAAATATAATTAAAAAGTTAAATAGATGTTTTCAGATGCACTGTCACAGAGCCCCACAATATCTCAAATGCTATTTTGAAGATGGTTTGTGTCATTTCAAATGATTATGAGCAGTCTTGTCACCACCGGTGATGAAAATAACAAAATTATTGCAATAATTGGTTCTTTATGCTGTTTATTATCATGTGCTTGAGTGCAAACAAAAAGAAAATGTCTCTTCCCTTTTAATCTAAAAATACCAGCCACCTGTCAGAAAAAGTACAGGGAGGAACGTGAAGAAAGATATGTTAGTTTGGAGTCTGTTAATTTGCCTGCGGGTGTGAGTGGTTCAACCCTGCCAAGGGCTCACAGAAGCCTTCTTCCGCAGACAGCTCAGACTCCCCGTGCTTGTGAGATGGCTTTGCCTCCAGAGCTGGGACAACGCCCGTGAGGAAGGGAACCACTGTTGGCATCATCAGTGACACAGTGAGACAGAGCAAAATAAAGCATGCGATGCCACGGCCGTTTTTATTCCTAGGAGAAGAATCCCGCATCGGCACCAGGATCCCACATTTTACAGTTTGTTCCCTTATTAGTTACTCGTCGCCGTGCTGGGCTAACATGCCTGGCGAACGCAACGGAAGGAGAGAGGGAAGGGCTATTGTGGCTTGCAGTCTGAAGGTACAGTTCATCATGGTGAGAACAGCCTCATGCAGATGTTCTCATTCAATGCAGTGAGGCATCAGAGAGATGTATGCTCTGCTCAGACAGCTCTCTCTTGTACCGTATCGGGAACCCCAGCCCATAGGATGATGTCACCCACAGTTAGGGTGGATCATCTCACCTCAATATACCCAATCCTGAAAGTCTGTCGCAGACATGCTTGATTCCATATCCCGTCAAGTTGAGAATAGAGATTAGCCATCAGAGTCCACTTCAGTGCTGGTAGAGACCAGACGGGTCACCCCAATGTCTCTCTAGAATGTCTGTCAAGAATGCTTCCAGTGAGGCAGATGGTTCTTGAACTCCAAGGAATCCCAGGCAGTTGAATCCCATACTCATAGGCCCCAGCATCTCAGAGTTATGCAGCACTGTAGAGAAGACACCACGGGACAGAAGGATCTTCCTGGGTGGCCAATGTCCACCTCCTCCTGGGTCCTATCCTGAACATAGAAGGAGAGTAAACATCAGTACTCTGTTGCAGTGTAGGAAGCTTCACGTTGCTGGGATGAACTTCCAAACCAGGCACAGTTTATGGGAAGAAGGGATTTATTGAAGCTTACAGACCCAGGGGAATTTCCATAATGGTGAAAAAGAAAAAAGCAAGAGCAAACCCCAGCAGCCAAACATCAGGGACCCAGGCAGAGCTCAGACAGCTGTCTGTAGACCTTAGGCTAAAATTCCAGATCCACCCCCAAACACACCTGAGGGCTGCACCCTAGGATCTACCCACAGTGACACTTCTCCCAGCCAAGTTGAATAAAACTCCGGAATCTGTTGGGGGACATCCATTCAAACCATCACAGGCTCCAACCTTGGGCTCTCACTTAACTTTAGTTCTTTAAAAGTCCCATGTACAGTCAGCCATACTGGGGTTTGTATCACTAATAACTGGAAAGAATAAAGTAATGCAGACAGTAGCATTCTTCTCATAGTCCTGAAAACTCACACTCTTCAAATATGAAAAGCTCATTATTTCTATCTCAAGCTCCCCCAAGTTTTGACTCACTTCAGCATAATCCCCAAACCCTAAACTGCAAAGGTTCATCTGCACAGGGGTACAGCTTGTCCTGAGACAAAGTGCCTCTTTGCTGACAACCCCGGAAACCACCATTCCCCACTCCCACTTCCAAAGGGGAGACCAGAAGCTAGTCGAGAATGAGGCAAGGGAAGTCCCTTCCTCTCTTAAGGCTGGGGAGGGATGCTTTCTGGTTCATATCTCTGCCCCAAAGGACCTGTAGAGCAGCACCAGCACCCTGTGCTCTGACCTCCAGTGAACCACAGTATTAGAGGGACATCTGGATATATAAAGAAAATCACCCTTGGAGATCTAGGAACATAAGCTCTTTCCCAAGGCCTGTGGTGGCAGCCCTGATGATATCTGGGTAATCTGTGGGCCTGGCATTCCTCTTCCTGAAGGACAAAAGACATGTCTACTTGAATTGTACCAGTCATAACATTCTTTAGAATTCTAGCAACTCACACAGCTCCTGTACCCTAGAGGTCCCCAAAGCATCCATGCTCGTGAGTGGCAAAGGTTCCAGCCTTGTGAGAGATGATGAACTTGAACACGTTTGCTTCACAGACATGCATCATTCCAGAGCTGATGTGGTAGAGATTCCCAGGTGGCTAGAGACTCTGAGGGGCTTTCAGCAAGAGCCCCATCCCTGGGCAGTCTCTTGGGGCCAGGAGCTCTTCTAGATGCTTCTGTGCAGGAGCTCCCTGAGCAGGGTACAGCAGACTGAAAGTGGCTTCCATCACCCTCACCCAGCAGCCACGGATGTAAGAAGAGGAAAGCTGCCATTCTGCATCTGAGCACCCCACAGCACGTGATAAAGGCTGAACACCAGTGGTGCTCCAAGTTATGACCATGGTATTTAGCTCTGCTTCCCATGAGCCTCCGTGCCCAGAGAGACCAGCTTTCAAGGTCAGGCTGCCTGCTTCTCCTTCGGAGCAGAGGGCGGACAGCCTGCTGGGAGCTGGTCAGGCGCTTACAGACTGCTCAGGTCAGGAAGGGAGTGGCAGGCCAAAGTGGAAGTCCAGGTCCCCGTAGCATGGATTCCCTGATCTGCGTCACAAGCATCAAGGGCAAGACAGGAAGGCAGCGAGGGTCACTGGCCAGTTCCAAGGACCTGGCTTCATGTCCTGTGTGCCTGAGAGGCTATGTCCGTGAGTCCATTGGTGGAAGCTGAGTTCCGTGTCTCAAGAGACAACTTGCAAACAGGCAGGGGTGTCTACTAGCCAGAGCACTTGCTGCTCATTTGAATCAGATCTTCCCAGAATGATGCTCTGCTGGGGCATCACTGCCCCGAGCTGGACCAGGGCAGGCTCCAAGCATGTGCGCCCACCTCAGAGTGCTGATGCTGTGACGCTGACCACAGGTTGAGGGCAGCTCCAGGTCTATGTCAGTTCCTTTTCTTCTTCTATGCCTCGTTCCTGCAATGCCTTCAGCTGGCCATTTCACATGCAGAGGTATTAAAATAGTTGATGGCCATCAATTGTAATATCACACACCCTTGCCTTTCCACCTGGGGGAAGGGTGAAAATGTAATATGAGGATTATTGAGGAAAACCTTGTAAGGACATCCCTTTATAAGTACTTCTTTTTTAAAGAAAAGATATTTTATTTACTTACTTATTTAATTTTATTTGAGAAAGAGGAAGGGAGAGAGGGGGGCAGATAGAGAGAATGGGTGCACCAGGGCCCCCAGCCACTGCAAATGAACTCCAGACACATGTGTTACCTTGTGCATCTGGCTTACTTGGGTACTGGGAGATTGAACCTGGGTCCTTAGGCTTTGCAAGCAAGTGCCTTAACCACTAACCCATCTTTTTTTTTTTTAAATTTAATTTATTAGTTTTCATTTCAGTGAATACAGGCAGTTTGGTACCATTCATTATTTAGGCTCATCTGTGATCTACCCCCTCCCATTAGACCCTCCTTGTTAATGAAAATGGGTCGTGCATTGTGGAGTTAGCCCCCAGTTATTAGTATGAAAAATGTCTCTGCAAATCATGACCCAACATGTAACTCTGACATTCTTTCCGCCCCCTCTTCCGCAAGATTTCCCTGAGCCATGTTGGGTTCATTTTTGGTCTGCTTCAGTGCTGAGGTGTTGGGGGCCTCTGAGGCTTTGGTTCTCTGATTTGGTAGGAGTTGATTTTTCTCTGCGTTGATCTCCTTCCCCTTTGTGCTGGAATCCGGTTCACAGGAAAACATCACCCTTGCTAATTTCGCCAGTTGTCCTTAGTTTCAGTTGGGCCCCTTTTGAGGTATGTTGGGGCAGCTCTCTTCTTAGGATCTGCATCTATCTTTTTTTCCCCTTGTTGTTTGTAGTGCAGCTAGGCGGTCGCCATCTTGACCGGAAGACCACTACTAACCCATCTTTACAGCCCCTATAAATACTTTCTATATCTGTTTACACCCATGATTACTTATGAAAAATGTTTAAGGGATTAGCAGGTCACAGTTTAGTTTTGATTATTTTCCTACAAGGTTCATTGTTCATTTTCTCTTCTTTCCTTTTAAAACCTGAATTTCCTTTTAAAACACGAAGCCTTCTTGCTGACTTCTATTTTAGAAAGAAAGTAACAGATTCACTGCCAACCATTCAAGTAAAGGTTTTATTCCATATGAACTTGCATTTTTTTATACTTTCAGCCTCTCCTATTTTTTTTAAGGCTTAACCTGCTCAAGAAAGTTGCTCTGCATATAGGAATTTGATATCCGTCAGCATTTAGTGGTGTGAAACTCCAGAAAGCATTTGGCTTAAGGAACATTTTTCTCATTTTAAGCAGGAGTAAAACACTGGCATAGCTCCCCTCAGCTCCTCACGGACAGGCAGAGTCGGGAAGGTGAGAGCTCTCTCTGGGAGGAGCATATCTCACCTGACTGTTTATGCAGAGGGCCTGTCAACTCCTGGTGAGGCGATGGCTGTCCCAGGTGCCATGCGGGGCAAGGGCTGCATTTTATAACTCTGCTAATCTCTTCCCAGCCAGTCACCTCTACAGGTTATGACTTTTTGAGGTGAGAGAACCTTGGGTTTTGCCTCAAGCTGGTCATTAAGTGTTGCTAATGATAGATTTCCTGAGGAAACTGGGGAAAACAGGATGGGATTCAGTATAAATGTGACGTGTCAGAAGCTGTCCCCCCCCACCACCAAATGGCAGTGTTGAGGTGGGCTAGGCTGTACCCTAAGGAAGTATTGCCCTAGTTTTAAATAGTGAAGAAGAGAGCTGCAAGGCCCTGCCGCTTCCAATCAACAGTCCTGTGGGCTGCACCGACTCTGGATTAACTGGCTGGTTCCTCCTGAGCACATCGCACCTCTCCCTCATGCTGGCCCAGGCACTGGAAAGGATAATACTGGGTCCTATTTTCTTATGGAAGCTCAAGCTCCTGTAGCAAGCAGGAAAGATGAAGTTGAGAACTGCTGGGGATTAAGGGTGTGTTCAGAGAAGTCCCCATGAAGCTTGGGTTCACTGTTTCTGCTTCCTAGACAGTACGTGCAAATGCTTTCTGTAATAGAACTGTGACACAAATAAAACTCCAAATCCAAATAAAAACTAGAAGCCAAATGCATTAATATTGTAAAATTTTCTGCTAGTTGTAATGGTTGTGAAACCCTTATGAGAGTCTCAGACTCTGAGATAATATTCATACACTGGCAAGAGAACCTCGTGACAGGTGAACTGAACGTGACATTTACATGGGTCACTTACTTCATGTGAGGCCTCTGCCTCCCAGCAGAGTCCACACTTTACCACTTTCCATGAATGTGCATATAGGATTCATTTATGACCTTAGCCAGTACAATTGGCTCCTCTTCTGCTTAAAATATAAAACTTGGGTTGGATTGATGGCTTAGCAGTTAGGGCACTTGCCTATGAAGCCCAAGGATCCAGGTTTGATTCTCCAGGTCCCATGTAAGCCAGATGCACATGGTGGCACAAACATCTGGAGTTCATTTGCAGCAGCTGGAGACTCTAGTGCACCCATTTTCTCTCTATCACTCTCTTTCTCTCTCTGTCTCTAATCAATCAATCAATCAATAAAAACCAATCTTTAGGGCTGGAGAAAATGGCTTAGTAGTTCAGGCATTTGCCTAGAAAGCTAAAGGACCCTGGTTCGATTCTCCAGCACCCACGTAAACCAGATGCACAAGGAAGCACATGCATCTGGAGTGCATTTGCAGTGGCTAGAGTCCCTGACGTGTCCATTCTCTCTCTGTCTCTTTCTGTCTCTCTCTCTCTCACTCTCTGTACCTCTTTCTCTCTCTCTCAAATAAATAAACAAAGTATAAGACAATCTTCATATAAAACTTGTATATTAACAGCCACTTGCAAAGACTTCAGTTACAAGTGAAAAATAGCAAGCTAGAAGCAGGAACAGGTCGCCCTGTGAATGCCAGTTTGTATTTAATTAGTAGAGCAAAGTTTTGCGAGTGTCTGTGTTGAATTCGCTCACACATGTATTCATTTGCTCTTGCCTGGCTTGGTCATGGACTGACCGTGCATGCAGAGCGTAGCATCACTTGACTCAGTCAGCATGACCCCAAAGCTGTTTGACCCTCACTCTCTAATATGCAAATCTAGTCAGTCTTGGGGACACCCCACACTCTGCAATGGAGACGGAATGTGCTGGCTGACACAGCCAGCTACCACAGACCCTCACATAAGGAAAATGACTCATTTTCTTAAAGTGCCCCGCTGCTTTATTTATGTGTGCATTTCTACCATAGGAATCATTATCTTTGGGATTAGAAACACTTAAAAATGTTTGCCAAGGCTGGAGAGGTGACTTAGTGGGGAAGGCACTTGCCTGTGAATCCTAAGGACCCAGGCTCGATTCCCCAGGATGCACCTAAGCCAGATGAAGAGGTGGCGCATGCATATAGAGTTGGGATGGAGTGGCTGGAGGCCTGGTGTGCCCATCCTCTCTATCTGCCTCTTTAATAAATAAATTAATTAATTAATTAATTAAAACATTTTCCCAAAATTCCAGCTCCAGCACATCCTAACTCTGACTATATCAGCCAAATCCCCACTGCCTTCTTCAATATGGTACCCTCACACTAAGTTCATGCCCTCCCATGACTTCAGAATAGGACTTTCTTAGGAGTAGAGTCTCCACACGTATATCTAAGTGAAGAGGTGGCCGCACTAGACGGTCCATTCAAGATGGGTGCCTGGAGAAAGAGCAGGACTCACGCACAGACATAGAGCGAGGACACTCTGGTGAGCATGCTGCCGATGGTGGAACACAGACGGTGGAACACATGCATCCAGCACGGCCAGGGCCCTCTGAGCCAGAGGAGGCAGGGGAGACGCCCCGAGGGCCCTCGGAGGGAGCGGAGTCCTCCCCACTCCCTGATTTTCATTTCGGCTTCCTGAGCTGTCAGGAAAGACACTTCGTCTTCGTAAGGCACTTATTTGTTTGTGGCCCTTTGTGATTGTAGCTATGGAAAACGAATACAGTTTCCAGACTCAGGATACTTAGGGGACATTTCCTGTACTCATTACAAGATAAGCTTGGACCTGGAGAGTCAGTCCTTGCCTAGGAGTCATGGTTACTGGCTGCAAATTCTCTGTCCTCTCTTGGCTGTTCAACCTCTCTAGACCTCAGCTCATGCACAAGTGAAAAAGACAATTGAAAACACTGCAGTATGGGGCTGGAGAGATGGCTCAGCAGGTAGGGCACTTGCCTGCAAGGCTCAATTGGTTCAATTCCCCAGTACCTACATAAAGCCAGATGCACAAAGAGATGTATGCATCTGGAGTTCGTTTGAAATGGCTAGAAGCCCTAGTGTGCCCATTTTCTTCTCTCTCTCTCTCTCTCTCCCTCTCTCTACTTGCAAATAAATAAATAAATAATTTCAAAAAGTTTTAAAAAAGAAACTGATGTTTATTATTCCATTCATAAGCATATGAAATGCTATAATGTGAGCTTTATGTTTTATATATGTAATAACCATATGAAAACATTTTCATGAAAGACTGAGATCAAAGGAAAAGACAACTTTGATGATTTCTACAAGCAATTTAATAAGCATTCAATTTCAAATATTATTGCTACATTTGAAAGATATTTCATATGCTTTGGAATTCTAAACATTTGAAAAGTCACAAACATAATTTCTAATGGCGGAGACACAATAAATGTTTGCTCAATACACAATCACAAATTGATTTAGGATTTGAGAGTTGAGGCAGGAATTAATATAAGTGTTACAAATATTCAACTGAGCTGCCCAAATGCAAACCTGGTTGATCCTTCCACAAATTAGTAGCTGAGGAAAGGTGGGGGGAGGGAGAGCTCAGCTTCATCTCAACATCCCTTAGCCCCGATGAAGGAGAAACATGAGCAAGCTAGCTTTGACAATGCAGTGAGCCAGGAACCATCTGCCCCTGCAAACCTAGAGCTCAGCCTCTGATCCAGTCTTACCCAAGATGTCTACAAGCAATGCCGCAGCACCAGTGTGATTTCTTCCCCAGCCTAGCACATGGAGGTGGGGGAGCTGGCCCCTCCTGAGCCAGTGCCTTGAGGTCACAGACTGATCAGGTCCCTCTCCCTTACACACCTGAACTTGATGACAAAGTCCATCTTATTAAAGGGCTTGCTGCATGCCCTGCTCTCTTGATGACACTGCCCAGGCACAGGCTCTGCTGGTCCCTGCTCTTTGGGATGGGGGTTACTGTCTCTATTCCATTTTGGTTATAGTCTAGTAGATTTCCACCTCAACACCAGCATGTGACCCCCCCACCCGAGGGGAAGGAGGGCCCTTGTTACTTGCCTGGGTATTTTTCTGCTTGCTTCTTACATGTATTTTATTTGTAGTTGCTGAGACAAAACATGGATCAAAAGCAGCTGATGAACCAGACATGGTGCCACACGCCTTTAATTCTGGCACTCAGGAGGCAGAGGTAACAGGATTGCTGTATGTTTGAGGCCAGCCTGGGACTATAGTGAATTCCAGGTCAGCCTGGGCTACTGCAAAAGACCCTACCTCAAAAAAAAAAAAAACCCACAAAAATAAGAAGAAAGAATGTAATAGAAGGGAATTTTTCTTTTGGCTGGCAGTCTTGTCTCTAGGGGAGGTTCCATGATGGCAGGAGAAAACATGGCATGAGCAGAGGCTGGACGTCTCCTCTGCCTCAGCAGGCGGACAACAGCAGCAGGAGAGTGAGCTGAACTTCAGCAAAGGGGAGCTGAGCTATAAAGTCCCTAATCCCAGCCCTAGCAACACACGCCTCCTCCAGCACGGCTCTACCTCATCTCCCAAACTGCCACCAGCTGGGGACCAGTTATTCAAAAAGTGTGAGTTATGGGGGTCATCTGATTCAAGCCACCACACGCAGTTAGCCCAGAGTCAGTTCACAGTAGGAAGAGACCAAGAAATAAGGCCTGTTTATGTCTTCACTACTATGCCTCCCACACTCTAACTCTCTACTTCTTCTGGTTCATTCTCCCACTAGTCTCTCCATGCACAGCACGCAGCCCATCCTGTGTCCCTGGGCTCCTCTGTTTCCTGCTCTTGTTGAGGAATGAAGTCCAGGTTTAACAGGCAGGGGAGGGGCCGGCTGCAAGGATCGTGTGCCCTGATGGCCTCTCAGAGTGCCAGGGAGTTACCCCAAATAAATGTGCTCAAGTTCTCATTCTGCCTGAATAGCTATGCTTCAGAAAAATCTTCATCCCATTTTTATTATTTAATTGTAAAATTTAAAAAAATGAAAATAAACAATAGAAAGATTATTTTTCTATCCCAGCACCACACTGGGTTTTGTACATTTGTTCCTGTCTCATCTGTACCTACACAGATACTTTGCTGGATTCTAATCAAAAGATATATACCTTTCTATTTTTTTTTTTCATTTAACATGAACATGTTGCTATACTGTTCTGCAATTTCATACAGATTGAAAATAGCTATTATTTCTTCCAATAGACACACTGAACTTTATCCTTCCCACTACTCATGAGCATGTAGTTTTTATCAAATGATTACTAAGCTTTCTTTATGGAGCATTCTTAGATCTAGACTATTAAACAGTCTATACCTGGTAACACTTGTTCAACAGTTCCCAATACTTGTTTTAGGACATGTGTTGATTGGCTTTTCATTGCTCTGAGTAGAATAACTGACAGGTATGACTTAAGTGGGAAAGAATTATTTTGTCTGCTGGGTCCAGAGAATTCAATCTTCAGCTCGTTGGCTCCACACACTTAGACAGAATAACACAGTGGCGGGGCACATGGTAGAGAAGTACTCAGAACCAGCAAACAAGACAGAAGTGCTTGGGGATAATGCATCGATCCACACGCACCTTCCCCCAGTGACCCACTTCCTCAGCCAGACGCCCCTGAAGTTTCCACAGTGTCCACAATATGACGGCCACCAGCAGGGGACCATATTTAGACGATTCAAACTCCAACCAGAGCAGTACAGATTGGAACAGTAGGTAGCAAGAGGGTTTAGGACATAGAACTGAAAACTCCATGGTCACGGGCCATCCCTTCGGCAGCCATGCGGTGTGGGGCTGCGTGGTCAGCCTGCAGCAAGGCTGGGGAACAACGTGGTCGTGGAAGTGTGTAAAGTGCTCTTCCCTGTTAGCAATTTGTGTCTGGGAGGAGAATATGCAGTCACTGCTAAACAGTGTGTTTGGACAAAACACCTGACCAGAAGCAGCTGATGGGAGGAAAGGGCGGCTTCAGCTTCCGGACTCAACAGGAAGCTTCATCGTGGCGGGAAAGCAGGGTGAGCTGAGGATGGGCATCACCTCTCCCATGGAAGTAGTCTTAGTGCCAGGCCTGGAGCTGGGCTGGTAAACTCACAGTCCGCCCTCGGTGACACACCTCCTACAGGAAGGCTCCCCCGGCCCCCAGTCGCTGGGAATTGAGTGTTCAAAGCACACGGGGCCATGGGAGATCTCACGTTCCCAGTATACACAAGGGGAACGCAGTAGAGGCTTGCTTGGGGGATGTGGGCAATACCAGGTCTTAACCCAACTTCAGAGACGACGGGCCCAGTAGTACAAGCGCTGGGCCAGGCTCCATGATGAGGGGTACTGAAGTCACAGCCAGGCCTTCCTCCTTTTCTTACCCCATTCCTCCATGTGTGGACAAGCTGCCTTCTCACCAGCTCAGCAACGGGGAGGGGGGTGCTTCTTGTCCAGCGCAGATACTCGCATTACTTCTGCTTCCCTTTAGTCGAAGACAGTTTGTTCACTTTTTTCATGTTTCATGTTCTGCAGGGCTGGGCTACGGGCACTGCATGTGCCAGGCCAACCTCGCTGACAGTGGCAGGGCCCTGGTTTTGATTACGCTACCTGGGTTTTCAGCAGCAACAGGCGCAGAGGACTGGAGCAAACAGGCAGAAATGGGAGAAGTCGAGCCATGCACGCTCCTTGTCTCCATGGTCAGAGCCGAGACACAAAGCCCGGGCATTCTGAATGGAATCCTATGACGCTCCCATTCTTGTGACATTCCAGTCCCACAAGGCCCCTAATGAGTGGTTTGCGACTCAGGAGCTTGCTCTGAGTCTCTTTAACTGGCTTTGTGATCTGTGCTCACTTAACTTACAGCGTTTGAACATTCTAATTCTTCCCCATGGTAGTGGGCCTGATAGGAACAGAGAGACAGAAAGACCTATGGAGACCAAGGAACCCGACAGTGATGGCTTCACCCAGCAGAGGCATGACCACAAGGAGAGTTGCTGGTTATACAGGGAAGCCTGCCCATGTGGTAAGAAGTCAGGCAGATGCTTTCCAGGGATAAAAAAAACATTCCTCCTGAGTGAATACAAAGGCTGTGAGCTGAAGAGCAGGAAGAGAAGCTTGAAGAAGGAGCAGAGGAAGGAGGCCAGCAGAGGGAAGTGGACACTTGGGACAGGGGTGTATAGTTCCAGGATTTGATGTGGGAACCTTCGGGGTGACAATAATGTCTGCTGACATTTTTCAAAGGATGTAAGGAAGTTTTGGAGAATTTTGAGTGAAAACCTAACATGATGTAACCATGTGTGTGCACATATGTGTGTATGTACATATGTGTGTGCTTGCATGTATGTGTGCCCCAGGCACCTGCCTATGCAGACAGGAGATAGCTAAGGGCTGATGAGGTTATGCCAGTCAGGACAAAGATGGCGGCAGCTCCTGGGGCTGTGGATGATGGTTGGTAAAGTTGGGGTCCATTGAGCATATCAAGAACACTTAGTAGTGGGTTGAGAGATGATAACTAGAGTTGAAGGGTTCCCCAAAACACTGTAACCCTCCTTACCCTTGAAGTGTAAAACCCAAGAACCCCTTGGGTGCCTAAAATCTCCAGTGGTGTAAAGCCTTGCATGTGCCGTGTTCTATGCTATATGCACGCTCATGACAGAATGTTCAAGAAATCAGGCACAAGATAATACAGCACAGAACATGGCATGGGCAGCAAGCGGCTAGAGGTCCTGGCATGCTCATTCTCTCTCTAAATAAAAGTAAAATAAGAAATATTTTAAATTTTTCTTTTGTTTTCTTCCCCTTCTGGTTGTAATGCTCACATTCTGCATATAGGAGGAGAACCTTAAGAGCTTATGCGTAAGGAGAATTGCGGGCTTCTGGGAGCTCCTTACACCCTCTGCGAGCCAGAAGGTGCTTGGTCCCCATGACAGCCACTGCATCCTGCTCCCTGGTGAGGTCTCATGTTTCTGTCTCATTCCCGTAGCCCTAGAACCCCTACAAGGTCACCAAAGTGGAAAAGGATGAAGTGTATGTGTGTGTGGAAATCCTTTGGTTTGAAAGCTAAACCCAAGTCAGGCGTGGTGGTGCACGCCTTTAATCCCAGCACTTGGGAGGCAGAGGTAGGAGGACTACCATGAGTTCGAGGCCACCCTGAGATTACATAGTGAATTCCAGGTCAGCCTGTGCTAGAGTGAGACCCTACCTCAATAAAACCAAAATAACAATAACAATAATTAATAGTAATAATAACAAGGCTAAACCCAGCACAATGCCATGTCTACGGAGAGAAATGGTGGAGCACACTGGAATTCCATCAGAATACAGGGTGGCTTTCTCTCCAAGCAGCAAAGGAGAAACAGGAAGAGGAGATGGATGACAGACGCCCCTCCCCGCCGCCACATGCATGATCAGAGGCAACAACAGAAAGATGATGACGTGGACACAATGGTGTGCCCTCCAGATCTGGGAGATGGGTTTCACTGTAGAGCATAGAGCAGCATGGTGCAACTTTGCTGCTTCAGAAGGGGCACAGGGGAGGCGGGGGCCGGAGAAGCCGCAGCCAGTGGGACCCAGTCAGTCTTGCCCTTGCTGCCAACTGGAACCAAAGACATAATTGGTGTGGGGAACGGAGTTCAATGTCTGTTACTAACGATGTTAAATGTGGCTGAGAAGCAACAGGGCCAAATGTGCTGATGACACAAAATCACGAGGTTAATCAAGACAAGAGAGGAACGGGAGGCCGCCTCGGTGGGCTGAGCAAAACCCAGGAATTGCCTGACATGACGGCAGGTGAGTCCACGGCAGACAAGCTCAAGGTGAAACTTCTTGGAAGGATCGAATGAAACGCCTCATCTGTGCTGAAGGGCTCAGAATTAGCGGTGGCCTCCTGCGCATGAGATCTCCAAGTCCTAGCTCACGGAGAACATCTGCTCATGCAGAGAAGCAGTCAGAAGGAATGAACAAGATGTCCGGCTGTGTAAAAGAGCAGATGAGCCATGCGTGGATGATTTAAAGTCATCACTGGGCGAACCCTTAGAGAATCTCTGTAAAAACCAGGGAAGCACACATGAAAAGGGTGTGGGCACCAGTGTAACAGGGGTCACTGGGTGGCACACATGTTTAGACCTCCAATTGGCAGGAAGAGAAATTGCTGGCAGAGTTTCATATTCGCTTAGCTTCCCGTGAGTGGAGAATGTACTACGCGCGTGTGCACGAGGCAAGTCAGCTTGACTCATCTTCATTCAGGAAATGGTCGCCAGAGACGCGACGTGACATGAACATGAAATTCCAGGGAGAACGGATTTCAGGCAAACTCAATGAGGAATGCCTTCTAAGAAAACGGGCTTATGATCTGCAGGTGGCCAGCAGCTTAAGTTGGAACCAAGTGCCTGAGGAGGGGCGTAGAAGGTTCCTGCCAGCACATCTGGCCCTTCATGAAGCCACCACACAGACCTTCAATCCGTGCTCACATCCCTATGCCCCACTTTCCACCACAGGACAAATTGCCTTCCCAGGGTCTTCGCAAGTTCATTGCTTGGAAAACCTCATTCAGGAGCCTCCCCAAGCCCCCCTTTAACCTAATTAGAAATATTGACAAGTTACTCTCCTTATTCCACTGATTCCATCTTTACTGAGATACCTCCTAAGATTTTATAGATGTCACCACAGCATTGAAGTGGTGTCCTTGCTATAAACTATCTCCTTTGAACAAATCCAAGTGTGTTCTCCAGTGCCCTTTCCCCGAATGAGGCCCCCACGAAAGCCCTGCTAAGCCTCAGCGCTCAGCTCGGCACTCATGCGGCCATCCGGCATGGTTCCGGTTTGGGAACCGCAGGTCCGTATGGCCCTCTTTCTAGTTTAGATCCTAATCACAGGTGTCCTTCAAAACTCCACATTTCCCATCCCTGGAGCTCCTGTGTGGTGACCACAGCAGGCGTCTACTGCAAGCAGTCTCTTTTTTGCTGCTTAGTAGATAGCTTTCTGGCCTGACTCTTATTCCCTCTCCCCAGCCAAGCATTTATCAGGCAACCCTAATGGATCCTCTGTACATGCATGTGGCTTTGTTTGACGTCACTTTAAAATTTTCCTTTTATTTGTGAGCAGAGAGACAGAGAGAAGATATATATATGGAGAGAGAGAGAGAGAGCAAGAGATTGCCTGTAGCTGCTGCAAACAAACTCAAGACACATGTGCCACCTTGTGCATCCAAATCCACATGGGTGCTGGAGAACTGAACCTGGTTTGCCAGGCTTTGTAGGCAAGTGTCACGACCACTGAGCCATCTCCCCATCCCCTTCTTGGTTTGGTTTTGGCAGTGGATGGATGAAAGGGACATGAAGCAGCATGGACCTGTGGAATCTTCGTGTGTTTCCTTGGTCCCCTTCAGGCTGCATCTTCCTCCTCACGGTTGAGTCTGTCTGCTGATGACATGACGTGCATGAATGCATGAAGATAACTCTCAGACCGCCATGGAAGGCGTGTTCCAAGACGGATGAAGACCACACAGGTCCTGCTAACCCCAGCCTTCCTCATGTGAGCCCAGGCAAGACCTTCCTGGCCCGGCTGACCCCATACATTCTCACAGGTTTCTAGGAAATAGTATTTATGAAGCAGGCTTGTGATGCAGAAAAAGCTAGCTGGCATTGTTTGGCATCTACTGTCTTTCTCCTTCTAGAAGGTAGGCATTTCTGTTTGTTTTAGTTTTTTTTTTTTTTCTTTCCTCCTAGACTTGCCTGACACTTAGTAGACTCATGGTATTTTGGTGATAATATAAGTCACTTAATCTGTCTTAGCTACTAAATAGCTCTGGGATTAGATTTGTATGTTTGATCCACTTGGAATATTGGTTGATTATTTTCCTATAAAAGCTATAGAGAGATAGATGGTAAATATAGATGATTAATAGATTCTTTTAAAGATGTTTTTATTTATTGATTTGAGATATACACACACACAGTGTGAGTATGGACACGCCAGGGCCTTCTGCCACCGTAAACAAACTCCAGATTCATGTGCCACTTTGTGCATCTGACTTTATGTGGGTAGTTATTTGGGTAGTAAACCCAAGCCTTCAGGCTTTGCAAGCAAGCACCCTTAGCCATTGAACCATCTCTTCAGCCCCAATCAATAGGTATTTTAAAATATCTTCTTTGAGAAAGAGTGAAAGCATAAAGGAGGGAAGGAGGGAGTGAAGGAAGGAGAGAAAGAGAGACAGAATGGGCACAAATGGCTTCCAGCCACTGCAAACAAACTCTAGACACATATACCACATTGTAGACCTGGCTCTATGTGGGTACTGGGGAAGCAAACTTGGGTCCTTAGGCTTTGCTGTACCTTAACTACTGAGCCATCTCTCCAGCCCAGTTGGTAACATTTTTGATAGAGGTTATATAGCTAAGTGGCAGATAGATTGACAGAGGTGGATTAGACGGTGATAGGGAATAGACACTGAGGTGTGCGCATTATGAACACGCGGGGGACGGCAGCAGCAAGGCCCGCGGAGGCTCCCCAGCGGCGCTGTGCACGGACGTTCCTTTCACAAGTAGAGAGCACTCTTGAAGAAGGCTGCTCCTCTGTAGAGGGTTTTGAATCTGCTAGTCAGTCCATCTTGTTTTGTTTTCTTTGTATTTCTTAATACCTAAAACAGTACCTGGCATGCAGCCAGAGACTTCATAGAATTATGTTAAATTAATTCCTCCTCAAAGGCATTGAAGTTTCTGGAAAGGGTTACAACTTCATTTGAATAGAAAACCTTGTGGTTTGAAGGCCACATTTTAACCTGCTTATTCTAGGAAAGCAAAAGTGGGCTGTCAACCCAGGAAACTGAGCCCTAGAAGACCTCGCGTTTCCCCAGGACCCACATGCCGTCCACGGTGAGCTTCCCACCTGAGGGCCAAGCTTACTCGCAGCATACTGAAACAGGACTGGAAATAGAGCCATAGCCACGGACACCAGCGATCTTCTGCAGTCACTGTATCTTCATTTCCTAAGCGTTGAATTCCTTGTTAAACAACCTGTTTAAGCCGGGTGTGGTGGTGCACACCTTTAATCCCAGTACTTGGGTGGCAGAGGTAGGAGGATCTCCATAAGTTCGAGGCCACCCTGAGATGACATAGTGAATTCCAGGTCAGCCTGAGCTACAGTGAGACCCTACCTCGAAAAACCAAATAAATAAATAAAAAACCTGCTTAGATTCAGCATGCAAGTCTCTGTGTTCCAGAGCTGTGGTGCACTTTCACTACCACAAGGCGCTGGGGGACGGGGGGCTCTTCACTTCCCCCCTTCTCCACACAGTTCGCTCCACACGACCTTGGAACACCTACGGACTCAGCCCCAGAGACAGGTCTGACCAGCCCCGGAGACCACCTTGCACCTCTGAAAACATCAAGGTCTTCGCATCATCTTAACAGTCATGAGGCGAGGTGGTGTGCTGGGTGTGGATGAACGGAACCAGCCGGTCCTTTGGAACTCCGACTCCTCTCGCCTGGTCCCTTTCATCAGCTGTACCCTACCTGGCAAGGTCTCTGCTTGCAAAGCCTCCCTGCCCCAAATCTGGGTCCCAGGAGACAACCTTTCCAAGCTTGCCCGAGGCCTGTCAGAATATAGAGAAAGGAGGAAGAGGAGAAGCTGCAGAACCTACTCCCACCTCCTGCTTCAGACTGAGTTTCCTCACCCCAAGCATCTTCGGCAGATACTGGTGCCTGGCAAACTGGCATTCTTTCTGCCCTGCACAGCCTCTGTCTACCCACTGTCCCCAGTGCCAGGTTTGCCTCTTATGCCAATCTGTATAGTAATTTTCTGCTTTCTCTTCCCTGTTTGCAGCACCTGCAGTCTAGTTAGACTCAGTCTGATGCAAATCAATTCTTCTTTACTAAACCAAGGAAGACCCAAGTCTTAACAAAGCTGGAAGCATTCTGTCAAAGCTGGGTGTGAGGCTTAGGCTTATCATCCCAGCTAGTGCGGAAACGGAAGCAACAGGATCGAGGGGGGAGAGCTTGAGACCAGTCTGAACTGAGCAGCGGAGCCCAGCTCAGTAGAACATGCCAAACCAGGCGTGGTGGCACACACCTTCAGTCCCAGCCCTCGGGAGGCAGATTCAGGCTGATTGCCATGAGTTTGAGATCAGTCTGGCATACAGTTACTTGCAGGTCAGCCTGGTCTAGAGTGAGACACTGCTTCAAAATAAAAATGATAGCAAAAACAAAAGCAGCTGGACATGGTGGCTCATGCCTTTAGTCCCAACACTCGGGAGACAGAGGTAGGAGTATCGCTGAATTCAAGGCCACCCTGAGACTACACACTAAATTCAAGGTCAGCCTGGGCTAGAGGAATATCCTATCTTGAAAAAAAAAAAAATCATCAATAACAAAGGCAGAGAGAAGTCTTGCTGAAAATCGTGTATAGTACCCAACAGAGCTGGAGACTCCCCCAGAGCTTTGGTCTCCCGAATGCACGTAGCCCTGGCTTGGGTGAATGACCACAGTGGAACCCTGTCACTGCCAACAAGAATCAACCCCTGGATACGGCAGTCGCAGATGGGGAATTCAATGTTTCGACCTTTGCATCTTGAGGGACGGCAGTGAAGATCCCTCTGTGTTAGATGGGTCAGTGGGCAGCTATCGACCTTGGAATGGCACACCACATCCAATTTGGAGGGGCGAGACTTATATCAGTGGCTAATGTAGCATGAGGAGGAGCAGGCAGGACTCCAAGACAGTCATCTGAGAACACAGTCTCTGGGTAGCACTTGGCACGTGCAGTGAGTAATCAAATGCACAGTGAACAGAGACTATTACCAGCCCCAGCTCATATTAATAACCCCAGTGCTTCCCAGTGTACATAAATCCATAATGATATCAATTTTTGACAATGGAGAATTCAGTTGTTATCTCTTTGTTTTAAAGACCAGCTTACCTGGCACCTGGCCACTCCTTTGGAATATTTACTGTTTTATTGAAGCAAGCACACAGTTCACCTCTGAGGCTCCTGGACCATGTCCGAGCAGAAGCAATCAATATTGGTTAATAAGCTAGATCAGTGCTATCCGTAGTCTTTACAGCCCAGGCACACTTCATTTTATGTACAGATTGCCTATGAAAACTCGGGCTGCTGTCTTGTCTAGACAATGCCGTACATGGCTACTCAAATTAATAATGTGCCAGAATTATCTTACGCTTAATGCAGCTGGCTCTATATTGACTCTGAAAATTAAATTTACTCCATGATGCTATTGACAGCTGGGGCTCTGGCATGTTTAATGGATTTGAATGAAGCTAGGGGTGGTATCTTGTGCCTTCGAGCAAAATGTTGATAAGTCATCATTTTCATAAAAAGTGAGAAAATGCTTTCTCTATAAACATTCCGTCGCCTGGTAGACTTAATCAACGTGAGAGGTGCTGGCAGTCGGTGAACTTACCTCCGTGTTAGAAAGCAAGGGATCCTATCCCAGGCAGCCTGTAAAACAAGTGATGGATGATCATGCAGTGGGTAGTTAGGGAATCCCCATGCATCTCAAAAAGGAATTTCCATCCCAAGGAGTGAAATTGTGTCCTGTGAATTTGATTTAGACATAATGAAAATTCTCATAAATGTGTATGTCCAAAGCCAGGCCTAGACCCACAGCTCTCACAACTTCAAGCTATTTTATATCAGGGGTGGGGAGTGCTAACCAGGCACATGCTGTAGGCTCCCTTGGACTTTGGGAAGTCCTTCTTGAGAGCAAATAAAAGCAGAACTATAAGAGCAATCCAGCATGGATATTCAGGAGTGCACGTGGGCTTGGTTGAATGAGAACAAGATATGCAGTCACACACTGTCTCGGCCTTCCATTTGTGTGTCCTGCCATATGAAGGCAAGACAGAGCGTTACTCCACCTTACCTGGAAATGTGCTGTGAATCCTTCCCTTTGAGAGAGCTTGTCATGTGCAGTGTCTAAAATAATGCATTCCTGGGTAAGGTGGAGTCAAAGCCACAGGACAGCCAGTTTAAGGGCACAGACATTGGTCTGGGAGCTGGTTTGTGGATAAGAGAAGTTCATTTACCTCCCCTTTCATGGCCTCAGACCCCAGATATTTCACTGTGACATTATTAAGTGTCTTAGGGTAAAACCTGGGCTAAGGAGGCAGCTCAGAAAAGTACCTGCTTTGAAGCTTTGGAATCTGAGTCCATTCCCCAGAACCCACCTAAGAAGGATGGGTGCTGTGGAGTGCTGGGAAAGCAAAGACGGGATTGTTGGCATTTATTGGCCATTGGAAGACCGTATCTCATAAACAAAACAAAACCAAGAGTGGTGGCGCACGCCTTTAATCCCAGCACTCAGAAGGCAGAGGTAGGAGGATCACCGTGAGTTCCAGGCCATCCTGAGACTACAAAGTGAATCCCAGGTCAGCCTGGGCTAAAGCAAGACCCTACCTCGAAAAAAACAAACAAACAGCCGGGCGTGGTGGCGCACGCCTTTAATCCCAGTGCTCCAGAGGCAGAGGTAGGAGGATCACTGTGAGTTCAAGGCCACCCTGAGACTGCATAGTGAATTCCAGGATAGCCTGGGCTAGAGTGAGACCCTACCTCGAAAAATCAAAAACAAAATAAACAAAAAAAAAAACACACAAATAAGGTGTGCCGCACAGCTTACCTCTCCTCCACACATACATCCCCACACGTGCACACACCCACGTGTGAGCAAGCACATACACACGTCAAAAGTAGTAACATCTTCTTAAATCGCAAGTAGCCTTACAAAGGGGCATGGTTGTGCTTCCATCCTTCTGGGCAAAATATCCAGTTGAGCCAAATACAGCATCAGGTAGCAGCTGGGCCCTGCCTGCAGGAACGGGAGAAGAGAGCTGGCTTGCAAAGACGAGGAAAGAGGAAACAGCAGTCGGGTGTGGTTTGGCTCCTGAGTCAGCCCTGATGGGTGTCCAGCACCAGAGGACAGGGGCTTGTGGGTGAGGTCTGGGTAATGCAGAGCAAGAGAGATTGGCTGAGCACGTTGTCCTAAGCTTGCTGCTGTCAGCCCCACGTTCCCTCCACATTACAACACTGGAAACCCCAGGCAAACCAGAGTGAGATGGAAAATTCTAGACAAATGCGGGAGCTGGGGGCACACCATATTTGGGATCATTGCATCTGAGAATTTCAGACCTTGATCCTGTTGGGCTGTGTGATAATGACACCTAATACTTCCCCAAATGTTGTCACCATGGTTAGCTGCTGAGGGTGCAAGACCACAAACCAGCAGCTTATGAAAGCAGGGACGTGTCCTTTTGTTCTCCATTTCTGGTCCGGAGGAGAGTCAGCCAGGGCTCTCGGCAGGACAGAAGGGTCAGCAGTCTTCCTTGCCCAGGTCCTAGGGATTAGTGGCTCTCTTTGGAGCTCCTTGTTGAGTGGCATGTGACAGCTCCTCTCCACTCTGTCTCTGGTATTTCATGGGGTTCTCTTATATTCTGGTGTCTGAAATTTCCCCTTGTAGTCGTTAGATCAGGGCCCTCCTTAATGGAGGAATGTTTCTCACCTGGAAGTCCAATTTCCACACAAGTGTCAGATTCCCCGTTTCTTGAGATTAGCACGTCATCATATCTTTCAGGGCTGCAGTTCAAGCCAATGGGAGCCACAGGACCTCAGAGCTGCTAACTGCTTTTCTAGAAAGAGCAGCCAGGACAGCATACCTCCCTCTTATAAGTCGTCCCAGTTCTGTCCCAGAGCCATCAGCCTGCTGCTGGCTCATCCGTTCTCCGGAGTTTTCCTCTTTACCCAGGGACTCGGTGGAAGTGTGCTGTTCTATTTCAAAACAAGCTCAGGGGTGGATCCCACAGTCACCCCGGTCTATATGCTGGCTGAGTCTGGAGGCTCCTCTGTGATTTTTCAGATCCACTGTCTGGTCTTGAACACCCAAACAGCCGTTTCTGGTGCTGGGTAACACCTGTGTGCCCATGCACAGTTGGAAGAGAGACCTCCCTTTTCAAAGGAGGCTGGTTGGCCAGGCAAGGGATGTGGGCCCGCTGGGGACCAGAGGGAGAGGATGCACGTGTGCTTTTGGCTTCCCCTTTGGTCAGAACTGCTCCAGACCCACTTCTACTGTGGCTTATTTGTGGAAGAGAAGAGGGTCATGGCCTGTGGTCACTACATGCTGGCCAACTGCCATCCCCACAAAACTGACCTCAGGATACCAGGTGATGAAAGCGCTCACCTCATGTCTAATTCTCCTGCACCTGCTGGGCATGTTTGTAGCATTTGCAAATATATCACTGTCACTCCATAAGGAAAAGCCCCACATGGTTCCCACAGTGGACACATCAGGTGACGAACTGGGTCAGAATCCTATGGAGACCAAGGTTATGGACTCCAGTGAAAAGCTCCCACTAGTTTTTGGCTAAATGCGAGGCCACACCCACCAAATCTCTCTAAACTAAGCTTGTTCCCCTTAACTTATGGCGATCTCATTCCCACTGGAGAACCTGTTTTTCTTTTCCAGAAGGCAATGGGAACTAAAGACAACCAAAATCTATCAACAAGATAAGAATAGATTTTTTAAAAAATAGACAGCTGGCTCCCAGGCAGGAGATAACCACCCCCCCCCCCCGCCCCCCGCACATGAGCCCAGGTGAAACCGCAGAGGAATTGGCGAGATGCGTAACAGGCGCTGAGGACACTCAAAATGCACCAGAGCAGAAAGTCAGAAGCTGCACTAAGGTAGAAGTAAAGTATACCTGCCATGGCTCAGGGAGCTTTGAGGAAGAGGGAGCAGAAAGACTGTAAGAGCCATAGGGTGGAAGGGAATGTGCAGAGACATTGCTTCCCACCCCCCAACAGTGACAGACGGCCGCTCTCACGACTCATCCCCAACCCCATGTTGTATACCATCAATGCCACTGAGGAGGGACCTCAGAGGAGCGCTGACAGAGAGGAGGGAAAGCAGGATGTCAACACATGATGTGTCCATACAAACTCTCTACCTGATAAAAATAAATAAGCAAGCTGGGTATGGTGGTCCAGGCCTTTAATCCCAGCACTCAGAAGGCAGAGGCAGGAGGATTGCTATGAGTTCAAGGTCAGCCTGAGGCTACATAGTGAATTCCAGATCAGCCTGGGCTAGAGTAAGACTCTACCTCAAAAAATAAAGAAAAGGAAATAAAAAGTAAAAGCAAATTAATGGCATAAATGCAACTGTTTTGTCTTTGGGCACTGTTACATGTTTTTCTCTGATAGTTGAAAGATTACTTTGTGGTATAAAATTTTCAACCAATCTCCTACACACCTTTCTTTACTTTTGTTGTTTTTTTTGTTCTTTTTTGGTGGGGATGAGTTTTAAGGTAGGGTCTCACTCTAGCTCAGGCTGACCTGGAATGCACTCTGTAGTCTCAGGCTGGCCTCGAACTCACAGCGATCCTTCTACCTCTGCCTCCTGAGTGCTGGGATTGAAAGTTTGCTCAACCACACCTGGCTCACACCTTTATTTTCGGCTCCAAATTTTAAAAAGCATTCAGACTGGAAGTATGGGAGAAATGTTGCCACCCCAAACACCTCTTCTGGAAACCTTAATGTGCAAAACTTTTAAGTTTATATACTGAAATAAATTATTTTTAAAACAAAATTGAAAAAATTCAAAACACAAGTAAAGATGAGAATATTATGCAACGTATTGGAGCTCAGTGTCCATCAGCTGAGAACGCCCTGAGCATCAGCGAGCACTCTTGTCAGAGTGATGTCCCTTGCTAGTTAACAAGGTTTACTGGTCCAAAGTAGGTATCAATTTCCACCCCCTGCCAATCCGGGTCCAGTTTTACAGCATTTCACAATTGCTCAAGAGTGGCCTGTGTTGTTTGGGGGTTCAGAATTCTTCAAGTGAGGTTTCACTGAGCAATTAATAGACTATTTCTAAAGACAAATGGCTTCTCAGTTTAACCCAGGGCTTCATACATATGATAAGAGCTGCACTCTGTGCTCAAAAATATTTTCATTTAAAAAAGTATAGAGGTTATTACTGGGAAAGATTGTTAGATCTCCTAAATAATAGTAAAAGTGTGATGTTCAAATACAGTTGCCAAAATTTGGAATGAAACCCACGTAAAATTAAGCACTGAGTGTGGGGGAAGGGACCTAGTACGAAGAGTGGATCCTAACAGATCTATCCCATAGTCCCAGCTGGGCTCTTCAGTGAGCCTCACCTTTGAATTTCTTCGCAGAAGTTTAATCCAAATATTTGGTACCAGACTTGGTGAGAATGGATCTGCTCATTTTATTGGGAACTTGCAAGCTTGCCTCATGCTAGTGACAAGTACCTAATCAAGATAGATTATGTCTCAGAGCTACAATGGAGTCATGTCTCTGTGCGTTTCTGTATGTTGAAGAGTCTCCTTGCCTGGTCCATAGTCCTTAAGAGCATTTGTTTATGAGCTGCTATCTCTCCATGCTCCATGCTAAGTCTCCCACCTCAGCATGACTCTATTGTAAAAGAAACTGTCTGAGACCTCACTGAGTAAAGACGCAGTGTTGGCTGGGATGTTGGGAAACCAGTTCTAATGGTGCTGGTGGCCGGTTCATCATGGAGACAGTGGTTGTTAACTGCATTTCTACTCTAGGCTCTCAGCCCCACAGCGGGAGACGTGAAGCTTCCTATCAGAATTTGATTGGTCCCTTTGTGGGAAATTGCTTGGACACTGCTCCAGCCCTGCGCATCAGTGACGGTGTATGCGTAATTGGCTACTGATTCAACTGCTGCATTTGGATGCCTGCTTGTTGCAAGGGGGGTGGGGGGGGGGGGGTAAAGGGAGTCTTTTATCCCCTTCATGAGAGAGGAGCAGGCCTGGAACACCTGGGTGGAGAGGATAGAAATTCAGTGACAACCCTTTTCAAAGTGTACCTCGGGGGTGGATCAAAGTATTCTCCTCCTGGAAGTGGTAGGCCTTCTCCCCTTCATCTCAGGGGCTTTTCTGCCCCACAAGTAACTGTTCCCACATAAAGGATCCCTGTGCAGAGGTATGTCAGCGTGCCTGTGCAGAGTGTTACTCCCATGACCATGTGTGGGTGGAATGTACAGAGCGGGGCCGGCTACAAGAGGGCTGTACATCAAGAGCTCTGGAAGGCGTACAAGAGAAGAGGCTTTCAAAGGGCACGCTTCAGTGAGTGTGCATTCCTTCAGCCAGTCTATAAAAAGACTTACAGGCATGCAGTCAGCACTTGGTCCTAATTTTCCGTTGATTTCTAAGCCTCAGCTAACCGCAAGCAGTTCTGTGCGCTGCTGCTCCAAGCGGGCCTCACAGATGCGTGGCAGCAGCGGAGCCTGCCCTAAATCAGAGCAGCATGCCACAGAGAAGAAGGATGAGGAGGCCACAGTCCGGGAGCATCACACGTCATCCTCAGAGGTCCCTTGGAGAGTCTGGGCCATATTTGTGGCCAGTGATTATCAAGTTCAGCCATCAAAATACACGTCCTGGGCAACATTTGTCCTTTCAGTCTTGCTGGCATTTCTTGTCCTTCCTTTTAAACAAAACCATCCCTTTAAGTATCAATGGGAAGAAAGACATTTTTCAACTTTTATAAAATATTTTGTTTTATTTATTTATATATTTGAGAGAGAGAGAGAGAGACATAGAAAGAGGTAATGGGTGTGCTAGGGCCTTTAGCCACTGTAAATGAATTCCAGAAGCATGTGCCACCTTGCGTATCAGGCTTTTCATGGGTCCTTAGGCTTCATAGGCAAGCACCTTAACTACAAAACCACCTCTCCAGCCCAAGATTTTTTTAATATTGTTTTTTTATTTTTTGTTTATTTTTATTTATTTATTTGAGAGCGACAGAGAGAAAGAGATACAGAGAGAGAATGGGTACACCAGGGCCTCCAGCTACTGCAAACGAACTCCAGATGTGTGTGCCCCCTTGGGCAACTGGCTAATGTGGGTCCTGGGGAATCGAGCCTCGAACCAGGGTCCTTAGTCTTTACAGGCAAGAGCTTAATTGCTAAGCCATCTCTCCAGCCCCAAGATTTTTTTTTAATACAGAAAATTATAGCACTAATGGTGGTTGTTCCTTCATTAACACTTCTGTTTGCATTCGGAGCTAGTGGTCACTTCTCAAACGGGCTGGAAAGCTGAAATGCAGACACAGGCTTTGCTGCTTGCCATGGCCTCCAGCCTGGGATGCTATACCCCAGTCACTTCCCTGTGAGCAGTTCATCCTGCTTTGCTGACACAGTGAAACTCAACTCATGACTGACTTCAGGTAGAGACCAGTAGTGGGCCTCATGTCTTGAAAGGCAAGAGAGGAGACTGACGGTGGAGAATCAGGAATGTGTTGAGCTCCCCCTCGCCTGGTTAAACTTATAACTGGGCTTGTGTGGTGGGGCAGGAGCCGGCAATCTGTGACTCTCCCAATGCAGTCCTGCCCATACCTCATGTTGTTGGCCATTGTGGACTTAAAGAGAATCCTCCTGGGTCATGAAAGTCAATCTTTCCTTTTGCATAAACATGGATTGAAACCTGCAATCCATATTTAATGGAGCTCACTAGTGGAATAATCTCAATACAGTGCCAATGCTTTCATTGGTCTAACAGAGTGCTTTGTCATCTCCCATCAACAGTGATGGTGTCGCGTCATCCTCAAGTGAGTTGCCTGTCTGTTTTCAGTGCTACGAAGACCTCCTGATTCTCAGAATGTGCTCACAAGGACCATGCTACACCCTTTCCAAATTGGAGAACAGCTTGAAGATTGATCATTATTTTTTAATAATAAAAACTAAACTAGGCTTGAGAGATGGCTTGGTGGTTAAAGTGCTTGCTGTAAAGCCCAAGGACCCAGGTTCAATTCCCCAGTACCCAAGTAAAGGCAGATGCACAAAATGGTGGATGCATTCGGAGCTCATCTGCAGTGGCAGTTGGCTCGGGTACAGCCATTCTCTCTATATATATTTATCTATTTATCATCTTTCTATCTATCTCTATTCCTCTTTCTCTCTCTGTCAAATAAGTATTTTTTAAGTTGTCAAAATAAGCTAAAGTGACCATAACTCTCTCCCCTTCCTTCTTGTCTTCCTCTCTTCCAGTTCCCCCTTTCTTTCTAGTTTCCTCCCTTTCTTTTCTTCCATTTATTTCTTCTTTGCCTCTTTCTTTTTCCTGCTTTTATCTTGCTTTATAGTTCAGCTGGCCTCAAACTCCTAAGCCTCTCCTGGTCTGGAATCACAGGCGTGTGATCCCTGGCAGGCTTCACTCCTCTCCCCTCGCTTCTTTCCCCTCCCCTCATCCGATGGGATCTGGTCAGATCCAGAAGCAGTCTTTCCCATGGATTTTGTTGTTGTTGCTGGTGTTTTGTTTTTTTTTTTTTTTCAAGGCAGTGTTTCACTCTAGCCCAGAATGACATGGCATTCACTATATAGTGTCAGGCTGGCCTTGATTTCACAGAGACCTTCCTACCTCTGCCTACCCCAGTGCTAGGATTAAAGGTGTACAACACCATGCCTATTAACCAGGGATTTTATAGTAAATAAATGTTGGCAGCACAATTAAAGCTCTGTATTAACTCTACCTAATTAGTGAGTCTTGTACCCCACAGTCTTAGAATTAAAGGAACACCACTTCATGTTATTACATTGAATAAAAGTTTCCAGGCCATATGCCAAGAAGATGGGCTAACTAAAGTCCTCATTTGGAAAATACATGAAGATTGTTTGCTCAAAACGTGTTTGTTCCCACAGAGCATGGATTCTTCATGTATTTCTAGAAAAAAAGCATAACTGTCATTTTTATGAGTTCCGAGGCCTCCCGTCATGTAGGGAACTCTTTTAAGTGAGATTGAATTTGAAATTGCAATAAAAAAGAAAGAGGTTTCCACATTAGTGACTCGATGAGATTAAAACAAGCCACGATCAACGCTCCCCGTGATTTACTTATTGGAAGAACAAGCTCAGGATCTGGAAGATTCTAATTTACTTGCTGTCTCTCCCTCATTCATTAATCTGAAAACCTCACCCACGTTCTCTGCCCAGGCTTGGCAGTTCCAGTCAGTCCCTGTGCTGAAGCCACAGCACGGCAGGGGATTCACTCTCCCTGTGACTGGACTGGGAAACCTCTGTGGCTTCAGGAATAAGGAGTTTTATTTAGTCGTATGGATTCTTAATCTTTCTGTCTTTCTCTTTCTTGGAGCTCATCAGTTAAGGAGAGCACTGGGCAGAGCTGTTATCGAATACTCTATAATGTTTCTGGCACCTCAGACTGAAATGTCTCAGAGTTCCCCAGGATGTGTAAATCTCTGGGTTTTACGGTGTTTCTCTTTCTCTTTACTGCTTTCTGGTGAGCTCCATTCAGCATGACTGTGAGCTCCAAGTATTGATCTACCCATAACAGTACTTGCAGCACCAATTAGGAAATAATCTACTATGATTCTCCTTGTGTCTTTGTGGCATAATAGATGGATGTGTGTGTACAAGCATGTGTGCATTCATGTGTGTGTCTGTGCACAAATGTGTGCATATGCATGCATCCATGTGTGTGTGTGAATGTGTGTGTATATTTGTGTGTGATTGTGGGTACACACAAGGGTGCAAGCTTGTGAGTGTGTGTTCACGCATGTGTGTGTGTGTTTGCATGGGCATGCATGTGTCTGTGCATGCATATTTATGCCTGTGTGCACAAGTGCATGTGCATATGTTTGCAACTATATGTATGTGTGTGAGAGACAGCATGTGTGTCAGTGTGTGCAAGTGTGCATGTGTATGCATATTTGTGTGCATGCATGTGTGTATGTGTGCATATATGCTTGTTTCATTTGTATATACATGTGTGCACGTGTGTGTATGTATGCTTGCATGTTTGTGCACATGTGTGTTAGCGTGTGCTTATGCTTGCATGTGTGTGCATTTATGCAAGTGTACACAAACGTGTGTGCACATGTGTGTGAGTGTGTGTACGTGTGTCCTCTGCATTTGCCTTTGTGTATGTGTGTGTGCATGTGTCTCAGTGTGTGCACGTGTGCATTTGTGCATGTTTGCTTGCCTGTGTCTGTTCATGTGTGCATATACGCGTGCATGTGTGTGTGCATTTGTGCATGTGTGCATGTGTGTGTGTCCTTTGTACTTGATGCTGTGAAGTAAAACATCACACTCAGGATCTGTCTCTTTCCCGGGATACGATTGCAGACACCTTGTTACAAGTGGTGTTGAAGTCGTCGAGTCTGGCGTGAATCAGAGTTCACATGCTTGGAATTCAATAAAGCAAAATTACTTCACCAAGGCTTGGTAAGAAAAGTAAGGCTTGTGCTACTGGCATTTGGGAAGAAATAAGTGAAATTCAAGATTACATGCATAGTGAAACCTTTTACTTAGTATTCATTTATCAAAGGTCTATCTTCATTTTGTCTCAGTCAATGAAATCAAGGTTACTTTCAAATAGGAAAGAAGTACATGGGCTGGAGAGATAGCTTAGCAGCTAAGGCACTTTCCTGCAAAGCCTAAGAACCCAGGTTCAATCCCCCAAAATCCACATAAGCCATATGTACATGGGGGTGTATGCATCTGGAGTTTGTCTGCAGTGGCTAGAGACACTGGTGCACCCATTCTCTCTCTCTCTCTCTCTCTCTCTTTTTCTCATAATAAATAAAAATAAAATATATATTTAAAAGAGCACAAATGCTATATAGTGATATGAATAGGGCTGGTGTGATGGCTCAGTGGTTAAGGCGCTTGCCTGGGAAGCCTAAGGACCTTGGTTCGATTCCCCAGTACCCATGTAAGTCAGATGCACAAGGTGTCTGGAGTTCATTTGTAGCAATATAAACCAAAGAAATGCAGTGTATCAATTTCTATACAAAGCTAAAATTATAATTACGGTGCATGCTCATTTCCTGTTTTGTTTGAGAGAAGGCTTCATGTAGTCTAGGCTTGGAACTCACTGTATAGTCAAGGCTGGCCTTGAACTCTTGCCGCTATTGGTATTTTGAATGGATGGCACCATAGCTAGTCATCATGTATCTCTTCTTAGGAAGGAAATTCTTGGTGCCTGCAGATGGATGTGTACAAGGCAGGCATTCTTTGGGCTGACTGAGGCAGCACCCTGACCAAAGGGTGGATGGTGCAGGCTGGAGATGTGTCTAAGCCCCGGTCTCTCTTGAAGGACCTGCCCTCACCATTTTTCTTTCCACTTGGATTCTCTCTCTGAAACATCTCTTCTCCCACTGAAAGTAGATGATTGAACCAGGGGCCTTTCCCGCCAGCCGCTCTCATGCATCCATTTCCATCCTCCTCTTTCAGTTGAGTCCCAGGGCCTGAGCGAGTCCCAGCTGATCCCACAGCTTGCACGGCTCAGACAAAGAACGACTCACTCTGGGTCAGGGAGATGGCTCAGCTGCTTACAAAGCCTGCTGGCCTGGGTTCAATTCCCCAGGACCCATGTAAAGCCAGCATTGGCCCTGGCATGCTCCCTCCCCCCCTCTCTCCCTTTCTGAATGTATCTTCCTCTCCCTCTCCCTGTTTCTCCCTCTCCCTTTCTCTCCTTCCCCCCTCTCTCCCTCTCCCTCTCCTTGGAAATATATATATATTTAAAAGAATGACTCGCTCTAGGATGTGTCTTTCTGTAATCAGTGTGATCCCCATGTTGTTTTTTCACCTACTAGATAAGCTTTACTCAAGAATACAGTTTAGATGCTCATGGTGTGTAAATTTTTAATAAATGATCTTCTATTGTGTTTCTAGACAGCCTGCTTAACCTCAAACCTTAAGTTGGAGCTCAGACATAAAACATGACCGTGTGACTCAACACACAGGCGTGAAGCATTATGGCCTTTGTATTTCGAGATCTTTATTTTTTGGACCTGTCAGAATTTCTCTTTTAAAGAATATGTGAGCCGGGCATGGCTGTGCATGCCTTTAATCCCAGCACTCCGGAGGCAGAGATAGGAGGATCGCCATGAGTTTGAGGTCACCCTGAGACTACATAGTGAATTCCAGGTCAGCCTGAGCTAGAGTGAGACCCTACCTCAAAAAATTTAAAAAAATAATTAAAAACATAAAAAGATGTAAAGAGCTCCTAGTTACATGATAACTTTTTCCAAATAAAGATTTTGATAGAAAACAACTGCAAAATACATACCTAGGACATAAGATTTTTGTTTGTTTGTAAGGATTTGATTTTCTTGCCTTTCTTTTTTTTTTCCTCGGGGAGGAGTGTGATTTGAGGTAGGGTCTCACTCTAGCCCAGGTTGACCTGGAATTTACTATGTAGTCTCAGGGTGGCCTCAAACTCATGGCGATCCTCCTACCTCTGCTTCCCTAGTGCTGGGATTAAAGGCGTGCGCCACCACGCCCGGCTCTTTCTTTTCTTTTCACTTTACCAGTAACGGTTAGCACTGTACTTAACTGAACGGTGTTGCTCTTTATCTAATCACCACACGTATACAGCGATGGTAAACCTCGGCGAGGGACTGGCGAGTTTACACAAGTGTCACTATGCGTTTGAGTCTGGCACCGTGCCAGGGCAACTTCTTCAAATAATTAAAGCATTCTTCCCCTCGTTTTCTGCACATAATTTGTCTGTTGCTAATACTTCTATTATTGCAGAAGGAACTGGTGATTCATTAGTAAATTTTCTGAGATCTAAGAGCAGTGGATAGGCAAGATTTTTTTCCGCTATGTTGTGCCAATATTCTCTTTCTCCAATGGTTCTACTGTTAAAACACACACACACACACACACACACACACACAGCACAGAGCCTGCACAAAGGGTGTGCCTTCAATTTTTACAGATAATCAAGGGTCTTTAGTGTGCTTGGTGATTCAAATAACCATGCCAAGAAAACAAATAAATAACAAATAAATCAACACAATCCCAGGCGGATTCCAGCACTTTAGCAAGCATCTCGGTGTCCTCTCCTCCTTTCTTTACAGCTTTGCACTTCTATTTCTGACTACCTCAGTCATGACCGAACACATTCTGCCGGGCCGAGGTCCCTGCGGAGCTCTGCACGTCCTGTACTTAGACCAGCAGCCCAAAGTCCCAGCGCAGCAAGACCCCAGGGCCCAGGCCGGCTGGCCTTGCCTGTCCTCCGCACTTCGAGCCTCTTCTTTTGGAAACGGCCCCACCACTGTGCAGACACTGGGTGAAGGCCTGGGTCCTCCTTGCTGCTCCATCTCTCTTGTCTTCCATGCATCCCCTCCGAATGTCCTTCCTGCTGTCTCACTCCATCCCAGGAGGCCACGCCTGTTCTTTTCATGGTTGCTTAGTCCCACTCTCTGTGACCCCCGTAATCTCCCGTGGAGACCTGGTCAGTGGCCACCCATCCTATCCCTACCTTTGATCACCCATGAGAAATGATCTTTTTGAAACTCAATTAAGAGGCTGGAGAGTTAGCTCAGTGGTTAAGGCACTTGTCTGCAAAGCCTAAGGACCCAGCTTCAATTCCCCAGGACCCACATAAAGCCAGATGGCCAAAGTAGAGCATGAGCCTGGAGTTCATTTGCACTGGCTGGAAGCCCTGGAGTGCCCATTCTCCTGCCCCTGCCCTTCCCTCTCTTTCTCTCAAATAAAATCTTTAAAAAAAAGGATTTTTAAAATGTAAATTAAATCATGTTCCCTAACCGTAAATGCTTAAAATAGTTTAATGGAGACTTCTGTTGCGGTAATGTCTTGATGGGCCTGCTTCTGACCTAGGTCCCCCTAGCCTGTGACTGTCCCTCAGGATCAGCCAGGTCCTCACTCTCACTGGCTCCCCTCTACGACTCTGTTTCCTGCCTCCTTCCTTGGACAGGCCGCAGTCTGCTGAGTTCATTCTCAGAAGAAGTCGCTGAGTCAGGTCTGTAGGTTTGGTTCCCAGTGATTCCCCTTGTGTCTGTAAACAAAGGCCTCTGTGATGGCAAACAAACTTGGAGTCCTTTCTAGCTTCCTGCTGTTTGACAGGATTGCCGGCAATGGCCTTTTCAGAGGTGAGAAGTCACCTTTGGCCATGTCACCCTCTAAAGCTGCTAAATGGTGTTTTCATCTCTCCTTTGATGTGTTCACCACTTTTTATTTCTATCCAGGCTTCCTATGTGGCTCAGGCTGGCACTGAGGTGGAGGTGACCCTGCCTCAGCTGCCTACTGCGGGGTTACCGGTATGTTCCACAGCACCTGCTCGTGACCTGCACACCCACGGGGGAGGGGCGAGACCACTGGAGACAGCTCTCGGCATTGCCCCACGGGCGTTATAGCACAGTGAGACACAGTCAACACGGAATGCTTCAGGCTTGAATACATCTATTTCTAGACTCAAAAATGTGTATCAATTTGGTCTCATAATCGCTGAGCCCAGCTGCATAGTCATAGGTAAAGGATGCCCTGACCTCGCTGTCCTGGTCCATGACACAAAATTTTAAAATGTGGCCAATTTCACAAAATATAAGGCACACAACACCTTAAGCCCAAATAAAATAAACTCTTAGGGCCTGGAGATGGCTCAGCAGTTAAAGATCTCGTCTGGAAAGCTAAAGGACCCAGGTGTGATTCCCCAAGACGCACATGAGCCAGATCACATGTGTCTGGAGTTTGTTTGCAGTGGCTGGAGGCCCTGGTGTGCCCAATCTCTCTCTCTCTCTCTCAAATTAATAAATAACAATAAAACATTAAAAAAAGACTTTTACTCTAATTACGATTGGCAATTTGAAATTCTCAAATCAATAATTTGGATCATTGATAAGAAGAAATGGCCACATAGTTTCTTCATGGTTACAGTACTTCACAGACATGGGTAGAAAGAGCTCCACATGGCTGAGGGGACTGTGCAGACCCCACACAGCTCAGGGGCTCTTTGGGTCTTTCTGTGACAATTGTCTTTGCGACAAGACAGTTAGTCTTTGACGGGGAAATTACCACACTCATTTTCCCTGCTATGTGCAGTGGCTGCTACAAGCCAGAATTACTCAGGGGCGTGCATGCCTGTGTTCAGTCCCAGCCCCTTCCAGATGCTGCGCCCAGGTGTGCTGACTTCTTCCCAATCCAGCTCCGGACCCAAAATAAGCCTGGCTGCTCACGAGGCTTGTGGTGGGCTTTATCCTCCTTTCCAGCTCCTGGGCTGTTCATCTCTCAGCATCTGAGGCTTTTGCCACTGGCAAGCTTTTCACCTTCCCACACTGGCATCTTAACTTAGCTTAACTTCATAATTGATAATGAAAACCTTAGCTTAGCTGCTGCCAGGGTGGGAAAGAACATAGCTGGGCCCTCAGAGAAAGTGGACGCTTCCACTCCTCACCTTTCGGCTCTCAGGCTAGCCTCCCCTGCCATGCCCATCCTTTGGGCCACAGACTCTCCCTCCGCCCCCCTGACTTCTGAATAAATATAGCAATTCACCAAAATAATCATTCTCAGACTTGTTCTATTTCAATTCTTTAAGTAAAGAAGACATGAGCTCGGGTTTGGGCTTTGTGATTGAACCCCCAAAGTTAGTTCCCTTTTCGTCTTTATGCATAGCTGTTTGGGGCTAGCATTCTTCTGGGAGACTGACTTAACATGTGTTTATAGTTTCCTGGGTGGTGTCCGTCCTTTGTGACTTTTATAGGATACTGCCTGAAAGGGTTTTGGTTGACTGCAGGACCGCTCCTTTTGCCCATAATGTTCTCCATTTGATCTGTGAATGGCCCATTTCTTGCTTTAAGGCTCTGGGACCTATGTGCGCAAAAATGTCTCATTTAATGTATATGCGATGCGCACACACAATTCTCTGAGAATGAGCCCACAATCTCAGTAGAGGATCTCGGCCACTGAAGCCAAGAGCTTCCGTGTCTCTGCGAGGAGGGACAGCCAAGAAACCCTTCTTCAAAGCAAATAGCAAAGCAGCGTCTATAAGAATGTAAACTCCATGTAGAGAAGTCAGAGCAGAGGAACAGTCCTTCCATGCGCTCAGAAACTCTCAAGAACTGAGGCATGGCCGGCTGTCACCCTCCAGATCCTGACTGTAACCCTGCCCCGTTTAGCTGCGGAGGCGTGAGAGTTCACTCTGCTGTAAGCACGGCTGCAGAGAGCTGTGGGAAGGGCCCGTGGGCTCACCCTCACCTGAATGCCCGCACCCTGCTCCTTCTGAAGAAAAAGGCTCAGGTACAAGCCCTCAGAGGGCAGGGCCGATGTCCTGTATGGTAAGCAGACTCTTCTCTGCAAAGCATGCCCTCCCTTTCATTTGGCTTCCTGGAAATTATAAGGTTGGGGACATCAATATCAGGGTCCTAGGAAGATCGCCACTTAAACCCCAGAGATTCAGATGCCACCAGAGGAGCTGAGAGTCTTTGTCTGGATTCTTGGCTTCAGCTCTGTGGAGGCTGGACCTGAGGTAGAAGCAAGCCAAATTGTTCCCAAACATTGCCAAACATGCCTTGTGTGAGCAGACATGTCACCACAGGTAGCAACACACTGTCCATTCTTTGTTAAAGATCTTATTTTCATTTATTTATTTGAGAGAGAGAGAGAGAGAGAGACAGAGACAGAGGCAAAGGCAGATAGAGAGAGAATGGATATGCCAGGGCCTCCAGCCACTGCCAACAAACTCCAGATGTATGTGCCACCTTGTGCATCTGGCTTTACATAGGCACTGAGGGATAGGACTAGAGCTTTGCAGGCAAACACCTAAACCACTAAGCATCTCTCCAGCCCCTTGTTTTGTCCATTCTTAACAAAATTCTGTTTTAATGTCAGAGCTACAAGAACCACGAAAGTACAAGCTGATCAATGCCTTGGAAACTTCAAGACATAAGTTCAAGAGATGTGTGAACTTCAGTTGAACTGCACTCTGGTCCTTCAGAAACTTCCAGCCTGGCATCTATTTCATTCATCTTTTAGAGCTGTGATAACTAAATCCAATGTGTATGCCATATCTAGGATCTAAATAAGGCCACTCTACTTAGTTTAAGGCACATACCCAGTTTAAATTTTTTCCCCAAAACATTCTTAAGTAGATGTTGACTTTTTTTTTTTGCATGAGTTAGAGAGAGAGAGAAAGCGAGTGAATGTGTGTGTGTGTGTGTGTGTTTGGAAATAGAGTCCAGAGGTCAATCCTGGTCATCCCCAGTTGCTTACAACTTCATTTTCTAGATGTAGTCTCCCAGTGAACCTAGAGTTGACCAACTCAGCTAGCCTAGCTAACCAGCAAACCCTGGGGTTTCTAGCCCTGGGATTACACGCTGGACCACCAGTGACATTTTCCAGAAAGAAAACTAGCAGACTGGAAAATGACAATGACATTAAGGGTTTCCCATTGGAATCCCACCCCTGTCCTTGGGTCTGCCTGGGTGGGAGCCGTGGATGCCGTGGGCTAGGGCTGCAATGTCCCGGCTTCTCCTGAGTGCCAGGCCATGCAGGTCCAGTTGCCCCTGGCGGGGCGGCTGCCCTGCCTCACCGCGCCGATGCCTCACTGCTGCGTCTGCTCCCGTGTTGGCGTGCAGTTGACTGCAATCCTACACGAGCACGCCTTTGGAAACCCCCATATCCACCAACAACAGTGCAGAATAGTGCTGTCTTCTTTAGACGGGTACGACAGCATAAAGTCCTCTGGCAGTCACCGAACATGAGAGAGAGCGGAGCAGGAAGGGGAAGGGACGGGTTTGTGTTGAGAGTCAGAGTGAGAAATGGGACTTCAAGGTAAAAGCAAGCTATGGTCACCAAGGGAGAAGTGGGGACAATGAGGAGCTGTTTGGTGTCGACACACTGCCTCATTCTCTTCCTGAAAACAAAGCATTTCATTGCAGCCTCATCCTTGAAACATTCACAGAAAGCGAGCTGAATGTTGTTTTTGGGATAGAAAAGAATATTCCCTCCGGCTGCTCACATTATCACTGCCCGGTTCAAGGAAGGAGAAGGAGGACAGTAGGGCCATTGTCACCAAGCACCTGGTGTCAGCCCAGCGCCGAGAGCACGGCACACAGGCAACAGCAGAGCCGCCTGGGATTCCCCGCCCCTCCGCAGTGCCTACTGTGTGCAGCAGGTTTTGTACCTCCATGTAAAAGCTGCACCCCACCGAAATTGACAAAGTGCATCAAACATCCCCCCCACTTGCCAAGAGCAGCCAGAGACTCTCTGTCCCCAGTTCCTGAGCACGCTGCACGCTGCACATGCTGGGGCCGGTGACAAGAGGGGAAGAGCGCAGGGAGCAGCAACCACAGTCAAGGTTGGTCCTTGAGCCCGTGGAGACCAGTTCAACGCCTCCTTCACATGCCAGCCTCTCCTTCCTGTTCCCAGCCACAGACTGAAATGACATCGCCATTCCATAACAGGTGATTTCTGTAGCCAGAATAAGATGAAGGTTATTGTCAGGACAAAGGTTAAAAATCTGTACTGCTGGGCTGGACACACGACTCAGTTGGTAAGGAACTTGCCTGCAAAGCCTAAGGACCCAGGTTCAATTTCCCAGTACCACGTAAAGCCAGATACACAAAGTAACACATGTCTGGAATTTATTTACAGAGGATCGAGGCCCTGGCATGCCCATTCTCTCTGTCTCTCTTCTCTCTATCTCTCTCTGCTTGGAAAGAAATAAAATATTTTTAAAAAAACTTTTAAAAATCTGTACTCCTATGACAGCTATAGGAGGCCATTTGCTGCTTGCTGCAAACACCTTGTCATTTTCATAGGACAAATATTGTGGCCTCCACATCTACACACCACTACGAGCAAAACAAAGTGTTTCTTTTTAATTTATAAAATGAAATGTCATGGAATCATATAATACTAAAATAGCAACACCATACTGACCAATACTATAATAAGAAATAGAAGTAAGTTTTATTGTTTTACTTTACAACAGATAGTCTATTTAAAGGATTGATTTTTAAAATCTAACAGCGTTGGAGGAGTTTCTGAATATAAGAAGATACACAGATACCCAAATTTTGCTTGTTCTCAATTACTGACTCTTTTGGGACAGATCTCCAGTTATACCCTGCTTCAGTTTCCCTGCCTGTAAGTGTCCACCAGGTTTCCTAGGCCTCTCACGTGGTTGGTATGAGGTTGAAATGAACAGATGTGTGCAGAGGTTCTACAAAGTCCCTGACACACAATTTCTTTCCTTCATCCCTAAGCCCCAAACTCTCTTTGAATTTACATACTTCTGAAACCCTTTGATCTAAAAATACACATGGAATTTTTGCTTAGAAACATCAAGCTTACATTTGAATTGCCTCGAGTTTTAGGCTGAGAAGCCCACATTAGGACATTCACTAGGCCATATCGCAGCAGGCTGACTGGGCTTCCTCTCACACCGAGGAAGACCGAACGCCAGCCATTAGCTTGATCTCAACAGCTGGAAGGCCTGTGCCTTGAGTTAAAGAGTGGAGGCAAATTTGCAGGACATAGAAGGAACAGGAATCTTACTCAAAGATAACATCGTAACTCTGCTCACGGCACTGCCTCTGATGCTCACTCCACTGTTGGCTTTCTTAAGCAGTTGCCTCATAGGCCCAGTTTAATGTGTGTTGATACAATGCGATTCTTTTAAAGGTGGAAACTCAGCAGAAATTGGATTTCTAGAAAGAAGTGTTCCCCACACAAGCCAGGAAACCTTTCCTATCTCTTGCTATGTCCTGAGAGTTAAGCCTCCTGGACATCCTGGCCTGACCCTCTGAGTCTCAAGCATCAAGTTTTCCTAATAGGTAGATCCATCCCAGCCTGTTGTGATCACAGGATCCCCTACCTTCCCGCAAGAGATTACCTGATCCACACAGAAAGCAAAGGAGGAGCCCCATGTCACCCAGGGGCTCTGTGCTGAGAGGGTTTCTGTGAGGCTCCATGCAGCCAGCAACCCACCCGCTGCTGGGGTGCCCAGGACCACTGGTCATCCGTGCTTCACACCCGGGCATCTCCTCGGAGAGTGGGAGGCAGGATCGCAGCAGCGGGCACGGGTTCTGCAAAGGAGACAGGCGTTTCCTGTGCCGTGTTCTCTCCTGCATCCTCACCACCTCCCCTCCTCCATCAATTGTGTGTTGGGTGTGTGTACACCCACGTGCAATTAATGTGCTGCCTGCCAGTATGCAAGTGTTAGCGTGATATCTCACTTTCAAAGTTCCTCTCCACTTTATTCCCATTGTTTTCTGCTTCTCAAAAATAGTTAAATCCCATCTCTGTCCAAAACACTAAAATTTCAGAACTGGAGGCTTGGTAGTCACCACTTTTAGTATCCAGAGGGAATGACATGCAGCATGGTGCCTGGTATACTTACAGATAATGTTTTTTTTTTTTAATTATTTTGTTTATTTTGAGAGACAGAAAGAAGAGGCAAGTATATATAAAAAGAATGGGAGTGCCAGGGCCTCAAGCTACTGCAAGAAAACTCCAGACCCATGTGCCAGCTTGTGCATGGTCTTTATGTGGGTACTTGGGAATCAAACCCAAGTCCTTAGACTTCAAAGACAAGTGCCTTATCCACTAAGCAATCTCTCTATCCCTCTAGTGACTTTGTTTTTTTTTTTTTTTAGCAAAGGGCTGGGCCACTTTCCTTGGGCCCCAGACAGTTGTGGCTTGGGCCTCGAACCCCAGGAGCTGAGTCTCCTGGGAGGAGCAGCTGGGAAGATGACCTTGTGTTTCCATGCTTGGTGGAGCGGTATGAAGAAACAATTGTTCATCGACATTATGCAAGAGGATGTGCGGGGGCTGGAGGGCACAGTATTTACTTGGATTCAACACCCGCGCACTTTCAATCTGCCCTCAGAAAAATTACACTGGAAGGAGAAAAGTTGGAACGATTCTTTTAATAGATCCGAGGGATAACACTTTTTTTTTTTTTCCAAGCTGAAGAGTACAAAAAGAACATTCTTGGGCTTTATTTATTTTTAATTGAAGATGCTATGCAAGCATTTGCCAAATTGTTCAAGTGAGAGCTATAATTAGGCAGCGCGAGTGGGGAGAGAGGAGCAGCAAGTGCCAACAGCAACGTGTCTATTTATGGCTATTACCCCACGTAATGAAAGCAGAGGAGATGTAGCAGTGGATTAAATTTAGCGCGCCACACTAATAATACTCTCCATGTGCGAAACAGTTGGCAGGAAGTATGAACATACGGACAAGTTCATGGTGGTGGGATGGCTGAGGAACTAGTGCAAATAATTAAGGATTAAATAAATAAAAGAGCTGGATATGAACAAAAAAAATAGCACAGGCTACAAGACTTTGTAGTACAAAGTAATGCCATTCTGCCCTGAATTCTCTCTCTTTTTCTTCCTTTCCAATATGTTAACCACATAATTGTCAGATAGCTGCCTTGCACAACAAGCCAGATTTTTCCCCTTAATGTGCACCCTATAAAAACAGATGGACTCACAAACAGTGTGTTAATCAGAGCCCCAAGAATAATGTGTTAAAAATAAATATCACTTGTGAATTTAAACACAGTTGTTAAGCCCCCAATCTTTTCAAGATGTAAATGGGATGCTTGTGTGCTGTGAATGTCAACCCACATGAGTTATATTCAAGCGGTTACATGGCTGTATGTCTGTTCGTGAATGAGTGTCATCACAGTCCTCTGGTCAAGTCATTCACTCTCAAGACCAGAATTTACTAAAAAAGAAAGAAGATGGCTTGTTTAGGAGTAATCTATATTAAGATCAGTTTCCTATCAGTAAGGTGCATCTTTCACAAGCTTAGAGAACGCAAAGGTCCTTTAGAAATACTAGCAGCTGGGGGGATGGTCTAATGGGTAAAGCTCTTGCTATGCAAACATAGAAACCCAAGTGTGGATTCCCAGCATCCATAGAAAAGTTCTGGCCATTATAGTGCCTGCCTGTGATCCTGATGCTGAGACGGTGGGGACAGGAGAATTCCTAGGTCTTGTAGTCTATGTAGTCTAGCTGACATGAAAGGGCTGGAGAGATGACTCAGCAGTTGAGGAGCTTACCTGCAAAGTCAAAGGACCCAGGTTCAACTCCCCAGGACCCACATAAGCCAGATGCACAAGGTGATGCATGCATCTGGAGAGAAGTTCATTAGCAGTGGCTACAGGGACTGGTGTGCTCATTCTCTTTATCTGCCTCTTCTCTCTCTCTCTCTCTCTCTCAAATAAATAAATAATTTTTCTTTAAAAAAATAACATGAAGAGTAAGGGAGGATGACACGTGATGTCCACATCGGGTCTCCATTGCACATGTGAGCATATGCACACTCACACAATGCCAAAAATCGACCACCTTTCTCCATGACCATTCATCAGATGGCTGGGAAACCTATTTTGTGTGTGCACTTAGGCATGAGGAATTGGGAGGGAAGAGAAGGAACATGACCTATTACTTGTCTGCACACACCTAGTAAGGGTTTCGCCACCAAACAAAGCAGAGTTAAGCTATGAGCTATGTGTGTTGAGTGTGTTCATTGGCTTTTCTGGGGTCTTCCCAACTCTCTCACAGGGGTATATAGTCTACATTCAAAATACTGTTCAAATGAACAAAGTATAAACTAAGCTAATTCAGGGCTGGAGAGATGACTTAGCAGTTAAGTAAGGTGCTTGCTGTGAAGCATAAGGGTCGATTCTCCAGGTCCCACCTAAGTCACATGCACATGATGGCATGTGCATCTGGAGTTCATTTGTAGTGACTAGAGGCCCTGGCATGCCCATTCTCTCTCTCTCTCTCTCTCATAAATAAATAATAATAATAAACCTTTTTAAAAATAAAATTAATTCAAAAAAGTTGTGTTGGGCTGGAGATATTGGTTACTGGTTAAGGTGCATTCCAGCAAAGCCAAAGGACCTTGATTCCATTCCCCTGTATCCAAGTAATCCAGCTGCACATGGTGGTGCACGCATCTGGAATTCATTTGCAGTGACTGGAGGCCCTGCTGCATCTGTTATCTCCTTTCTCATCTGCCTTTCTCTCTCCCTCTCTCTTTCTCTCTCTCCCAAATAAATAAAATATTTTTCAAAAAGTTGTGTTGTCTTTCAGTCAAATGCAACAATTTTGAGCATACATTTTGTGCCAGTGCCCTTATTAAAATACCAGTGGACAATTCAGTTATCATTCAATTTATTTTTTCCAATTTCTGACTAGTGGTCATAAAGGGATTTGTGGAACTTCATCTAAAGGGAAGAGTGTATTTTAAGCTCTGAGGCAGCAGCGTCTCTCAGATTCTCCTAGTTGGACCCCTCACCTTGGGAAAGCCCAGGGGGGTCATCTTTCAGCCTGCTCAGCCTGAGCAGCTCACTCGTGAGAAGATCACGTCTATGGGATCTGGTGCTGCCCCATCGTGGCTCCCCCCAGTCTCAGTGTCTTTCGTCAGGGAATTGTGGGCATCTTGGTCCAACCTATGCTCTGCACTTCTGAGCTACCCCCCCACAACCACCTCACCGCTGGTACCCAGCCAGTTCCTTCTCAGGTCCGCAGATGTCATCTCATGACAGATGTCACTATCTGAGACAGCTCTTCCATCAGTGAGTCCCCAGTCACTCTTCTTGGTGCCCTTTCTTGATTCCCCTCTGGTCCCCAATAGCTGTTCTTCCTATTCCTGTCTATTCCTGCTGTCCTGGTGTAGGACACAGCCTTGTGTGTACGTGGTGGGAGCCTTACCACTAAGCACCATTGCCACCCAGTGGCTGCTCCCTTGTGAGGCTCCTATTTCTTGCCTGGGCTATTTTCTTCCCTCCCCCCAGACTAAAGGTTAATGAGGTCCCCTGGCGTCAGTTATCTGACCCTGGGATAGCTCCTGCCGCTGACTGAAAAGGTTTGTTCGCAGGTGACAGAATGGACTTCAGTGATGCATGGATGAACCACTGGTCGACAGAGGTAGGGTAACAATGGAAGGGGGCAGGTGAGCTTAGCTACCTGTGTGCACTCAGGTTGAACTGCTAGTAGAGTCTGATGCCATGGTCCACGTCCAGAGACTGGCTCAGCAGCGATGGTCTACCGGGGTTTGAGGAAGGGGCGGAACGAAGCCCAGGTGTATCATGACCACGGTGACACTGGGTCAGAGTCACCCCTGAGCCTGGCAGCTCGTGGCTGCGCAGGACGGCTACTCCAGGGCAGGTCACTGAGCTCTCGATTTGACCTTCCCCAGTTCTGCTGGGAGCCCTGGGGTCACCATGCGGCCTTGATCATGGGGGGGGGGGGGGCGTCTTCCAACATGGTCACCCCCCTCCAGCCGCCTTGCGCAGGTCCGCGTTGCGCAGGTCCGCGTGGCATTTCCATTTTATAAGCAGATGAATGGCAGTCTTTCATCGCTCAGCTCTGTGTCAACGCGCCCTCTGTTGCAACACTTTGCTTTCCAGTGGTCTGTTTGCTATTTGCTTTGTTTTGTTTTTTCTTGTCAGTTTCTTTGACAAGATTCAGCTTGGGGGATAGGAAGTGACTAACCCACCGCTCCTGACAAAACATGAAAGGACCTCAGATTCCAGCACTCGCCAGTGTGTGACTGTTCCTCCTTTAAAGACATCTTGGCAGCCAACGCTTGTGCAAAGACTGATAGTTAAACAGAGGGGATTACAATAGTCTTATTATTATACAAGCTTAGAAAAAAAAAAAGAAATGTACTGAAAGACATGGCTGTTGAAACCCTTCTTGCAAAATATATAGGCAAATAAATTACTCTCATAAAAACTTTTGGTCAGCCTTGACAATGGTTAGCATGTGAAAGTAATATGATGAATTAGCAGGGCCTGGCTGGGATTGTGTTGTTCCGTATACTTAATAGAGTGGGTACCACATATCGGGAGACTATTTTACACAGCAGTGCTTGCAAGCACTGGGGTAAATAAAGCAGCAGCGCAGCTCGCTGTGACTCACTCCCTATTGCTGCCAGATGTGGCAGGATCTGGTCACCGGTCTCCATGGTGGGAAACAGGGAGCGGGGTCTGTCTTTCTGTCTTTCCATATCCAGGGAAAGATGTAGGCCTCCTGGGACCTCCCCTGAGCTTCTTTCCTGACTCTGCTGCTTTTCCACATCTTCTTTTTCCCCATCAAAGTTGGGAGGATTGTTAATGCGGAACACAAGCAAACCTAAGAAACTGTGATTTAATTGTCCCTTTTTAAATGTAGAGTCGAGGGCTGTGCGTGGTGGCTTCTGCTGTCTGGCCTCCAGGGCTCTTTGGGAAGTGACCTGGGAAGCCAGGTCTTTGCGGGCTTCTAGAGGATCAGCTGGGGTCAGGAGATCAGCGTTGCATGGATATAAGCATCCCAGGCAAGCTGAGGACAGGTGGCGGGAGGAGACATGAGGGACCAAGACTGGTGAGATGTTGTGTGATATGTGCCAGCACACACACACACACAATCAGAAAGTTGAAACTTGAAGAGTCCAGCTTCGTACAGTCCTTCAATACAGACCGAATTTCACCAGTAGCAATGGTGTACTCTTACACTTTGCGTCTTGCCAGTTACAAGCAAGCACCTAAATGGGCTATGGTAGGAATAGATCATCAACATGCCTTGGTAAACAATCACTTTGGAAACTTCCATGGTGCTAACTTCTGTTTAAAATTGGAATCACAGACTTCGATTCATAATTATTTTTACAGGAGAGCTGGGGTAGATGTAATCGTGGCCCTTGATCTCAAAACCACAGTGTGACAGCTATTGCAACTGAGAAGGGAAGTTTAAAATTCCAACTGATCCTCCTGAGGCCGTCCTCATCACTGTGACCCTTGTCCCTCTTCTCACCAGGAATGTCAGTGGAAACTAAGAATACACATGTTCAAAAGTGGCTGCTCTTTCATGACGGCCATTGTCCAAGACACAGCAAAATGCCAAAGCTGATGGCTAGAGTGAGGAAGGCCATGAGTCCTAGGAGGGAAGCTAAGCCTCCACTGTAGTTTGGCTGCACAGATCTATAGTACCCACCAAATTCCCCTCTGAAGACTTGCATTCATGCCCGTGTTCAGCGCTACCCTTTTAGATAGAGAAGTTTCTCTGTTCAGACCATTGTGGAGACTCACACTAGCCTCTAAGTACCCATAGCTAAAGAAAGGTGGGTGAGAAAAATGACAGTAGAATATTCATCACTATATGACACATCCCTCTTCTTTTATTTATTTATTTATTTATTTATTTATTTATTTATTATTTTTGCAGGCAGTGAATACAGTCAAGTTGGTTCCATTGTTAGCCTCCTCCCTGCCCTCCCCGCTCCACAGGGACCCTCCTTGTTGGGGTTGGGGTATATGGGTCGTGCATTGTGGCGTTAGCCTTTAGTTTGGGGCAGGAGGAAATGTCTCTGCATGTCATGACCCAACTTGTGACTCTGACATTCTTTCTGCCCCCCTTCCACAAATTTCCCTGAGCCATGTTGGGTTCATATTAGGTATGCTTCAGTGTTGAGGTCTTGGGTGCCTCTGTATCTCTGGATATCTGGTTTGATAGGGGTTAATTGTTCTCTGTGTCTATCTCCTTCACCCTTGTGCTGGTTCCCAGTTTGATAAGAAAACAGCATTCTTGCATGTTTTCCCAATTATTCTTAGTTTCAGCTAGGGCCCTTTTGAGGTATGATGGGAGTGGTTCTCTCCTTAGGATCTGCATACATCTGAAAAAAAAAAAAAAGCAGATTCTCCAATGGACAGTAAAGTCAGCACCAAGTAGATGTGATAACCATTGTTTTTTAGAGATAGTTTAGTGGACAGCGTGTTCATTATTGGATATGGTTCTGACTTGTTTCCCAGCTCCAGCTATGGGTTCTGTTCCACTGAGCAGATCAGTTAGCCAAATCAAGAGCAATTGGTTTCCCACCATGGCTATAGACCACAATTGCACTTGTGTGGGCATCACATCAGGTTGTTTGCTGCTAAGTAAGATAGACCATACACTGCTTGGGCAGATATTGGTCATTTTCCCCCAGTCCCCCATGTAACACCTTCTGGCATTAGACACACTAACTGTCTGGGGACTGACTCTCTTCCAGATTCCAGCCATGTCACTCCATGATATGTGCCAACAGTGTATGGTGTCTTCAGCAGCAACCTATGGTGGGTCATCAAGTACTCTGATATAAATCTGTCTTCTTTTGGGAAACCTTGTAGGTCTCTCTGATCTAAAGTTCATTGTGAATGATATCTGCCTGATAGTACCTGGTGTTACAGGTCAGCATCCAAGAAGAGAAGGAAGAAAAGGATAAGTGATATAAAAGAGATAGAGAGGTGAAAGAGAGAGAGAGAGGAGGAAGAGAGAGAGAAACAGAAACAACAGGAGATGATGGTCACTTTTTATCACACCCTTTCCAGGGCCTTGTGAATCTGGTGTTCCTTCTAAGGGCCTGGTGAAGGTTCAACCATTTGGTCTGTCTTTTAGGGTGTAGAGTTTTAAGGCACCATTGCCGTTTGGGTCCGGTTTTTGTGTCCCCCACCCCCAACCTTGCCCTCCCCTATTTTCTGACCCTCCCTACTGTCTGGTCCCGAGATGCTTGCTAGGCATGTCGGCAAATGAGAAATCTCTATCACACCGTCCAGTGGCTCGGGGACAATGGTGGCAGAGGTGGTGGAAGGAACGTCGGAGGCAAAGGAAGGGCAGGAGGGCACTGGAATGGAGTCTCCCAGACACAGCTGGCATTGTGCTCACGACCACACAGCGGGTGTCATGACCTGCACCGTGCGGTCACCATCCACAGGTTGTTGTGGGCGAAGGAGGAGGAAGGCGAAAAAGACATTAAAATGAAAGGGGGGCTGGCAGGAAAGATGAGGGGCCTTGGCAGAGGTCTGACAAAGAAGGGCTGCAGCTGAGGGTCAAAAATGTTTATAACAACTTTTCAAAATTTTAAACTATATTTTATGTATTTATTTGAGAGAGAGAGAGAAGGAGAGTGGACATGCCAGCTCCTCCAGCCACTGCAAGTGAACTCCAGATGCATGTGCCTCTATGTGCATCCTGCTTTACGTGGGTACTGGGGAATCGAACCTGGGTCCTTCAGCTTTGCAGGCAAGCACCAAATATCTAAGCCTCTCCAGCCCTAAATAAAATTTTCTCTTTTAATTTAAAAAAGAAAGAAATCAGGGACCAGTCAGCTGTGGAAGAGCCATCTGTCAGGAGGGCAGAAAAGGAGGGTGAGGTGTCTGCGTGAGGAACAAGTAACAGAACATTTCATCACAAGTATGTTCAAAAAATAGCTATGGATGCTTTATTTTATTTTATTTAAATATGTACTGTGTATTTGCAAAAATAATAAAAGGAAAGAAAAATACTATTGGAAATGACACTATGTTTTTGGATTCAAGAAACTCAGTGACGGCCTGTGACATGCAAATGCCGGCTGTCCCTGAACATCCAGTTGAAGGAAAATGGCAAGAAGTTGGACATCCCTGAGCATCCACATGAAGAAACAGCAGAATTAAGGGTTCTTGAAGCACCCATTGTGGGAAATAAATGGGCTCACATAGTTGTACTGACGTTAGTGGTGGGCACCTCGGGGGACTGAGGGTGCCTGGAGCATGCATGCCCCTGGTGAGCATTAGTCTCTGGGTGGTGCCCCGTCAGCGCAGCTCTGGTGCAGCCTGGGCTCTGGGCTGCTCCTCGGCTGCCGGCTTTGCTTGCGCCCTGCTCAGTTAGAACCACGGGCCTTCCAAGATCCACTGCAGTCATGTGGACAGAGGCAGAGAAATACGTGTTATTACAAACAACAAACAGATGGTCAATATATGTATGTGCCACTGCATGAGTCATGTTTGGCCTTTTTAAAAAAATATATTGTCTGGCTGGAGAGATGGCTTAGCGGTTAAGCGCTTGCCTGTGAAGCCTAAGGACCCCGGTTCGAGGCTCGGTTCCCCAGGTCCCACGTTAGCCAGATGCACAAGGGGGTGCATGCGTCTGGAGTTCGTTTGCAGAGGCTGGAGGCCCTGGCGCGCCCATTCTCTCTCTCTCCCTCTATCTGTCTTTCTCTCTGTGTCTGTCGCTCTCAAATAAATAAATAAATAAATTAAAAAAAATATATTGTCTTTATTTGAGGAGAGAGAGAAGTCAAATTTTCATAAGCACACCCACATTTCTGGACTGGGAGGGGTTGAGCTCTCAGGAGGTGTGTGACCAACAGAGAGATGCCTGTGTTCCTTCTCATTGTCAGATGACTTCCTTGGATAACATTGTGCCTACGTCAAGAAGAATTGCAAAGCAGTCAATCTACTTTCTGCAGCAATAGCTGGAGAGCGTTGCCCCTCTCGTCCCTTCAGGCACCGTGCACAGTGCTCCTCCTCTGGAATCAGTCACCTTCTCCTTCATGCTCAGCACACAAAACAACAAAGTCCAACACGGTGGTGAATGCAAACACCCTCTCCACCAAAACTTAATAATCAGGTATTTTCTGTAAGAATGTTGCAATCAACACACACACACACACACACACACACACTGATGCTAAGAACAAAAATGGGCCACAGTATATTCATAACAAGCTACATGAGTTGAGATATTCTGTGTCTAAGGGAAGAACTCACTTTACAATGGCCTACCCACTGTTGGAGTTACAGGAAACCTACTCACTCCCAATGGTCTCGGACATCCTGTCGTGGTAATGGCTTGGGTTGAAGGTGTGAAGGTTTGGCCTGTGTGCTGAGTGGTTTTCCAATTTGGAGGAATTTTGTCGCTGTTTCTTTGGAGAGCAGGCCTTGAGGTTTCAGATTCGGGGATTAAATCACACTCCAGTTGATAGGGTGTTCAGTTGGAACCTTGGTACACTGACCAGCTCTCCCATCTTGTTTATTACATATGACATGAGAAACCAAATAGAACCACCACGGTGACAGCAGCCCCTGCACACATGTGCCTGAAAAATCAGATGGCTGTGTCCCCTTCTGGGTTCCTAAATTCCATTAAGTGGGGAACAGGTGAGTGAACCAATGCTATATGTAATGTATTCAATGTCTCTCCTGCTAAGTATTTAGGTGGCCTGTGATCTGGCCTCCACACCTTGCCCAGGCAGGACATAGGAGCATACGTCGAGGCTAAAGGCCAGTTCTGGATTCAGACAAAGGGCACCGCCATCCTGCCTGCTTCTCCAACGATCTTGAGTGAGGGGACAGATGCAGTGAGGCCACAGCCAGCACCCGCATCGGCAACCAGAGAGGTCTCAGTGTGGACCAGGTGGCATTCCATTCCCACTGAGCTCCTAGACCTACTGGAGAAACCTGGTGCATGTCACCACTAAAAATTGTCTCTCCAATCAGGTAGCAAAATCCAGCAGGGCAAATGGGGTGCACTGCAATAAAATTTTATGTTTGTATGTAACATGTCACGGGGAGTCCACAAAGCTATGGCAAAGAAATGAAAAACACTTTTGTTATTTGTGGAGGCTGAAATAGTAAAATTCATTCATTTCCAGTGGTTTTGACTCCAGCTGTTTATACTTTCACACAAAGTGTTTCAAAAGTCCTAACTTCTCTCTTTAGTGGATCACATGAGTACTTAAAATACATTGTTAGGGTTTCCACTATTAAGTGTTATTTGTAACTTTTGTCAGAAAGTATGAGCAGGGGCATTAACTATCTATTGTCACATTGGAACTGGCACTTTTCTGTGTAACTTTTCATGCATAAGCTAAACAAAATGCTATGGGGTATAGCTATTTTTATCCTGCATGAACTTGCTATGAACACATTGCCACTGCACACCTGAGCTGCATTCATAGGCAATCAGAAGCATTATAAAGACACAGCTAATTAGTCTGTGATCAAGTATCGTCATATTTTACTTGAGAAATTACGCTAATAGGAGCTTAACACTGGTCTGGGTGTTATTATTATTATTATTTTCTGAGAGAGGTGAGCCTGAAAATGGGCTGCATCCACCTCCTCTGGCTATACACATGGAAATGGTCATTATACACAAAATGCCTTGTTGGTTACAGTTTATGAGAAGGGAAAATGTGGGTTTCAATGAAAAATAAACATGGGCTTTCTCTGATAAAAGTGCACAGATGGACTAACTACGTTGGACATCATGGTAATTAATAACTGATTGAGTCATACCACAGGCTCCGCTTATACCTAAAGCCATGTACCAAATGTATAAGCATTCCCACTCAAACTCATTTCTAATTGACACGCTACTTAGCCAAAGGCTCCTAAGATCTTCTAAGATAATTAGGTTAATAGAAAGGAATAGATCACAGCCCGGAGAACAAGCTGGACGCTCTCAGAACAGGTCCACACAGCCATGCAGCAGATTGTCCCTGCTGCTTGGTCCAGGCTCAGGAAGGGAAGTGGGCGGAGTCACTTCAGAGTGGGCTGTGAAGTGGCTGTTCTTGCCCATATCTGATTGGCCAACTTCAGAGGTCCCAGCTGCTAGGAGCTTCATTATGGAAATTTCTTGGTTGTATTCCTAATATAGTCAGAGGTTTTAAAACCCACATCAAACATTCGCAGGTTATTATGGCATCGGGCTGTGGCATAGTGAACAAATAGCTTATGCATAAAGGTGAGAATTCACTGCCGCTCTCTCACTGCCGTCTTAGATGTTTGTTTCTCACACCAGATACATACTGGGAGGTCTCCGCTTGGCCCGTGTATCTCACCAGCCATATAACCATGCACATAGTAGGTGCACAGATGCCTATTTAATGGAGGAGTGTATTATTGTCTTGGTATCTTTGTTATTAAAATGTTTCTTCAGGGTTGCAGAGATTGCTTAGCAATTAAGGCACTTGCCTGAGAAACCTAAGAACCCAGGTTCAATTCCCCAGTACCCATGTAAGCCACATGCACAAGGTGGCACAAGTGTCTGGAGTTCATTTGTAGTGGCTAGAGGCTCTGGCATGCCCATTTTCTCTCTCTCTCTCTCTCTCTCTCTCTCTCTCTCTCTCTCTCTCTCTTTCTCTCTCTCCCTCACAAATAATACATCCATCCTTCCATCAATCAATAAATAAATAGATAATTCTTCAAAACAAGAAGAAATCCAGGGCAGGGTCCTCTCAGGCCTCCTCAAGGTGAAGAAATGAGTCTCCTAAAACAGGTCCTTAGTCTATATTCTAAACTCTAGACATGCTAGCTAGTTAGTCCACTTGCCCTGCAATATGCCAAAAACCCCAAGCCACCCAGGATGTGTCAGGGTTGAACTTGAACACTCAGTGAAGGCTTGCACCTCTGAGCTTGCTCACATCGCATTCCTGAAATGCTGTATACCCAGTGTCTGGCAGTATAGACAAACTTGTTTGTTTCACCTGCCTTGGGTAGACTGTTCAGCAATTGGCCCAGCATTTCTTGTACATGCAAATGCATTTTTACTTATCTACTGTCTAAACAGGGGTTCCTGGGGAAGAGTCCTGCAGGCCCCCTTCTCTCCTGTGGCACATCCAGCGTGGGGATTTCCATACCACTGTGGCTTCTTAGAACATTTTAAAAGTATTTTATTTATTTATTTGAAAGAAAGAGAGAAAGAGGCAAACAGAGAATGAAAATGGGCGTGCCAGGGCCTCTACCCACTGCGAAGCAACTCCAGACACATGTGACACCTTGTATAACTGGCTTATGTGGGTATGGGGGAATGGAACCTGGATGCTTAGGCTTCACATTCGAGCACCTTAACTACCAAGCCATCTCTCCAGCTCCAGACATTCTGACACCCTAATTTCAGCGTTTTAGTTACTGACCAGCAGCAGCATGGAGCGCTATGGGCCCACTGCTCACCTTTCACTGTCCTGTGGACCGCAGCGTGAGAGAAACAGCGTGTCTGAGTCCTATGCCATCAGATCTTCTGCCCGTTCCATTCTTTATCCCACTACCCAAGCCAGGGTGGTCTCTGGGTACCTTTTCCAGCATTCCTCATTTCCTTGACACTTGGGAAGCCTGTGTCAGGCCACAGCAGAGTGATAAGACTACAGCCAGAAGTTCAGGCTACAGCAAGAAAATCAGGCCACAGCAGGAAGGTCAGGCTACAGCAGGCAGATCAAGCTACAGCAGGAAGATCAGGCTACAGCAGGAAGATCATGCCACAGCAGGAAGATCAGGCCACAGCAGGAAGGTCAGGCCACAGCAGGAAGATCAGGCTACAGCAGGAAGATCAGGCCACAGCAGGAAGATCAGGCTACAGCAGGAAGATCAGGCCACAGCAGGAAGATCAGGCCACAGCAGGAAGATCAGGCCACAGCAGGAAGATCAGGCTACAGCAGGAAGATCAGGCCACAGCAGGAAGATCAGGCTACACAGGAAGATCAGGCCACAGCAGGAAGATCAGGCCACAGCAGGAAGGTCAGGCCACAGCAGGAAGATCAGGCTACAGCAGGAAGATCAGGCCACAGCAGGAAGATCAGGCTACAGCAGGAAGATCAGGCCACAGCAGGAAGATCAGGCTACACAGGAAGATCAGGCTACAGCAGGAAGATCAGGCTACAGCAGGAAGATCAGGCCACAGCAGGAAGATCAGGCTACAGCAGGAAGGTCAGGCCACAGCAGGATGGTCCGGCTACAGCAGGATGGTCAGGCTACAGCAGGCAGATCAGGCCACAGCAGGAAGTCAGGCCACAGCAGGAAGATCAGGCCACAGCAGGAAGATCAGGCCACAGCAGGAATATCAGGCCGCAGCAGGAAGAACAGGCCACAGCAGGAAGATCAGGCCACAGCAGGAAGGTCAGGCTACAGCAGGAAGGTCAGGCTACAGCAGGAAGTTCAGGCTACAGCTGGAGAACATCTATGACTTCTGCACCTAGCCATGCCAACATTGATCAAAGAAAAAGCTATCAGGAAGGCTGGAGAGATGGTTTAGTGGTTAAGGCACTTGCTTGCAAAGCCAAGGACTCTGGTTTGACTCTCCTGGCCCCACATAAATCAGACTCAGTGACACAAGTGCTCACGGTCAAGGTCACACATGCGCACCCGGTGGTGCGTGCATCTGGAGTTTGATCGTAGTGGCTGAGGCCCTGGCATGCCAATTCTCTCTCTCTCTCATTTAAAAAAAAAAATCTATCAGGAGGCCACTTCCACCTTTGAAGCAATTATGTCCATCCCCCATCAAGCCTCTTCCCTGATCCTTATCTGACGGTTCCCTCTATTTGTGTTACTTCTTAGTGGGAACACAGTGTGGCTTTTCACCCCAAGTTGAAGCATCTCCTCCTCCAAGGAGAAGGGACTCAGGTGAGAGTCACACACAAGGCAAAGCTTACAAGACTTGGGTCAACGTTACCATCTTGATGGAGTCCTCTCCCTCCCCCACGTCCAGTATGATATACTTGGGCACTAGTCAACATCTCCATTCTGGGACCCATGCCTGGCAAAACTCAGTTTATTTCAGTTTACAGTTCCACAGCATGGAGTCCATTATGGTGGGGGAAGCATGACAGAGGCCGGAAGCCAGCGCCACATCAAGAGGAAGCAGCATGATAAACGCTGGTTTCCATCAGTTCCTTCCTTTATCAATAATCCCCAGCTCATAGCTAGGGGAGCCTTCCCACATCAAGCCAGCCAGGATGAATCCCCAGCAGGTGAGTGGAGGTCCTGTCACGGTGAAAGTCACTCTAAGCCATCGTCAAGTGTAAGCACTTGCTATGGGCAAGGGGCTGACTCTCCAGCGGAATTGCTCCTCGCTCGTGCTGAGGGTGAGCTTTTCAGAGATGCACGGAAGCTGTTGTAAGACACAGTGGCCCAGGCTCCTGCAGGCCACCCCATCCACTCACTGTTTCCCCCATGCTGGACTTGAGTGGAGTAGTTTCTTTGACTGCCCTTCCTGAGCTGTTTGGGGTTAATAGACATCTACCTAGGGAAATTCACACAAGTTTCATATGACAAAAATACTCCTGACCAGGAGGGAGCAATCAACACATCAGACGTAGCTGAAGACAGCTTGGGAACCGGGTGATTGAACATGCCGGAGAATCAACGTCACGCACCTTAGCAAGGGCTTTGTGCGAGAAGCATTCGGGACCAGGGTCATGGTGTATCTGCAGCATGAAATGTCAGCACACTCGAGCATGTGCCTGCGATGGTTTAAGCTCTATTGTCAACTTGATAGATTGGGAATTCACAGACATTCTTTTCGAGCAGGTCTCTGGGGTTGCTTCCAGGAAGGATTACGCAAGGAAGCTCTGGGAGCAAAGATCCCTTCCTGCCACCTGGATGCTGGTGCTGCTTGCTGCGGAAGCTTCGCTGGCAGGAGCATCTTTACTGTTCAGCTGTCCTCCGTTGGTCCTGGGTCCAAGCCCCTGCCTTCCTGTGTGCACGGAGGCCAGCGGCTCTCCAGCAAGCCTCCAGGCCTTCAGTGCCGCTTTGCCTCGTGGACTGAGCAGCTACGACTCTCAGGCTGCAGACTGCAGCTGCTGGAGCACCGGAAGCTAATCCAATAAATCCCTTTCTAATACAATTCATTCTATCGGTTCTGTTCCTCTGGAGAATCCTCACCAATACAGTATCCAAGGTCCACGTCAATCCTCGGAAGCCTCGTGAGAATGGAGTGGTTCTGTCCAGCTGGAAGCTTCCTTTCCACCTGTATAAGGGAAATCAGCGTAGAGCAGGACAGGACCTGGCTTCTCAGGAGAGAACATTCTACCTGGGAGGGATGCAAACTGTTCCAGTGAGAGGAACCGGGAATAGAGGTGGCACTCTTAGTTTTCAAAACCTTCTCAACAACTACAAGGTGATCAGTTTCCCTCTGAGACTTTGGAAAGAAACAGAAAATGGGATGGGAAAGAGTGCCAGGCCCATGACTCGCATCAACGTGTAAATGCTTGAATCTGTTATTCCCTCCCCCTACCTAGCTTTGTGCCCAAGGGCTTTGAGCATCACATATTCTAGAGAAGGCTTTATCTGGGACTTAAACAGGTCAGTTAACTTTATTGTGATTCACCGCATTGTAATAATTCCCTGGAAACCCGCAAGACACATGTCCAGGCTCATGACTTAATTAGGAACTAAAAAGCCCAGTTTACACCACAGTTACCATTCAGTTACACAGCAAAGACATCCTCTAAACTGTTAAATAATGCTCTTGACTTTAAAAACTTCACATGCTCTAACAAATGTGATTATAGGTTTTATTCCTACTATTCATGACCTGATGTGATTATGCTATAAATAATTATTTGATCATGGGTAGCTTATAAGACCCATGAGCAAATACGTATTTATAAAATAATCATAATTTAATTGACTTTATTTAGGCAAAACAAGTGATACCCCAACATGGTGTTGTGACATGGTAATGATCGTTCTTGTTCAGTCTAATGGGTAATAAAACTAGATTACAAGACTGTAATAAAAAAAATGTTCTTGGGCTGAAGGGATTGCTTAGTAATTAAGGCATTTGGCTACAATGCCTAAGTACCCAGATCCCAAATGCAAAAGGTGGCTCATGTGTCTGGAGTTCTTTGCAATGGCTAAAGGCCTTGATGTACCCATTCGCTCACTCTCCTCCCCTAATAAATAAATAACTATAAAATATTTTTATATTAGTGGTTTGTTTTTTTGTTTTTTTTTTGCAGTAGAGTCTCACTCTAGCCCAGGCTAACCTGGAATTCACTATGTAGTCTTAGGGTGGCCTTGAACTCACAGAGATCCTCCTACCTCTGCCTCCAAGTGCTGGGATTAGAGGTGTCGCCCCCACACCTGGCTAAAATATATTTTTTAAATGACAAATAGGCTGCAATTAGTAAATTTCCATTAGCATTGGAATAAATTTGCCCTGGTTGAGAACAAACATGGGTGTGGTATTTGTGCTGGAATCAGAGCCCTGTGGACTGTGTGGCTCTCTCAGAGCAGGAGGCCACAGCATGGGTCATTCCTGCCCACAGTCATCGTGCCTGGCCTGTAGGAGCCATCAGCACTCAGGGACCAAGCTGTGGCCAGGTTCTGGGCTCAGTGGATTGTTCCTTAGATGTAACTTGTGTTTGGCCCTGTCAGTACTTAACCCTGACACTCTGGTCTTGGACTGAATTCTGTAATATCTGTGGCCTTCCTGAAGCAGGTCAGAATAAAAGAAACCTGGAGACTTAGGACACACTATCAGCACATCACAAAGTCACTTCCCCTTAAACGCAGCTGTAAGCAGCCAAAAGGCTGGGTGTTTGCATTAAGGCATGCCCGGGGGCACTAAAGAGTTGCCACTTTTTTTTTTTTTTTTTCCTGTGTTAATCTCTAAAACAAACAGTGATTGTTTCATTTTGCCTCTTGGGCGGCACATGGTGGTTTTTTTTTTTTTTTTTAATCAGCTTACTAAATCAATGCATAACTAAAACTGGTTTAAATTGGAATAGGCAGTTGGAAGCGAGTTATAATTCATTCTTGAGCAGGAAAGTTGGATGACTGCTCATCATTTTAACTAGTGTAGACAAGTAAGGAGAGCCAGTGCTTTCCTTAGAGCTCTTTACTGTGGACTAAGTTCAGAATTCGAAAAAGGAAGAATAAAGCAGGGACGGGCAGGGTCAGAGAGAGGCTGAGAAAATAAAGACATGCACGCCATACGTGATGATCAGCCAGAATGTGGGCTGTGCTGGCCGAGGAGCTAACACAGAATGGGCACCACTGAGGGCGCGCACAAGGGGCACCATTGCAGGGACACAGGGTGGGCAGTGGTGTCAGGGCACATAGTGGGCACAGCGTTAATTACAAGGCATTGCAGTTGCTTTTTGTCTAAATAAGGAAACTGTATGTAGCTGCTTTTCCCACAGGGGTAGAATTGCGTAGTGAGTGAACATGTTGATTTCTGATTCCTCTTTAACCGTCTCATTGTGCACGCATGTTCCTTGTGGTGCATGCCTTAAGTATGTACAGTTATTTAGTTTTTAAAGTTACCATATATCAAAACTACATTGAGATCCCATTTCACCCCAGTCAAAGTGGCAAGACACACATTAATTGCTGTCCAGCATGTGGTGAGACAGGAAGGTTTGCTCGCTGCTGCTGAGAATGCAGACTGCGGACGCCACGATTTAAATCAACAAGGAAGTGCCTCACAAAATAAATAAATAAATATGCCAAAACACCATCAGACTCAACAATACCACTCCTGGGTGTATACACAAATGAATCGTATTCCCTCCACAAAGATGGTTACGCTGCCATGCTTATCTTATGACTGAGGAATGGAGTCAGCCTAAATGCCCCTGTTGGAAGAACAGATAATGAAACGGGCTATTTACACATGTCGACAATTTCTTCACATGTAAAGACAAATGAAACCATGAAATTGTGATTTTTCAGGAAAACAGATTCAATTAGAAATCCTTATGTTAAGTCTAATAAGATACCAAAAGATGAATTTTGCATGTTTTCTCTCACATGCAGAACCTGGATTTAAGCATATCTGTGTATTCACATACATATGATATGACATGAAAGTAGACATGCATCATGGGGGTATATACACATATATATCTGGTATGCCTTTGATAGAAGACTGAAAATTGACTTTCTTCCCATCGTCCTCTCTTGTCCTTCAAAGGCTGAGGAGTCATATGTTATGAGGGATCTTCTGAGGAAGGACTGGGGACAGGAGAGGAGGCATGAGGAAAAGGCGTGAAAAAGCCACAGCGCCAGGACACAGGCATATGTGCATGTACAAGGTAATCAAGAGTTGCCGTGTATTCTTTGCCCAGATCTCCCTGTGTCGCCTCTGTTGCATAAAGATGTCACATTTGGCAAGAGTGGGTAAGAGCACCCCTACAAACTGTGACTGACACCCCAGAGTGAGTGAGAACCACTCTTCCCAGCCCCGGTGCTCGGAGCCAGGTCCAGTTCAGCCTCACACTGCGCCCGTCCCCTCGCTGATCAGCCGGAGTACATCTTTCCTTTTCCTGACCTCCGGAGTACGGTAACGTCTCCACGCGTGGCTTCCATGGCATTGCAGAACCAGGCTTTGCATTGCGCCCTGGGTAGTTCTGTGGGCCCATCCGTCCTGGACAGTCCTTGGAGGGCATGAATCTTGGCTCCTGGCCTCTAGCTTAGAGGTTTCCCTTCCCAAAGTGGCTACTGGGGAACTAATTGCTAAATCTGTCTCATGGTAGAGGGGATGGAGGATGCCCACCTTCTGGAAGGGCCCCTGCTCATAGGATGGTCAAGGATCCTGACCTGGGGTCCCTGCGTTACAGGTACCTTCTCTCTGCTGGGAAAGAAACACCCAATAAGAAAGACCTGATGGGAGGAAAGGGTTTTGTTGTTGTTGTTGTTTGTCCTGAAGTCTCAAGGAGAAGCTCCATGAGTGAGGGCAAGGGAAAGCACAGCATGAATAGAGGTTGGACTTCACCTCGGCCACAGCAGGTGGACCACAAAAGCAGAAGAGTGATCTGGACTTTGGCAAGAGGGAGATGTCTATAACACCCCGAAGCCCACCACAACAGCACACCTCCTTCAGCAAGGCTACACCCCCAACTTGTCACCATCTGGGAACCAAGCATTCAAACTACACGAGGCTATGGGGGGGCATATAATCCAAACCACCACACCCCGCTTTAAGGAACAGCTGCAGCAGGCTACCATGAGAGAAATAGCCCTTCTCACCGAGAAAGCTTCCCACCTGGGCCCGGCAAGTGCTCCATTCCTTACTCCTTCTGAAGCTGTGTGTGACAACCCATGCTGACGCTGGCGTTGTGCCCCTCCCACACGCTCAGGGAGTCCACACCATGGCAAAGCTCCAAGGATGAAGAGGAGACCCACCTCCTTCATCTTCACGGTGCTGTAGTATAACTGAACATCCTGTAGACAAAGAGCACTTCTCCATGAGGAACGGGTCACATGGATGCTGCCGTGGGACAGCAGGGGACTTGGTCTAGGATGATAACCTGTGTACGTCGGTGTAGCGCCCGGGGCTGGCACAGCTCATGGAGTGACTCTGGGAGTGAATGCAGTACTGCTTTTCCTGGTCAGGGAAAGCATGCTACATGTGAGGCCACGGTTAAGAATCTGGTGATAACAATGATGAATGGCCTACAAATGATATTTAACTACTATGCAGTTTTATGGCTCAAAACCAGGCAGATGGCTCCACCTGATATAATAATTCCATCAAATTTTATAAGTTGGTTTTATGAAAAGTCAAAGATATCAACTCAATGTAGTAAAAGTATGATTCTTAACTACTGGCACAGAATACATCACCGAGAGTTGAGCATCTCTAGGTGACACAGCCGCACTCCTCAGTCATTGTGGGTCAAGCTTCTGAGCATTTCTTCAGGATTCTCTGCGTCAGGTCTCTGAGCAGCTGCCATTGAGGAGTCATCTGTTGTGTGGGATCCTCCGAGGAAGCTCTGGGGACAGGAAGTGTTGTTGGAAGGCTGAGGAGTCATCTGTTGTGAGGGATCATCTGAGGAAGGACTGGGGACAGGAAGTCTCATTGGAAGGCTTCCCAATCTTCAGGACAATGTATCTCCAATGTCTTTCTGCTCTTAGGCAGGGTTATTTCTCTGTCCAGACCACGTGGGCCTCTCAACACAGCAGCCTTCCCCATCTGCCTTCTAGTATCATTGGCAAGTAAAAATTGTGTATATTGACGACAGGGGTAGAGTGGGCTGTTATTCATGGACATTATGAAGTGCTTGCATGATCTAGTCGATTGACAAACCTGGCACCTCGCTCACAAGGAAGACACCTTTAGGAAATGTGGATGCTGAGGTGCATTTTCCCTCTCTGTGCTCACCTTGCTGCATACACCGTACCTCAGAAGCACAGGCCACAGACACAAACACACACCTGGGATTCCACCAGACAGAGCTTCCAAAGTCAGCTGATGGTACAGGAAAGATGTCTGTAACACTTATGTCTGGTGAGTGTTAAAACACAAAATATAAAGCAATTCATAAAACTCAACACTGAAAAGAATAATCTGCTTACAAATTGTCAAAAGAGGACTGGAGAGATGGCTTAGTGGTTAAGGCATTTGCCTGCAAAGCCTAACAACCAGAGTTCTATTCCCCAGCACCCACACAAGCCAGATGCACAAGGGGACACATGTGTCTGGAGATTGTTTGCAGTGGCTAGAGGCCCTGGTGCACCCATCTTCTCTCTCTCTCTCTCTCTGTGCATGTCTGTCTCTCTCTGCTTACAAGTAAGTAAATGAAAATATTACAAAAAAAAAAACCAAATTGTTGAAGGATCTTAAGAGCTATCTCTCCCAAGAAAACATATAAATGTCCAACAATTATATCAATTTTCTTAATTCTTCTTGTAGCAGTAGTTCACTATCACCCTTAGAAATGTAACAATATTTTATATGTCCTTGTTACATACTGTAAATTCAATAACTACTTTCAATAGGTTGTTTTTCTAGTCCTTACAGGTTTCCATGAATCCTATCACATCATCTTTCAACAGAAATCCTTTAACCTTACCTCAAAGTTCAGATACATTTTATTTCAGCTTCCTCACTCAAATTTTCTGGCTAGGAATTTCACTATTATGTTGAGCAGAAATGATGAGAATAGAGGCCCTCTCTCTATATCTTGGAGGCAAGGCATGAAGCTTTGCACCACTGAGCAGGATGCTAGCCGCAAGTTTGTTACATGAGGCCATGTCTTAGTTAAGGTACATTTAACCTTTATCTGTTTTTGAGAGTTGTCATCATCAAAGGCTAAATTTTGTCCAAATATTTTGTTTAACCATTGAGATCATTATAAGATTTTCCCCACCCCCATTATTACATTCCCATGAGCTGGGCTCACTGATTGGCCTGTATTGATCCATCCTTGCATTCCAAGGATAAATATCACCAGATCATGGAACACAATAGTTTTCACATATTGTTAAATTTATTTGCAAATATTTTGTTGAGAATTTTTACATCTATTTATTAGATTAATGGTCTGAAACTTTTTTTATAGTATTCCCATTCATCTTTAGAATGAGGGTACTGGTGACATGTCAAAAAGAATTTGAAATGATTCTCTTCCCAGCAATTTTTTGGGGGGAAGAGTCTGAAAGGATTAAAGATTTTTTTTTTTTAAAGAGATGTTTTACTTATTATTTACTTGCAAGTAGAGAGAGAAAGAAAGAGGTAATGAAAGGGGTACACCAGCATCTCTTGCCACTTCAGAGGAACTCCAGATGCAGGACCACTTTGTGCATCTGGCTTTACATGGGTGCTGGGGAAGTGAACCCAGGCTGTCAGGCTCTGCAAGTGAGCACCTTTGACCACTGAGCTTCCTCCCCAACCCAAGTCTTTTGGTATACAGTCATTTTATTAAATTCACCTTTGAAATTATCTTGTCTTAGGCTTTTCCTTATCCGGAGGCTTTATTTTTTCATTTTTATTTATTTTTAAAACTAACATTATTTATTGAGAGAGAAAGGTAGAGAAGGTGAGAGAGAGAGAGAATGGGTGTGCTGGGTCTCCAGTCACTGCAAACCAACCCCAGATGCATGTAGCATCCTGTACATCTAACTTTACATGAGTACTGAAGGATTGAACCTGGGTCCCTAGGCTTTGGAGGAAAGTACCTGAACTGCTGAGCCATATCTTCAACCTCATCAGAAGACTTTAAATTACTACTTCCATCTCCTTTCTTTTTTTTTATCACATTTTTACATTTTTCATTTTTCTGTCTTTACTGATTTTATTTTTTTTCTGCAAGTTGATTCATTTTTCCAACTTATCCACTTTATTAATATATAATTGTTCTCAGCAGCCACATACATTCTTTATACTGCTGTGGCACCATTCACAATGCTACTTATTTATTTTACAGTTTTAGTTTTTTGGTTCCTTTATTGCTTCCTTATTCCTGCTTGTCAATGTTTTTCTTCTTTTCAGAAAACCAGTTCTTGGTTTCACTGATCTTCCCCATGGTCCTCTTAGGCATTGTTATTTGGGGCCCTAATATTCATTATTCCCTTCATTCTGCTGAGTTTGGGCTTAGTTTGCTATTTTTTTTTCTAGTGGTTCACTTGATATTTCTGCTTTTCCTTGCTGTCTGCCCCCCCTCAGCACACTCCCCGTGACAGCTGCTGTGGCTGCATCCCATAAACCGTGCCTTGAGTCAGAGCTGTCTCCATGTCGCCCTTGCCCGGGTGGTCGCTTAATGTCTCATGTGTTAGTTGGGAGTGTGCTATCTAATCCTCACACGCTTGTGATTTTGTTTGGTTTAGCTTTTTTTTTTTTTTTTTTTTTTTTTTTTTGCCTGCTATTAACTTCTAGTGGTTGGAAAAGATCCCAAATGAGATTTCCATCTTCTTAAGTCGTTTAGTATTTGTTCTGTGGCCCCACATCTGGTCACCCTTGAGGAGGAGTCCTGCCCCAGTGCTGCAGGGCGGGATGCTCTGCATCGTCTGCCAGGTCCATTTGGTCCACAGTTTAGCCAGCTCTGCTGGTCCCATATTGATTTTCTGTCCGGATGATCTATCCTCTGGTGAAAGTGGGGCAGTGCAGTCCCTGCTGTTATTGCATTGCTATCTATTTCTCCCTTCAGGTCTGTTAATATTTGCTTTATATACTTTGGTGATCTGATGTTGGGTGCATATATACTTATAATTGTTGTATCCTCTTGATGAATTGATCTCTTTATCAGTATATAATGACCGTCTTCATCTCTTATGACAGCTTTCACCTGAGAGTCTATCTCATCTTGGATCAGTCTAGCTCTGCTGCAGCCTTTCTGTTGCCCTGTGAGTGGGAGATGTCTTACCATTCCTTCTCATGCACTCTATTGTGCATCTTAAAGTGAAGAGGAGTGTGCTGCTAAATCTTTTTTTCTATACATTTCACCCATTTAATCGCTTTGAGCATATTGACTGAAAAAACTTAATCTGTTCACATTTAATCAGTGTGTCACACTGCTTTTCTCCCGTTCTTCCTCTCCTGCTAGGTCATCCTCTCAATGTCTTACATTGGTAGGTTTGATTCCCTCTTTCCTGTCGTCTTTCATGTGTCTACTTTCATGTGAGTTTTGTTTCCCCCTTTAGAAATTATAAGGCTTATACAGTAGCTCACAGTTATGCCTTTCTTTTTTTTAAATAACAGCTTCAATTTGATTATGTTCTACTCTCTCAAGTTATTACTTAGCTATTTAAAAAATCTTTGTGTCCTCATTTCTGAAGGAAAATTTACTGAGCGTAATATTCTTGATTGATTGTTATTTTCTTTCAGCATTTTGAATGTATCATCACACCCTGGAAAAACAGAAGGGAATCAAAGCATACTATGTGCATGACAAAATGGTTTTGTTTTGTGGTGTTCAAACTTTTTCTTTTGTGCATTTGATTTTGTTAACTTGTTCACATCTTAAGACCACCTTAAGTTTCTAAATGTTATTTATAAGGAAAGCCCTGTGCATAGACTCCTTTGCAGGGCTAAATTTAAAAAAATAAAAAAAAAAAAACATAGGCTAATCTACTTCTTTGTAAGCTAATTTAAAAAATATAATTAATATTTTAAAAAGTGAGAGCTTATGCACAAACTCCCTGTGAAGGTGGATAATGCTGTTCTCTGAAGCCAGGGGTTGTTGTAAGGAAACCCCAGTGCCAGGGGTGGGACACCTCCCAAGTGAGTTGTTGGTCACAAAGGTCCCTACAGCAATACAGGCTGTTGCTAAGGTGAGATCCAGTTGTGGAAGATACAGCATCTTTGACTGCAGGCCACTGTTAAATTAAGCTGGAACTGAGCTGGAACATTCCTCTCTGATGGCTAGCTGCTGTCACCATAGTTCTGGAAAGCGCTGTGCTGGTTGCTAAGGGAGAATAGTCATCATAGTCTTACCCAGCAGTGGACCCATCATGCCTGATACACAGCCAACCAGCCATATAAGATGTACTTTCTGGTGCAATAGTGGCATGATAATTATGAGCCACCTTCTGGATTTGCTCTCAAGTTACCCCATGGGAGGGAATCCATGCCTAGTGGCATTAAAAAATAGGCAAAAGCCTATGGCTAAGAAGTTCATAGACCCTCATAATATGGGAATTTGGGGGTTCATTGCCAATATCCCAATATATACCAACACACCCAGGTAAGACAGTAATTGGGGTTCCTCCACTAATACACCAATACATGCCAACACACTGGTAATTATGCTGCGTTCCCCGATTCTTGTCTTATTAATAAAAGAATTGAATTCCAACAAAACTTGGAGATATTTTATTATAATTAAAAGAAGGCAAGAAGAGAGAGTACAAGGCTACTGCCCATGAGAAGGCAGGAATGGGTGAAGGCCACCTAGAGACCCACACTGGGGTGTTATAGGTTCTGAGAGGGGCTGAGTTAACCAGACATGAGGCCACGTTATGGGGGCTAAGATAACTAGCTCCTATTACTTGGCACCATGCCTGGTTAACAATGCCAGGTTCAGGTTTACTCTTCCAGGAATAATTCTAAGAAAGGGGAAACTCCTTCCTAGGGCGGGATTCAGGTTGAGTTTATGGAAAAACAGACGTAGATTATTCCACTAGGCAACAAGAGATGAGGAGAAGCCAGATCCTTCTCTGACCTCTTGTAAAGTGGAAACTGCAAGGGTAGCTCAAATATAATCCCTGCTTTAACTTTCATTACTGTTACCCTAAACCGCCTTACTAAGAGAGAAGAGCTACCATGAATGTTAGCCTAACTTGCCCTACAGATATTGACATCATGGTTATGCCCACAGACTAGCCCCACTCTCAAGTTTGTCCAGAGAAACGTCTTTTTTTTTCAGCTGGGAATGGATGCTGGGGTTAGACAAAACTCATCACAGCGCTGAGAAAAAGTCACTGTGGCTCTAAGGGAGCTGTCGCTGTCAGTCCCACCCAGGCTCAGGAAACACTGTGGAAGAGGAGGCAGAAAGCAGGAGAGAGGCGGCAGCTCTCTGGGACACTGTCCTCTCGACGTGAAGTACGACACCCACGGCCCCACAGTGCCTGTGCTCACCTGCACAACGCGGACATCACCAGCATTTTGACACGAACAACAGAGGAGGGACAAAAAGGACATGGCCGTAGAAGAGGAATGACTTAGAAATGAGAAGGCATTCATTAGAATGAAGCTGGTGTCACAACAGAAGAATAGGGAGGCGATTGTGATCAAATTACATCATGTTCATGTAGGAAAATTCTCAGCAATTTGTTAAAAGACACTCATGAGACACTATGTGTGAAATTTGAAAGTAAACACAGTAAGTTCAGGTCTAAGAAATGAATATATTTAGGTAAGAATGAAGGCAAGGTAAATGTTTTAAAGACAGGCTACCCTTCAGAAGCATTTCATCTGTATAACGTGCCAGCTGCTTCCGGCACCTCCCTTGGGAAGTTTGCACGATCCAGACTTCTCAGGCTGCTGAGCTCATCTTCCAAGTCCATCCAGAGTGCACATTGTCACCCTGTCCCTGCTGGTACACAAGCTGCCGGTGAGTCCACATTTCTACCTGTGCTCTCCTCGTCTCCCTGCTGCTGAGAAGTACCAGGAATAAAACCTTCTGATCCTTTCAGGACAAACAAGGGTGACTGCAGGAAGAGGCCTGTGTAGGAAGCCCAGCTCGACAAAGAACTGCCAACTCTAACCCTGCTGTGCCAAGTGTAGCCAAACATCTCCCATGGTGAAGGACTGACTGGTCCTGAGCCGATGAGGCCAGAGTCAAGAGATGATTGGATCATGGGGGCTTTGACCTCATCAATAAATGAATACTTTGGCCGGGCGTGGTGGTGCACACCTTTAATCCCAACATTCAGGAGGCAGAGGTAGGAGGATCGCCATGAGTTCAAGACCACCCTGAGACCACAGAGTGAATTCCAGGTCAGCCTGAGCTAGACCCTACCTTGAAAACAGACAAACAAACAAACAAAATGAATACTTTGGTGGTGAAATGGGGTATTGCCCTCTAACCCCAAACCCTGGGATTGAATTTGTATTTACACAAAGAATTGGACAAATCAAACTGAGAAGGATAATTACTAAATTATTATATTTATTTAGGGAAGTACAGAACCAAGGGAAGGAAAATGAATACACCAGTGTAGCCCGGGAGCCCATGTGGTAGGCCTGGAAAAACCTTAGAGAGGATAAAAAAGTAAGTTCAAAGAGCCCTTGCAGTGTGCAAGGCAGGAGGGGTAAAGAACCCCATGTGGAATGTGGGGGTCAGGGTGTTCTCCTCTCATCTTGGCCCAGCCAGACCAAGGAGAAACTCACCAGAAACTAGAGGTTCTCCAGTGGTAGGCAGCACACACACACACAGAGAGAGAGAGAGAGAGAGAGAGAGAGGGAGAGAGAGAGAGAAAGAGAGAGAGAGAGAGAAAGGGCATGCCCTCCCTTGGTAAAACTTATTTATAACCTTATGGTGGTAAGTTTCACCTTCCAGCTCAGGTGAGATAGAAAGACAACTGATCCATCTGGGCTACAGGATGGCCCAGGAAGAGGCCAGCTATGACACCAAGTTTAGGGCTCTAAGCTTGACCAACCACTATGTTCTAGAAAAAGAACCCCCTCCCAGGGAGGAGCTCAGATATGGCAAAACAGGTCTAGGGAGCTAGACAAGAGATAAGAAGACAGATCCTCTGATCTCTGGCAAGTGCAGATCTTCCTGCCTGTCCAGGGACCCAGTCACCCATACTGCCTGACAAAGCCACCTGATACCCTCTTATTGACATTGCTGGGGCACAGCAGAAGTCGGTGTGGTATCTCGTTGGAGGAACAAAGACTGGGGCCGTGTCTCTGAGGCAAGGTCGCGTGTTCTTGTGCACTTCTCCTCTGTCTTTCCTTTCTGTCACAAAGTAAGAAGCGTGTCTCTGCCCTGACCCTCCATCACGGCGTTCTCGCCTGGGGAGGGGGGACCAGTCAGAAAGCCAGGGAGCCTAGAGACGATGTCCTGTTGCTATTGAACCCAGTGGCCAAAATAAGTCATTCCTGCTTCAACACATCCACAAGGCAGGGCCACATGAATTATAACCACTATGGTGTCTGTTGGTGTGGCTAAGGTGAAAACACTTGAACGCAATGAGTGTTGGTGAGAATGGGATGACTGATGCTCTCTCGTCCTGGCAGGAACAACTCAGAGGTTTGCAGCTTGTTTCGTAAGGTTGGTGTGTCTCGGCAGTAAAGAACCTTTTCCACACAACTTACTTCCTCTCCCCAGCTATTCACCCAGAACGCAAAATACACATCAATAGAAGACTTGTACATGAATGATCCTGGAAGCTTTACTTGTAATTCTCCAAGCTGGAAATGAGCCCAACGTCTACCCGCAGACAGAGGAGTCGTGGCATATCCACACACCAAGCACTGCTCAGTGAAACAAATGCAAGAATGACTGAACACTTTAGCAGGGTCCAATTTCACAATGGTTTTACTGAGTAAAAGAATCCAGATTGAACAGGATATATTGTATAATCCCATTCATATGACTCTGGGTAGTGTAAGCTGATTTATATTGACAGATTAAAGCAGGCTAGGAGCTTCTCTGGGGAAGGAGCGAGGAGAAGGCCAGAGGATAGTGGAACAGAAGCCTGGAGAACAGTATTTTCATTGTGGGGATGGTGCTGTGGATGTAAACATATGTCCAAGTTTATCAGATCACACACTTTAAGTGTGTGCTGTCTGTTGCATGTTAAATGCCCTTTGATAATGCTATTAAAAATCATGCAGTTGATATTTTGCAGTGCAAGGAAGGTGATTAGAATTTTACAACAAAGCATTCAAGTTTAAAAATGGAAAAGAATTAAGTGCTGTCATGACATACCTTCCAGGCACTCAGATCATTGGAAAGTGAATTATTTGGGGCTTTAAAACCAAATAAATGGTGATTTCCAATCTATTTTAATGCCTTCAAAACATCAAAGGAATAAATGCTGCCCAACATAAAATTTTAGCAATTTAGCAAAACCAAGATAGCTCAATAAAGAAAGTCAGTCTGCCACAGTTATGCGTGGAAATGCACACTGTAAGGTATAGTGTGATTGGACCAAATAGAGCATGTTTTCATGCCCTCACAGCCAGCATTCAGCAGAAATGAAAACACACTTTATGCATGGGAAATCTACTAGCTCATGACATTTCGCAAGTGGGCTAATTAACTATTACCTACATCACAAAGACAGCAGGTAAAAGGCCCCTGAACTTAATTTTTTATTTCTGACATGAAAGGAAAATAAAAATTTCAATGAAGTATAGTCAGACTACTGATTGCTAACATGATAAGGAGAAAAGTAGGAGTGGTTCACTTCCTAAGCAGCAATGCCTCAGGCAATCTACTTCTAGAACAGTCTCATAGGATCCTGAGTGCACAAGCTTATATTGAGGCAAAAAGAGAAACCAATTAGGTGGCCCATGCAGAGAATGAATGAGTGACGTCACTGGCAATTGATCATCTGAGTTTTTGCTTGTGAAACTCAAAGGGTTCAACTGACCTGCTTCATATCCCTGGTGGCAAAATAAACAGGCTCAATGCCTTGAAAAGAATTCTGCCACAATAGCAAATAAAAGTGCACACGACTTTGAAATCTACTTAACCACGCGTGTGACAAGCCTGAGTCTGCACACGGAGCCAGAGGGCCTTCCGTAGCGAGAAGATGCTGCCTCGTCTGCACAGGAGCCTGTGTGGGGCTGAGTTCCACCCCAGGCAGCCCTTGCCCCTCACACGTTCTCGGGAGTCACAGTCAGAGGATGTGGGTACATGAGCGAGTATACTGCACAATAAGAAACCAAATGAAGCAACATTTTGAAAAAGGTTAATTGTTTCTAAATGAATCTCCAATGCACTGAAAATCTAAACACAATTTGGAATATGTTTTTCTTTTTTTTTCCTGGAATACAGAAAACCAGTCATAAATCTTCACTCACTTGGGAGCCAAGGGCACGAGGGCCAGGGAAGTGGTTCAGCTGGTGACATGTTTCTCTAACATGCACGCAACCCTGGGTTCTATTCCCAGCAGCCAGTAAAACTGGCTATGTTAACAAGCACCTAAACTCCCTGTACTAGGGAAGTAGAGTCAGGAACATAGTGAGTTCATGGCCTGCCTTATCTCAATAAATAAATAAATATAATCTACCTGCTGTAAAGATTAGCATAGCCTGGCATTGTTGACAATAGCCTGTCTCTCTCCAGAAGAATTAGACTTGGAACACATCAGGGGAAAATGTGCAGTTCTTCCAGGTAACACATTACCTCCTATTTCCAGCCTATCTACATGAATAGTTCTAACTCATTTTATGGTGAAGCCAATATAACAAGAATCTCAAATATCATCAAAGAAAAGTACAGACCACATTCTTTAAAAAAAGAAAAGAAAACAAGTTTACAAATCACAAATAATATATCAGTTAGTTAAATGTGCACTCACAAGTATAACAAAGGGTAATGTCAGGGAAGTGCTTACACTTAGAGTCGCCAGGTCTTATCTGGCGAGCTAAAGTGCTTCATTCTAATCACCGTGCTGAGAAAAAGAATCACAGAATCTTGCTCCCTCAAACCCGAGCCCAGCAGAATCCAGTGGGAAGCCACATCTGCATTGTCCCTGGAGTCCTGGCCAACAGAGTGCAGTGGGAACCGAGTCACAAAGCGACCATCGCTGACATCGAACTGGCTGTGAGTGGAGGCTGCCGAGGGGCTGTGGGGGTTTTGGGATGAAGGATTGCTTATAGAGACTGCCTGATGACCAGGGATGACCACAAGCTGGTGCCCGCCTACGCATTGCTAGGGCTCAGAGATAGGCAGAAGTCTGCAGAGGTAATCCACTACCATATAATTCTTAATGCACTCTTAGGTAATTTCTAATTTCAGCTGAGTATTTCCTACATGATGTAGAAATACAGACCTCCTAACCAAATGTCACACTCCAGCATTTGTTCACATGACAATTTAGTGGTCATTCATGCATAATTACCCAGTACCCACTTGATCCAAGAGCTCTTAAGTGTAACAGAGTTGATGTTCACTTACCATGGGATCAATAATTGAGGGTCTGCACCATGATTCTGGAGCACTGGTGGGCTAGGGGTCACTGCTGACAGAAAAGTAAGTTGGGTTTTGTCACTTCTGGCGAAGGGGTCCTTTTTCCCAGGGCAGTGACAACTCAGAGCTCTCTCTACGTTCGAAGAAAATTGAATTGTGTGTGATGCTTGTATTCTGCCAACCCCAAACTCTGCCTAGAACTGACCAGATTGTCATTTTTCATGTTCATTTCAAGAGCAAATTGATGACCCCTGGGAGGGCGTGAAAGCTGGCCACAGCAGGGAAATAATGTCTCCCAGAAGGTCTGGGAGCTACCTGTGCCCCAAGGTCTTGTGCCAGGGAGGTCAAAGGAAAGACAACCTCTGGTGGTCAAGAGCTCTCTTTTCATTTCTATTCATTCACCTATTTATTTGCAAAAAGAGAAAAACCAGAGAGAGAGCATGTGTGAAGAAGCTCTTTTTAAAATTATTATTTAGTAAAGAGAGAGGGAGAGGGAAAGAGAGAGAAAGAAAAAGACACACACACACAGAAAGAGAGAGAGAGAGATTGGGTGCACCAGGCCCTTCATCTGCTACAGAGAAACTCCAGTCACAGGTGCCACCTTGTGCACCTGGCATACATGGGTCCTGGGGAATCGAACCTCGGTTATCAGGCTTCATAGGCAGGTGCCTTAACCACTAAGCCATCTCTCCAGCCCCAGGAGCTCTTTTAATGTGGAGAAAATTTAGTTCAAATCCCAATTGAATTGCCCTCTGAAAGGCACACTCAACCTAACGGCAAAGCCACTTGTTCAGAAGTGATTGGGAGACAGAGAGGAGACCTCAGGTTCTAGCAGGCTAGGATGCTCCCACAGGTAAGACGGAAGTCTCCCTCGACCACGAGCAGCTCATTGTCAGGTCAGAAATGTTCAAATGCAAGGGTGAGGGCACTTTCTGCCTCTCAATGTCCTTTCCCGAATCTGCAAGGGGCATTCAAACCAGGGATCTCTACCCAGAGCTGGCTTATCTTACAGGAATCTGGGGGATCCCTCTGGGTCTTTGTAGTCATAAAAAGACCCCTATAGTTTTATGCCACAGTGCCAGCTGCTGCCGACACTACTTGGTCATGTCATCACTTCCTCTTCCTTTCTGCCTCTATTTACAAATCCCAGGGGGGTAAGTAATTTAGAAAAGCACACGTCACTTATTTTTGTTTCCATAAAGATGTCCTGAGCATTCTCTGGATTAAGTAACTGTATGTAGACTTCATCTCATGACAGACCTCCATGCTGTCTTCTCTTCAGGAATGGGCGCTACCTGGCTCATTCAATTCACCTTTCTCTTTGGCCCATCTCCCTTGTCAACCTTTCCTTCGAGGCCGTCTGTCTGCTGTATGATAAGAACGTGGCTTTGAATGAGCTCCCTGATATTTCAGTCCTCAATCCACACCCCCCCCCACAGTATGTCATTCCCCAGTGAGTCCAACTTCACATTCTCCCTTCAAACCTGGGTGAGATGATATTCCCACACACACAGTATCTATGCATCTGTGTCCTTTAATCTCACTTGTCAAGAAGTTAATATCCCCGCTTCAACCAGCTGCTATTTTGTCTAATCTTTCTAGATTTTATTACATACACACTTAATAAAAGTATCTTTGAAGTATCCCTCTGGCTCATGAGTGAATACGGGAGTAGTAAATTCAAAGACAGTGCCTCTGAGAAATCCCTCTAAATCAATTTTGATCAGTTAACCCATACGTGAGTGTAGTTTAGTAACTGGCAAACAAGTCCACCTAACTGAACCCTGAGCATGCCTTGTTTTGTGGATGAAGTTGTGGGTGACTCTTTCCCACGTGCTTTAGATGTCAGCACAGTTATGTCCAACAGCTGTCATTGTCTGTCCTCCAGAGACCTCAAGCACATGGGTACTCACCTAGACAAGGCTTTGTCCCCTCAGGGAGGTGGTTATGACAATTTTGGTGACCTGGATATTTCTCCAGTGGCACACATAACCAACAGTATCCTATTCTCTGTGACTCAGTGGCAGAATGTGTCAATGAATCTGGAGAGACTTCCTTTTGAGCATGGACACACTTGTCTATCTCACTGTTTGGGGAATTTCTACCCTTACAGGTAAACCCCACTAACATATTAGTTCAGTCACTTTCTGATTTGAAACAGTGAGGGGAATCCTTGTGGTCTCATTAGCCAAGTGTCCACTACATTTTCAGAAGTCTGATTTTCTTTCTTTCTTGAATTCACTTTTTTATTAGAAAAATGTAGAGTTACTTTTGAATTCCATGAGTGATGAAGCCTATTCTTAAAAGCAGAGGCCTCATTCTTTTGTTCCTCTTTCCAACTATTTAGGTGAAGATATTTCTTCATTCAGGTGTCAACATTGGAGTCTGGCACTTGTCCAAGTCTGAGATACAGACCCACAAGCCTCCAAAGATGAAGCCAGAGTGCTCTCTTCCCAAAGGGTCTTCCATGGACTCTGTCCATAGCCTCATACTCTGTCTTTAGACTGCTCTCCATCTTTAGATTACAACTCATCCATAGACTCACTCTCCATCTGTAGACCTCTCTTCACCCATAGACTTCAATCCATCTATAGACCCTACTCCATCCATAGACCCCCATTCACCTGTAGGATAGCCTCCATCTGTAGACCCTATTCCATCTGTAGACCCTCCTCCATTCATACATCCCCCTTAATCCATAGTCCCTCCCCTCCATCCATAGAATCCTCCTCCATGCATAGACCCCTGCAGCAGACAGCCTCATGTTGCTGGGATGAACTTCCCAACCAGGCAAGGTTATGGAGGAAGGGATATTTATTTACACATTGCAGATTTGGGGGTTGTTCCATGAATGACTGAAGAAGCTAGCTTGCTTCCACAGGTCCAAGCAGAGGGGAAACCACCACCAGAAAGCAGGCAATTGCTCTTCAGGAGCTCCAGGCAAAGCTCTGGCACTCTGCCCATCTTTAGACTGGAATTCCAAATCCAGCCCACACCTTGGAGCTGGACCCTGGGATCCACCCTCAGAGACACCTCTTCCAGCCAGGGGGCTGCAGAGCTAATCTGCAAACTATAATAAAATCCTAAAATAAGGCAGGCGTGGTGGCACACCCCTTTAATCCCAGCACTAGGGAGCCAGAGGTAGGCGGATCGCCATGAGTATATATTGGGGATCATCCTTGCAAGTTACAATAACTCCGTCCATTCATAGGTCCACACTCAACTGATCCCTGAAGCCTTCAGGATCTCAGTCACATTCAACATGAAGGGGTGATATTGCCAATCTCATCCATCAGGTCTGTTCTTCCAAAAGTTTGGGACATGCTGCTAAAGAGCAAGGTATTTACTTAGAAGATACATTTCATCCTCACAAAATACCTGTGGGAGTTTGTGCAGAAACCGCAGTATAGCCAGCTTTAGGATTCTGTCCACAAAGGTCCTGAGGACGCTTTTCTATTTCCTACCTCCTGTTAGCTATAATGTATGATATTATAATATAATGTAACATATAATATTATTTTCAGAGGGAAAAATGTTCTATTTCCATGGGTAGCAAAAACCCTTCCTTTTTCACTTATCAGGACTCAGTTACAAAGAGTCACTACTGAAAGCTGTTCACCTCTTCTTGTATTTGATTATAGACATATCCTCAAGATGGCCTGTACCCCAAGTGTATAAGTGTCTGTGCATCTATGCATACAGACGGGTGTGTGAGTGTGTGTGTGTGTGTGTGTGTGTGTGTGTGTGTGTGTCCTGGCATACTTCCCTGCGTGTACCTGTGTGTACGTCTGTGAGTGTGGATGTGTGCATGTGTGGAACGCTTCCCTGATGAAGGCAAGGTCTTTATAGGACACATCTGAGTGAGGACTTTTCTGAGCCCTCATCTAGAATGTTCTGATTCCCACCATCTGTGCCCTTCTCTCATGCTTCTTACAGTGGTAATGAGCACAGATTCTTATTTATTGTGTAACCCCCCCACATACACTCTAGAATAATTGCCAATCAGGAGAGAACTGGGGTGCTGTCTCAGTGTTATCTTTCTAAGCACTTGTACTTGGAACAGGGCTCCTGAAGAATCAACTGTTTCACAACATCGTACGTGTACCCGACACGACACTGTCCCTTCCTTCCCTCCCCATCACCCCTGCTTTCTTCAGGAAGAGATGAAGCGTCAAGACCAAGTTCATGCCTTGTCAAGTCGTAACAGCTCACCGTGCAGGAGGGAAAAACAGCCCCCGACATATAGAGAGTGGAAGCCCCAGACTTTCTGGATGCAAAATGCAGAAGATACGATACTCGAAGCCTGGAATGTTAGCAGCACACTGATTTTTTAAGATGATTAGACTGAACTACGTTTCAGAGGTTATAGTTCTAGGTCTGAAGGGAGTTGAGCAAGCTATCAGCTGAAGTCCCTCTTGTGTGACCGAAGGAGTTCACACATCTCAGAGCGGACAGCTTTTGGGGGCTGGGCCACCCGTGAATGTGCCGGGTCGTTCTTCTCTTGAGCACCACCAGGGCATTATATGAGAGCTTGGAGGCTGCTTTAATTAAAGCGATCTGAATTGAGTACACTCTGCCAGATGTTCACTATAAAGGCAAGGTAGCTTGTGTAATGGTATGCCATCATGGAATATGCCGGAACAGTTGTGATTACCCATTATCACTCACAATAAATCTACATTTATTTCACTGTGTTTAAGCATTAAGTATTTCTCAACTGCTGTAAATTAGCTGAGCATTTGAACTTTGCCTTTTGCTGAAGTTTTTCCAATGGAGATAATTAAAGAGCTCTTTTGGCAAAATCAGTTCACATTATTTCCATTAGCATTAAGCATGCACAGGGGACACTGGACTCGGATATTGATGCCTACAATTGACATTTTAAGAGTGTAAATGTCAGTTAAGCACTTTTCTCCTTTTCATGTATTTTCCTATATGGCACCAAGGTAAAAAAAAACAAAAACAAAAACAAAAACAAAAAACCTGTTGTTTAGTTCCGTAAACCATCTCCATAGCAAAATGCTATTTTAAGTTTTCTAAATTTATTTTTTAATATTTTGCCTGGGGCTAGAGAGATAGTTTAGTGGTTAAGTGCTTGCCTGTGAAGCCTAAGGACCCCAGTTCAAGGCTTGATTCCCTAGTACCTAAGTAAACCAGATGCACAAGATTGCACATGCATCTGGAGTTTGTTTACAGTGCCCTGGCATGCTCACTCTCTCTCTCTCTCCCCCTCTTTCTTTCTCTTTCTGTCACTCTCAAATAAATAAATAAACAACAAAAATTTAAATATTTTATCTATTTATTCCTTTGTAAGAAAGAGGCATGTATAGAGAGAATAGGTGTGCCAACGCTTCTAGCCACTATAAACCAATTCCAGACACACATGTGCCACCTTGTACATCTGGTTGCTGTGTCCACTGGGGAATCAAACCTGGTTCCTTATGTTTCTCAGGCAAGTGTCTTAACCACTAAGCTATCTCCCCAGCCCCTATTTATTTATTTATTTATTTTTATATAAACAGCCACTCAAGACCTTCCAACCTAGATGGCTGGCAGATGAGCACTTATCTGCTGGCTCCCACACCTCCTGCTCATTCATCCAACCCCTTCTGCACAAGCTCTGATAGGGAAGACGCAAAGACAGGGAAGGAAGTCCCCATGAGGTAAGAGGACTGGGAATCCTGTCTTGTCTGCAGGGCAGGAATAGAGAAACTTGGAATTTTCTTAAAGATGTATTTTCAGAAACATATATGTTCAAGCATTTTTTAAAAAAAAAATATTTTATTTATTTATTTACTTGAGAGAGAGGATGGATGCACCAGAGCCTCTAGCGTCTGCAATCTCCAGATGCATGTGCCAGCTTGTGCATCTGGCTTACGTGGGTGCTGAGGAATCAAACCTGGGTCCTTAAGTTTCACAGGCAAGTGCCTTCACTAAGTCATCTCTCCAACCCTGTTCAAACATTTTTGAAGGGGGAGGAAATGGTCACTATGGCTGCAGAGAGGTCCTCTAAGTGAATGCCCACTGTATTTTCCCAGAACCCACTGGGTTTCTGGCACAGGGAATCTGGCTTCCTGACTCGGGCACATTGAGAGTGAGTCTGCCCATGCCACGCCGGCAGCCAGCTTGTGTGCGGCTGGGTTTTCAGAAAAGTATTGGACAGCTGAGTATAAACATGATGGCCTGAAGATCAGGGAGATGCATCTGGAACTCTGCACTATTCCAGTGAGCTTTCAACAATAGCCAGGAAGAGAACACTGGGTGGAGAACATTTCTGCTTCAGGTCACCATGTGATCTGAGGGGCTCAGTAAGCAGACCACTCCCCAGCCATACCTTGAGGGACTGACTGCTGCATCCACTGTAGGGTTCAGCCCTGCCCTGGCCTGGTCTGCAGCTGGGGTTGGGCCATCATCAGCATCCTCTTTCTGGGGACAGAGGAAATATCACTTGTGCTCACCAAGAGCCTTCAGAGTTAGCTGGCACCACAGCACCCTCTCTTCCATGTCTAAGGCTGCAGAAGGCAGACGTTCGTAGAAAGTTGTGTTCCACAGTTGCAAGAGTCTGGTCCTGCCAACACATCTGGAAATGCTTGTGTGTGTGTAATGTGTGTATGTGTGTGCCTGTATATTACTTCGCATTTTACATTTATGAAAAAGTATTACTATTTTAATAAACAATATCTCTTGAGTCTCTTGTTCCTCTGGTGGCCTGAATACAGCAATCCACATAACTGGTGAGTAAAGATGTCAGGACTCAAGATCAAATCAGGAGCAGAGCAGAGACAGGAGGACTGGAGTGGGGCGTGCAGAGGGGAAGGACGTTTGCACGTGGTGGAGCAGGTGTACGCACTGTGAGCGTGCCCACTGTGCAAGGCTTTGGCCTGAAGATGGAGGAAGGAAGCATGCCCAGGCTGGGGAGCGTGGTGCCAGGTGCACAGGGATGTGCTCTCAAATCCTGCAGCTGCTTCAGGGTGACCATGGGTGGCCAAGGCCTATGAGGGGAGTTCCCTGTCTTGTTGGCCCACATGGCTCTGCTTCTGCCAACCCTATACCACCCTGCCCCTGGTCATGATGCTCATGACACTGGCAGCATCTACTTTCCCTGGGGCCCACGGCTTCTTTCTGAGACACCCCCACTTCCAGAGCACTCCTTGACCCTTGGCACGCCTTTTTGCCTCTTCTAAAGGAAGGCTACAGCCCTTCAACTCTGCCTTTATTTATTTATGTTTGTTATTTATTTATTTGAGAGAGAGGCAGAGAACGGGTGCACCAGGGCCTCCAGCCACTGCAAATGGACTCCAGATACATGTACCACCCTGTGCATCTGGCTTTATGTGGGTCTGGGGAACTGAACCTGGGTCCTTCAGCTTTGTCTTAACCACTGAGCCATCTCTCCAGCTCCAACTCTGCCTTTTTTCACTACCTCTTCCCTGGGCTACTGTCAGGATTGCTAGTCTGGCCATCACCCCATTTCCCAAGCCTCATGGGAAGAGTATTTTTATTAAACCCTTCTCGATTCATTCTAACTTGAGTGTGGCCTGGACTTCCCCAGAGAATGAGTAACCCAGGTGACAAATCACATGGCTTTGTAGGACTTTGCCATCCCTCTCACAGCAGGCTCTGTGTGGAGACATGACAGAGCTTGCTCCGGCTCACAGAGGACGGGATTCACAGAAGTATGCCGCTGGACACCGTGCAGAGACTGCAGCTGTAATATAACCAGGGAGAAGTTCACAGTGGGGCCAGGAAGGTAGCGCTGGACCTTGGGGGCATCTGACCCTGGGTGTCTGGGAAGGTCAGGCCCAATCGAGGTGTGTAGAGGAAGGATGTGGGAGAAAGGGAAGATGTGGCTGAGCTCTTAGACTTGAAATTGCCATGGAATGAAATGGGAAAGAAGTGGGTGGCAGGGACTTGGGGGGAAGAGGGTGGCACAAGTTTAGACACAAGGAAGCTGACATTCAAAGAATCCAGGGCTGAGTGCAGTGTCCCTCAGGTCTGCTCCTGGCTGTCTGGATCACACCTCCTGCCTCCTGCTACCCTCTAACCACGGCTGGCCCCATTCTCCAGCCCCGGCCTGCGAGGCTCATACTCCAAAGGACTGGCTCCCTCCTCACTCCTGGAAAGTCGCTCAAACGACACCGGCGGCCCGGGCTTTTCCAGTCTTTAGGCTGGCAGTCCTACCTCGGGCTGCCACTCTCCTGCTGAGTCCCCCGGTGGGACGCGTGGCCACGGTGTTGTTCGTTTGTGCTCTTATTCTCCTCTCCTGCAGAGGCTCTGTCCAAGGTCTGGGCTTTTCCTTCTTCTTGTGTGTGTGGGATATAGTACACATGCGTGCATGTTTGTGTGTGCGCTATCACATGAATGTGGGCATGTTTGCATGTGTAATATGACATGCATGTGTGTGTGTTTGCGTGTGTGATATAGTATGCATGTGTGCACGTTTGTGTGTGTGTAATATGACATGCATGTATTCATGTTAGCATGTGTGACATAGTATGTATGTGTGCATGTTTGTGTGTGTGATATGACATGAATGTGGGCATGTATGCATGTGTAATATGACATGCATGTGTGCGTGTTTGCATGTGTGATATAGTATGTATGTGTGCATGTTTGTGTGTGATATCACATGAATGTGTGCATGTTTGCATGTGTATGTGCTCATGTGTATATACACCCATTTACATGTGTTTGTGGAAGCCAGAGATCCGCACTGGGGGTCATCCTCAGAAGACCACCTTATTCTTTGGCAGAGTCTCTCGCTGTGCCTATGGCTCACCACTTTGGCTAGACTCGCTTGCCTGTGAGCACCAGGGATTCTCCGCTTCCCCATATGGTAATTCAGATGCACCTCCATGTGCAGCATTTTACGTGGGTTCTGGGGATCGGTCCTCAGCCCCCATGCTTGCACAGTCACGTTCACTGAGCCCACGCCCCATCCCTCCCCTCTTTTCTTCCTCTTCATTCTCTGATGTCTGGTCCATGGCCTGATGCCCGTGGAGCTCTGGTGAAGACTTGCCACAGGAATGAGAAGTGAGCATCATGCAGTTCATTCCACCCGTTGAGCCATGGTGAATGAGACACGCCCAGGGTCACACCAGGCAAAGCACTGGGATTGCAGAATGGGCAGGACACTACCCCTGCCCTCAGGGAACGTGTGCTCAGTTCAAGCCTGCTGAAGGCAGGAGAGGCACACGTTAGGGCTGCTTTTGACCCCTCCCCGCCCTTTGCCTGTCTCAAGCTTCATCTGGCTGCTGATATTGAAACCGTGTGCCTCCAGGAGAGAGCTGAGACCTCCAGATGTTCTTGTCAGTTTTGGCAGAGATCATATTTATATCCCATTTGACATAGTTTTCATGATAAATACAAGGAGCCCTACGTGGTGAGCCTTGAAATGTACTGAGCAGCTGGGCATGGTGGTCATGTAAGACCATGGGCAGAACATGCTTATTTCAAGTGGAAAGACAATGGAACCTTCACCCTTGTGTGCCTCTGCTTTGCAAGGTTCAAAGCTTTGGCTTTTAAATGTTCAGATTTTCTGATCACTGATGTGACAAGAATAGTCAAAAGCATGCTGAAGCTCCTGCTAGGAGCAGAGCAAGACTTTGTCACTGTGATTTCTGTGGGCTGGGGACTCGCTCAATAGCTGAGTGCTTACCCAATAGGCACAAAGCCTGAGGCTTGGGCCCCAGAACCAGAAAAGCAAATGGGGCTTTTGTGTCCAGCGAAAGGCATGGTTGTAGCCTGAGGTAACCTACTGGAGACCAGGGGTAGCTCCTTCCTAGCATCCTGTGGAGTATGACCAGATGTGTCCCAGCCACCACTGAGTATGACCTATAAACTGCACCACTGGGAAGGCACGCCTGTCTAGGCTGCTCAGAGAAAGTACATGTTTTTATAGATAGCTAAACCTGGATCCTTTACATTGGCATTTGCCTGCCTTTTACTCAATAAACAAAATCCCTTATTCAATCAATGGTTACATGCATTAATTGTCCAACAAAGGTGGGTTCACTTGTCCCCTTTGCAGCGCTTACAGATGCCGTGACCAAGAGAGCAACTGAAGGCTGCCTTGAGGTCGAGCGGCTGCCTGGGGTGTTTCATTGCATGGCGCAGAGAACCTGGATGAACTTCTGGGAAGTTATTTTCAGAAACAACACACTTGGTACGTACTTAACCTTCCTCCTTCATTCTCTGAGGGGCAAGGGCCCGGGAATGTTGAAGGACTCTAATAAACTTTTCCTCAATATCACATATGTACTAGCACGTAAATTTAATGAGTTAGGTTCACATGAAGGTCATGTGTTTAGAAAAAAAAATGTGTAGGCAAATTGGGAACACAGCATTTTTCACTAAAAATCATGCTTATTTTAGATTGTTACTTTCTGATTTCTATACACACACTAATAAGAAACTTAAATTATATAAGAATGAGGGGAAAATGGAACAAGGCATAAAATGTGTTAAAATTGGATAGATGGAGAAGGAACAAGAAGCCAACAACCCATGTAGTAGCTAGTTTACATTTAAAAGCCATCATTAAAGACACTAGACAAAGATGAAGGTATTCTCACCACATCATAAGATATACATGCATAAATCCATCCCCACATAGATCGTCACACCAGTACTTAGTGGATGACAAATGACTTCAGAGCTGTTTGCACCCAGCATGTTAACACAGCAAGCATGAAGTGTGCAAATGTCAAGCCAGGCATGGTGGCACGCCCTATAATCTCAGCACCCAGGATACTGAATGTTCCCTGGCTTGTCAACAGCCCAGGCTAAGGGGTTGAATTCGAACCCAGAGACTTTGTCGCTGGTTACAGATGTCAGACTTGGAGCTGCAGGGTTTGATGTCTTCCCCGTTTGTTTCAGATCTTGTGTTGGTTCAATCTTTCCTTGCTATGCGACCCTCCACATTGTGAAACTTTACTCTGTGCCAGTATATGCTTTTGTTTTTACAGCTCTCCGGTAAAAGATCTTGGACTACGGGGAGGCTTGAAGTGCTGGAGTTGATAAAAACTATGGGGATTTAAAAAATTTGACTGAATGCATTACCTTTTACATCCAACCCCACAGGACTTCCCAGGTTCACTCAGAGGACACTAGATTGTCTGGATTATCCCATCCCAGGCACTGGCCCTGGCAAACCCCGCCTGCCTCCCAGACCACACTCCTTGGTGGGATTTTGGCCTCAGGACCTATTCATGCAGCAGTTTCTGGTGTCAACAGATCAGGGAATGACCATGGTGGTAAAGGCATTGAGCGGCCATGGATGGAGTACTGCTGACCCAAAGCAGCACTTCCTCTGCCCTTAGAAGAGCACTACTACTTGCAATGGCTATTCCTCTCTAGATCTGGATTGTGGCAATCCCTAAGGGGAAATGGTGGGCTTTATTTCCAAGCAAACCACTGAGACATTCCCAATGGAAGGGTTAGTCATTTGGCACCACACTGTTGGGGTCATCATGAAATGGCAAATAAGGCAGGAGGGACGCCCACTGAGAGAAGAAATAATAGGGTGCATGTGCCACTTGGCTCAACTGTGAAAGATGTTTCCATAGAGCCAATGGATATCATCACTTAAAATATTTCTATTATGAAATGAAAACTATCTATTTTAAAAATATTATTTACTTATTAGACAGAGAGAGGAAGAGGCAGACAGAAAGAATAGGTGCACTTGGGCCTCTAGCCACTGCAAATGAACTCCAGATGCATGCACTACCTTGTGCATCTGGCTTACATGGGTTATGGGGAATCAAACCTGGGACCTTAGGCTTCCTAGGCAAGTTGTCTTAACCACTAAGCCATTTCTCCAGGCTTATCTCTCTTTTTAACTTTTAAATTATATTTTGATTGTATTTATTCATTTATTTATTTGAGGGGGAAAGAGAAAGAGAGGCAGAGCGAGAGTGAATGGCTGCACCAAGGGTCTCCAGCCATTGGAAATGAACACCAGATGCATGTGCCACTTTCTGAATCTGTCTTACATGGGTACTAAGGAATCAAACCTGGGTCTAAGGCAAAGCGCCTTAACTGTTGAGCCATCCTTCCATCCCAGAAAACTAACTTTCTAATAGTAACCCAACCATACAAACAGAAACTGCAAATACTTGAAGACATTTGAAGATATTAGACATGAGAATTGCCGTGTATGAAGGGCGGTCTGTGACACATGGGTCAGAACGTGAAAATCAGGACTCAGTGATGAGTGAACAAAATTTAACTCGGTCTCTTTTTTGTTCCAGGTGAGGCTCCCAACTGCCCAGCTTCCAGTGAGGTGACATAACTAGACTCCTTCCCTTTCTTTCTATGTCTATCACAAGTGAGGACTGTCTTGAGATCAGTTTCATGGTCATTGGCATCGTGGTCTCCCTGAGGTCTCCTTGCTGAAGTGACCTGGCTATTTTTCGCTCACCTCCTCAGAGAGACAATGTTCCCATGGAGAACAGACAGTGCCTGGTCTCAAGTTGTGTGATAAAGGGACTTTCAGTCTGTGCCTGGCCCTGGGGCTCCCCATTTTACAGGCAGCATTTGGCTCCATTCTAAATGCAATGGGCAGAGGCAGGGGGATTCTGCACTGCATTGTGGCCATAGACACCACCCCTGAGTCACGTACTGGCAACTTAGCCCCCAAAGCAAAAAGTGCCACCTATAAACGCATTGAAGTAGGTTGGAACACAGGGGTCCATGGGTGTACCAATTACAAGAAGACCGCAAAGGCACTCTGGAACCCCAGAGGATATCCTTCTGCAGAAAGTCTGTAACAATGACTCCACTGCAGACCCAACGATTCTGCTGGTGTGTTCAAGGGCTAAGTCGTAGCCATGGTGAGCACCAGCCAGTGAGAGAGAGAGAGAAAAAAAAATAACACCTGCTTTAAGTATGGCAACGCATGTGAGGAGTGCAGAGTGATCTCCTGCTTAGACTCATTCTTTCTCATTTCTGGCAAACATACTGACCACTGTTGCTCAAAATATAAATAAACTGTAGGGGCTGGAGAGATGGCTCAGTGTTTAAGGCACTTACCTGAAAAACCTGATGACCTCAGTTTGATTCTGCAGCACCCATGTAAGCCAGATGCACACGGTGGCACATGAGTCTGGAGTTCACTTGCAGTGTCTAAAGGACTTGGTGCAACCATTTTCATTCATTCTCTCTCTCTCTCTCTCTCATCTCTATCAGTTGCCTGTGGATAAAAAAATATATAGGGCTGGAGAGATGGCGTAGCGGTTAAGCGCTTGCCTGTGAAGCCTATGGACCCCAGTTCGAGGCTCGGTTCCCCAGGTCCCACGTTAGCCAGATGCACAAGGGGGCGCATGCGTCTGGAGTTCGTTTGCAGAGGCTGGAAGCCCTGGCACGCCCATTCTCTCTCTCCCTCTATCTGTCTTTCTCTCTGTGTCTGTCGCTCTCAAATAAATAAATAAAATTTAAAAATATATATATATATATATATATATATATATATATATATATATATATATATATATATTAAGGAGTCTTTAAAAAACTAATTCCATGTGATTGCTACTTTTTTCCATTTAATTTCTGAGTCTTTTATTGAATTTTTTTATTTGAAGTTGTTTAATGGACTTCAGTTTTGAATAAGATTCAGTCCTTTTGTAGCTTAATATTGGTGCAAATTCATTTGAATCTTGATTGAGACATTCCAAAGGAGCTGGGGAGTTGTGTACCACAATGTTGGATTAATGTAAATTGATTTGTCCAAGGCTGTTTGTTTAGATGATGGAGGTACTAGAAGGAGGGCCGGGCCTGGGCAACTGAAGCTCTGAAACGGCCTAGCCTGTCATCGTGCTCAAAGCAAGTTCACGTCAGGGCAGACTCCACTTAGGCAGAGGGAATTCAATTAGGAGCGGTCTGTGGGCTGAAGACTCCCAGTGGACTCTGGGTAGAAGTATGGAGACCTAGTTGTCTATATGCTAACAAATGCTGTCGGAGGCCCCGTCCTGTGGTTGCTTCTTGTATGTTACTGTCATGTTTTTCATAAATCAAAGTTAGATGCATTTGATCCTTTACCACTTTTACATTTTTTTTCAAGGATCTCCGCCTGTGAACAATAAGATACAATTTCACTATAATAGCTCCTTTTAGCCCCACTTTGCATGTGGCTTCAGGATTGAGGTTCAAATGCAGGTCAGAACAGGTTGTCCCAAACCTCAAAATGTGACATGGGAAACGGTTTTGCTGTTTTTTGTTTTTTGGGCTTTTTTTTTTTTTTTTTTGGTGGGGGGCGTTGTTTGCTTTTGTTTTTCAAGATAGGGTCTCATTCTAACCCAGGCTGACCAGAATTCACTATGTTGTCTCCGGGTGGCCTCAAATACACAGTGATCCTCCTACCTCTGTCTCCTGAGTGCTGGGATTAGAGGCGGGCACCACCACACCTGGCTGCCTTGCTGTTTTAAGTTGATCATATCTCACCATGTGTATGTGAGGACATACACCTGATATAAATCAAATACACAAATTTAAAAAGACAAAGCATATACGCAAGTGCAAGTCCAAGGAGAGCATTCAGCTGTGGATGGAAATTAGAAACCTGTGCTTTTAAGCAAGTTCTGAAGGAGGATAACAGAAAAATAAGACATTAAATAGGCAAGAATGGAGACTTTTCCTCTGTAATTGATGTCTTTAGAAACCACAAAAGGTTGGTTTTTTTTTTTATTTGTAGTTTTTCCCCTCTTCAAAGTAACAAATAGAATCATTGATTAGAACTTCACAAATAAATAAAACCTCTAACAAATGGCATTCCGGAGACCTTCCATTCCGTTACCTTGGCTAACCATCAGTCACAATGAAATAGCGTTCAGTGACAACCCGAGACTGGCTGTAAGGGAAATAAATGACGAGGGGGACCGCTGTGCTTCCCACGTGACTCCTGAAGCACACCGGCGTGGCAGCCCGGGCCTGGCCTGGCTGGCAGTGAGCGGAGACCACGGTCCCCTTGAGCCAGCTCCTCTTTGTCCCTGACATCTGACTCAAGGACAGCCAAGTCCTCCGTGCATGCGCCCTCTTCACTCAGATGGCTCAACAACAACCAATAGAAATTTGGGAGTTCATCCAGGCCCCGAGCCCATCAGGCATATATAAAGTTTCTAACCTGTTTTCCAGGTTATAAAACTCATGTGCTGTTGGCATTATAGGTTCAGAAAGGCAGGGGACCTCTGAGGATTGGTGACAATAGTCACCTGTATGCCAGCCGTGCTCTTGGCAAAGTTATCTCAGGATCTTCAAGCTTTCCATACCGTCTCTGACCAAAGGCCAAGGACCAGGTATTATTTCTGGGTTTGGAGGCTACCGGGTAAACTGGTCACACTTTCTCTGCAAACAGAAGATAGCATGTCCTTTGGCCACATATCAAATGTCAGCTGTCAAACACATGTAATGGCTGATCCTTCCCAAAACGTCAGTAACCTCAAACCTTGGCTGCTCTTACAAAAATGTGCTTTCCTGACACTGTGGTGTGTGTGTGTGTGTGTTTGTATGCATGCATGTTTGTAATGGACGTCTCAGCTCTATCCTGGGTTCTCTGTCCAGACCTTGCACACAGTGGTGCTTCTTGCTACTGGTAGCTGCTTATCCACACCAGATGGGCCTTGAAATCCTGGTCCTGCCTCCCTGTGACCTGGAGCAGGGGAATCTGGCAGGATACTCTGTCTCCCAGAATCCATTAGTTCCTCACAGTGTGACATAAAATGTATGGTGAGTGTAGACGAGTCTGTGAAGGCCTGGGGGTGACCAGGGGCAATGCTGCAAGGGCTCACAGGCATCTGGAGTCTAAGCCTGTACAGTTGTTGCTCTCTGTACCCAACACATCCGGACATCTCAGCTGTTCGTGCTTATGAGCTCTTTGAACCCCCACAGCACAAACTCTTACCACCTCTTATGTCAGAGGATTATCCTTTTTTTGTTGTTAATTATTATTCTAGATCCACAGAAACTAGTTGACTCGTAGATTGTTCAGGGAAACATTGGCAGCAAGTCTGGCTAGCGATGCAGATGCAGTGGGAACAATGGGGTGAGGAAGGAGGGGGCGGGGTCACTGGGACACAGGCTGGAGCTAGAGATGTGTCGTAGCTCATTCCCTGGGACTGCTGAGTGTCGGGTGGGGACGTGATGCTGCTTTCTCTGGAGTTGAAGTCATCCATGAAGTTGGGCCAGAGCAGGGGTTTGAGCAGCGCTTGATATCCAAGTATTACACGATACTCAAGGCATGAAATGTCATACTTCCTAGTGGGGTCACCTGAGATTGAAAATAAAGGGCCTCAAACAGCAAGATGGGCACATACTCACTGTACCATGGAGCAGAGCCGGGCACGCTCGCCTGTACCACAGACCTGTGCACCGTACAGGCATCACATCTCAGCTTCATGGGAAGGAAGGAAGCCCTGTCTCTCATTTGCTGCTTTGGGCTCTAAACGAGGTAACTCTTCCAAGTGGCAGCTTCCATTCGTCTCTGCCGTCACATAACACTTGCCATTCCTGTCGTAATTCTTACAAACCTCCCTTCGGTTGGGGTTGTCTCTCCATGGTAGCATGAATAAGAACTTGTATTTAATCTTCAGCGCTTCATATCAGGGCAAAATTTCCACCAGTTTGAGTACTAGTCTGTATTTAGATTTTATTTATTTTATGTTTATTCATTTGAGGGAGAGAGACAGAGACAGAGGATGGGCACCACAAGGCCTCTAGCCCCTGCAAGTGACGTCCAGACGCACGTGCCGCCTTGTGCATCTGGCTTCACATAGGCACTGGGGAGTTGAAGCTGGGTTCTCAGGCTTCACAGGCACATGCCTTAACACTCAGCTTTCTCTCCAGCCCTGAGTGTTAATCCTAAAGAAAAAAATACCAATTCCTTCTTCACAATTTCATGTGTGCCAAGTACAGCGAGCCAGTGGGTTCCAGTTTAGAAAAATAAGCATGCTTGGAACAAGTTAGTGCTGCTTGCTCCTCACACGTGCATTCATGTGTGACATGTGCTCAGGGGTGAGTTGGTTTGCTGGAGTGATGGCTAAGTTCTGTGGTCACATTGGGTCATATTAGGAATTAGGTAAGAGCCACATGCTTGGGAGGGTCAGTAAGGCTGTTTCCAGGAAGAAGTGATGGAGGGAGGTGGGCCTTCCCGCAGAGTGGGCCGTCCTTCCAGCGGTAGCCATATTAAGCAGTCTGCGAGAACCCGGCCTGTGGCCTGGCTGCCTGCGCTGCTTGCTGGAGGGGGCGTTGATGGACCCCGCTGTCCTCTGAGGACCCTGCAGCAGCTTCCTCTGCCGCCCAGCATGGACCGGAGACCAGCAGCTGTCCAGTTCTCCTCCAGGGCCCCAGTGCTGGGTCAGGACTGCCGAGGCCTCCAGCCTCATGGATGGAGTATGTACCAGATTCTTTGTGCAGCCCAAAGAAAGCCACCGTTGAACTGCCAGCTTGTAGCCTGTAAGATCACCTAATAAGTCCCCTTTATATTATGTATTGATTCTATCAGTTCTTTCTACAGAACCCTGTGGGCACAGATGGTTTTTTTTTTTTCCATCTGACATGGCGAATGGTAGAATTGACTTCCGTTTGAAACTATGAGCCTCTGCTGTAGAAAACTACCAACCGTAATGCTTCGTGTAGCTCTGAAGATAAAATGTATGAGTAGTGCGTTGAGATGTGATAGCTGTGGGGCCACGCGCCAATTTCCAGGCATCCTGAGCTACCCAGGCTCTTCTGGTGAGCTTCAGCCGACAGAGCACGTCTGCATTTCAGACACAGCCCTTCTGGATCAGCAGCGCCAAAACCTGACACCCCATGACTGAGGGTCCATCCTCCCTGCTCTGAGGTCACACGGAGGGCTAGACCACATGGCTGTTAGCACAAGAACCACCCTCCAGTCTTTGCTGTGACTCTAATTCCTCTAATTCTTGTGGACTGGCGTAGACAGCCAGACACCGTCCATCCCTCCCTCACATAAACCAACACGGAGGTTCACAGCCTGACACCCACGCAACCGGAAGCTTGTGAAAGCCAAATCCTTTAGGGAAATATGGCTACGAGTCCCATGCTATTGGAGATAGAGGCATTGTAGTGTGTGCTATGCAGCAATGTAGTCCAGGTCCTATCCAACCCAACTCCAGGAAGTCCTACCCCTTTCATTAGAGCCAGGAGTGAGGCAGAAGGGCAGTGATTTTTCCCGTCTCATAAAAGCTGCTGAAGTCATGGCTTAAAAGAGGTGTCGTGACGTACATGTCCTCCCAACCATAGATTCGAAAAGAATACTTCAAAATTCAGGCTTAGTGTGAAGGCAGAACAAGAAGCTTAAACATAATTTTCCTGATATTTAAATGGGATAATAATGGGAGGCTGGCTCCTGACAAGGCAGGATTGCCCTCTGGTCCTATGGATTTCAGTGCCAGGGCACACACTGGTGGCTCTCTGTTGAGAGTGGGAACAGCCCGCATCCCAAAGCCACATTATGACTGTTTAGACTAAGTGACATGCTTGAATGAGATGGCTGTTGTAAATAAGCATATGGGTATTTGGATACCTGCAAAAATATCTTGACTTTTTGGGAATTTTTAGACAGTCAAGTGTAAGGCATCATCATCAGGCAAGGCTTTCTAGATAGTTTCATAAATACTTGTTTGGTAAGTGACAGAGGAGTAGAGAATAATAAAACTCCAATTCATTGCCATGTTTAATAGAGAACATTGTCCACTTAGATTAGCCCTGTGACATTAGCATGAAGAACCTGGAAATGTATTAATCAGACCACACAATGCTTGTGTTAATGCTCCATTACTTGAGGAATGCCACCATGACTCCGCATCTGGAGTCAGAGCGGGCAGGTAATGCAGCCACGTGAGGGTCATAAAGGGTGAAGGTTAAGACCACTGCATGTCTGGGATGTGGATGTTTGAGAGGGTCTCATTAGCATTTCCCCAGAGCAGCACTAATTCACGCTCACATCTTTTTATTTTCAACCAGCTGTCAGAATATTACCTTGCACGTTGCTGTCCATTGTGTCTCCATGCCTTGCCTACCCAGCCTTTTCTCATCCGGGCTCGTGTTCAGGCTAAACCCAAGATGTCGTGAGCTCTGGGACCTGTCTCTGCAGGTGCCACACAGATGTTCACTTGTTCCTTGGCCTCCAGCATTTCTAAAGACAGCCCTGGCCTGCCGCACCCCTTCCAGAAATTGTATATCTGCTTACTGGAATGCATTGCTTCCCCAAACAGACCTAATGGGAGAAGAGAAGTTAGGAGCCAAGGAAATCATCTGTTTAAATGCAATTGTTCACATCTTCAAATCTCTGAGTAGTCAGTGGGACTACAACGCCAGCTTGTAAGAAAGCCTGATGGGGTTGGGGGGGGAATCCAGTTCTGTCCCTTTACTCTTTGAGTACGGTAGGATTCTGCCAAGGCACCATAATTGACTTATTGCCGTCATCCATATATTAGATTCCAGCCTGAACCCTGGCAAGTCTAAGTAATAGATTGAAAAATACAATTATTGCTTACCTACAAAATTCCTTTGCTTGGGAGGTAAGGCATATATATCAGAAAAGTTGTTGTGTGTTTTTCCCCAGGCCTATTCGATAAATGAACATTACACCAGGATTCTTACACAGAGTATCTCTGAAATGGGTTTTGTATTGATTTTTGTAACTACCCTGTTAGATGACGTTATCCTGTAGTGTGTCGGGTCTAGACTGGTCCGCCCGGAGCAGGTCATTGAGGTGATAACTGTCATTTGGAGGACAGAAAAGCAATCATAGCTTTTTCATTACTTACTGTTTTCCCCCTGCGAGGGGGGATCATTTGACGTATTATGGCTTCTTCTGTGATTTAGGCTGCATTTTGAAATTAAGTGCTGGAATATCACACTGTAGGTTTAGAAACATCAGCTTCATGTCAAAAAAAGAAAAAAAAAATCAGCCCTTGTAAGTCACTCATGTCCTGGTTCCCCTCCTGTCATTCTTCTAGAATTTTCGGAGAGATGAGTTGTTAGTTGTCACCCACACGGCCGTGCCTGCATAGAGGTGCATGCAGATCGACGGCGCTGCACTAAGTCACTCTCCCGGCGTAGCGAAGATTATAGCCACGTGTGAGGAGAAAGGAGCGACACGCCCAGCACAGACGTGAGAAGCAAGTGCATTTAGAAATTCTAATGTGTGAAGGTAGCATTATTTCTTAAGTTGTACTAATTTCTTGAAAACGACTTTTGAACAAGTGTCTGTTGAACTGTGTAACAGAAAGGGCTGAGAAAAAAAGAAAGAGAGAAAGAAAGAAAGAGAGAAAAAAATGTACGATTGGAACATTGTAAACAACAATTCTCAGAGCAATTGATGCACTAAGACCCGGGAAGGGGGTGTCTCCATTGCATGGTCACTTCTAGTGCCAAACTTCCCTCTCTTCAGGTCTCCAACAGCTCCATCCTGTCATGCACTGTGAAGACAAAAGTCCCCTGGACAGGTGTCCCTGAGGAAGAACCACAGCTGCAGACTCCTCACCCAGTTCATCAGGGCGAGTATGTCAACTGCGGGCGGCTCGCCGTATGCCTCTCACGCTCGGTGAAATCACTGAGGAGTGTGGCAAGGCCATTTCGTAAATGACAGTGGACACAGTTTTCACATGGAAAATATTTGTGAAGGATTGTTCTCACCATTTTGCAATAGAGAATTTATAATTTCATTACAGCCAGGGATTACCGACACAATGAATAGGAACAGTCTGTTCACTTAGAGGGATATTACTATGAATAGTTTGACAGTATGTACTTAATTTTGAATCTAACACATTTTTTCAGCTATAACTAAATAACACTTTTTAAAAAAAAATTGTTTATTTTTATTTATTTATTTGATAGTGACAGACAGAGAGAGAAAGAGGCAGAGAGAGAGAGGAGAGTGGGCCCTCCAGGGCTTCCAGCCACTGCAAACGAACTCCAGATGCGTGCGCCCCCTTGTGCATCTGGCTAACGTGGGTCTTGAATGGGGTCCTTAGGCTTCACAGGCAAGTGCTTAACCGCTAAGCCATCTCTCTAGCCCAAGTAACACTGTTTTTTAAAGCCCTAACTGAAGAGAGCGACAAACAATGCTGGGTCTGAGCGTTCAGTCCACATGGTCAGGCATGTCTCCCTCTTGTCCTCAGGGTTTATTGATGCTGGACAAGCTCAGCCATGAAGTTACACATCAGTAGACAAGCCTGGAAGCTCCAAGAACCTACAATGGGCTCCTAAAGAATTTATGTTTTTGAGGCTAGAGATATGGCCTAGTGGTTAAGGTGCTTGGCTGCATAGCCTAAGGACTCAGGTTCGATACCCCAGTATTCCCATAAGCCAGATGCACATGGTGGCACATACATATATATCTCCTATTTCACTTTTTTTCTTTTTTTTTCTTTTTTTTTTTTTTTCTGTAGTCTCAGGGTGGCCTCAAACTCTCGCCAATCCTCCTACCTCTCCCTCCCGAGAGCTGGAATTAAAGGCATGTGCCACAACACCCGGCTCAGTTCGTGTTTTTAAAACATGGAGAAAGCTCTGTAGGGAACATATAAAGTGGCCACTGAAGAAAGCTTTCAAATTTTCAGAACATGCTTTTGTTTTCACCATAAATTCAACTAAAATAAGTTCACAAATGAAACCCTCATGATCTTCAAAAATTATCAGAAACTTACTTTCCTTTAAATATACTAAGTGCACTGAGTTGGACAGAGAGGTAATTCTATCAAAATTAATTATTAATGAGGTCAACATTTCCATATGGGGGGGATAAGTAGCTCAGAGAATTCTCTTCTCCAAACCCCATAACCAAATTCAACGAAACTATCAGAAACCTCATTTTAAGACTGGAATTTGGAGAAGACTGTACAGAAATGAGTAAGCATTTATTCCAGAGAACCATGCAAACATGGGTGAGGACAGCATGCCTCCACCTGCAGGTCTTCAGGCCGGTCTTAGGCCACCCCGGCTGCATTAGCGGGAGCAAGAAGCCTTAGGCCTGGCGGGACACCTGGACGCCAAGCCTGTTGTAGTGTTTGAACACCAGCAGCTGACCGGAAAGGCCAGTGCTGTGGATAGTCACAGATTGATTCTGGCTGTGACAAATCACAGGCCACCAGACTGGTGACACATTGAACAGAGAAAGGGACAAGTATTCAAGAGGTGTCAGTGAGCTTCTGTCTGCTCATGTCCCTCCGCTGTCCGGGATGGATGAAGGCAGGAAGAGACAGAGACCCTGCTGGCCACCCATCCTTGTCTGAACGTGAAGCCGTGACTGTGTCCCATGGAGGGGACACCAGAGGTCCGAGCAAAGCAAGAGTCAGGCTCAGGCCCACATGACCTTGCTTAAAGATGCTCTCTGAGCCACATACGCAATCTGTCTGCAAATAGTGAGCCTCTTTCGGGCTCTGGGAGGTTTGGCTGCTCTCTGAGCATTGCCGGTGTAATGTGTCTCCAGGAAAATAGAAGAAAATGTGAAGGCGAATCAAGCAAGGGAACTTAACGGAGACAGTAGCAGCAGTACGCCTGTAGAGAGAAACGTCACAGAAGACACACAGGTATGGAACGGACTTAGAGCAAGGGCAGCAGTGTGACTGTCCAGGGCAGACCCTAGGGTGCACTGGGAATCTAGAGATATCACAATGGCACACAATTATACAACTTTCAGCCAAAAAATATGGAAAAGAGAGAAAGAAAACAAGATTGATACTTGCAAGTGAGATATGAAAAGTCTAGCAGGTGCAGTCTGCAGAGGCAGAGGAGAAGGCTCAGAAGACAAACGTGCATGCCAACAAGCTTGACAAACTGACTTTGGAACCCCCCCCCCCCCGCCCCAGAACTCAGGCAATACAGAAAGGGTAGTAATGTCTGTGATCCAACATGTCTCACCGAAGGTGTAGTAATGTCCAGAATCCTGATATGTTCCACAGAAGAGTTGCTGACAGGTGGAGACCAGAAAGCCCCTGGAAGCTCTTTGGCCAGCTAGCCTGGCATACGTATACAGCTGCAAATAACACAAGACCTCAAACAACAGTGAAGACTAAAATGAACATCCAAGGTTGTCCTCTGACCTCCACACACATGGTATGCATGGTGCCTCACCTACAAATGAACATTCATCCTCATTGCATGCACACACATACACACACACACAAGCATGCATGCATGCACACTTACACAAAGATAAAAATAAATTAAAGTAAATGGAAGCTTACTTTGAGGAAAAAAAATATGGGGGTTAGAAATGACTTTAAAACAGTATTTTAATAATTTTTCTTAAATAAGAGAAACTGGGCTGGAGAGATTGCTTAGTGGTTAATGCAATTGCTTGCAAAGCCTAAGGACTCAGGGTTGATTCCCTAGTACCCATAAAAAAACAGATGTGCAAGGTAATGCATGTGTCTGGAGTTCATTTGCAGTGGCTAGAGTCCCTGATGCACCCATTCTCTCTCTCTCTCTCTCTCTCTCTCATTGTCTCTCTCTCTCCCTCTTTCTCTCTCTCTCTCTCTCTCAAATAAATAAATAAACAAGAGAAACTAATAATTAAAGAAAACTTATCCTCAAAATGAACCATCAAATAGAAAATATTTAGGAATGTGAAATTTGGAGAGGACACTAACTAGCTCTAGGCAGTCCCAGACAAAGTTCCCTTAAGTGACACAAGCATTACGGGTGTCATCAGTGAGCAGGGGTACATGGTATAATTGGGATGACTTTGAGGAAGCTGATAGGGCCCCCCCGACACTGAGAGTCTCCTGGCAACGTAGTTTGTGAAAGACTCATTCATTTTGATGGGTTTGGGTGAAAGATACTCCTCCCCACTCTCATGGGAAACACCCAGTAAAGATCATTATTTCCTAGACACCGGGAAATTGGGGATAACCATGGTGAGATCCACCAAGGTCAATATCCGTTGTCCTGTTCTCTGGGGGCAGAGCCATTGTCAGAACCTGTGCCAGCAGTGGAGAGCAGGTGCCCACCACGATCCTGGCCAACCTTCCTGGCCCTTCAAAGGAGAAACATAGACCACGGGGGCCATGGCCTAGGGACTGAGGACATTGTCAGAAAAAATAAATAAACAGATGAGCAGCAGCACTGGACAATGACCTACCACTATGGACACTTTATGAAGCCTGCAGCTCAGAGACACGGGCAAGTTAACAGGCTGCGATTCATTCATTTCTGAAATATTTCTTGTCTGATTTATGTTTAGAGCTCTCCTTCCATTCCTTTCTCTCTCCTTGCTTCTACTTCCAAAGGAACAAAAGTGGAGGTTGTTTTTCTTAGAAACACACATTTCTGCTTAGTGATTATCTTAGACATCACCTTCAAAGTGAAAAGAAAACAGAGACACCACTGGATGCTACAATAGGTTAACATGCGTGTCCTCAGAATGTATGTGCTGAAATCCTGATATCCCAATCGCTCCAAACCTGGTTGTTCAGCAAACAGCAAGTTAAAGTGAGGTAAATAAGGTAAGCCATAGGCCAACCTGAATGTTGTCCTTGTATCAAGGGTAGACAAGGACAGAGATGCACACAGAGAATGCCATGTAAAGATGCAAAGAGTACAGGAAGGAGGGAAAGCCAGCAATCACCAGCAACCAAACTTCAGAAGAAAGAGAAAGGCAAGGAGAAGGTCCTCTGGCATTCAGTGCCTTGACCTTGGACTTCCATCCTATGCTGTTTAACCCCCCCCCCCCGTGCATATCACTTTGAAGAGCAGCCTTAGCCAACTTGTGTGAGTGATATGACCTCTGGTAAACCCTAGGAACGCTTATGACGTCATCTCAGAATTACGGCTTAATACTGAAGGTCACCACCGTAGTACTTTGACTTCTAGAGCAAGAAGCTTGCAGTTTTCAAATATTTTTATTGATTTACTCAAGAGAAAGATGGAGAGAGAGAGAGGGAGAGAGAGAGAGAGAAGGAGAGAGGGAGAGAGAGGGAAGGATGCAGCCCACCCGCCCTGGCAGGCCAGCTACTTGAGCACCGACTCCGAGAAGCACCTTCAAAGACACATCCAACCAAAGCGCCCATGGGGCACCCATGCAAACTGCCCAGTCATTTTAACCTCAGAGATTAACCATCAGAGCTAAAACACACAAAGCGAAAATGTTCTACCACAAGCTTAATAGGAGAAGGAGATGAGAGAACAGGGAGCAGACAAACCAGGACGTGGGTCAAAAGAGATGATCTGCTTCAGTAAGTGTTCCTTCAATGCCCCTCTCTCCATTTTCACTCTCTTCCACACCCTCCTTTGTTTCAAAAAAAATGATTTATTTATTTATTTGCAAGGGAGAGACAGACAGACAGATAGAGAGAATGGGCATGCCAGGACCTCCAGTGGCTGCAAATGAACTCCAGGTGCATGTGCCACCTTGTACATCTGGCTTATGGAGGTCCCAGGGAATGGAACCTAGGTCCTTTGGCTTTTCAGGCAAATGCCTTAACTGCTGAGGCACCCTCCAGCCCCTCCCACAGCCTTCTGAACTCAGACAATAGCCTTATTTTGTCAGCACTATTTAACATCTTTAAAATTTTTTCTTCTTTATTTGAGAGAATAGGCAAGGAGGGAGAAGGAAAATGGTTGTGCCAGGTCCTCCAGCTACTGCAAACCAACTCCAGTTGCATGTGCCCTCTTGTGCATCTGGCTTATGTGGGTACTGGGAGAATTGAACCCGGGTCCACCGGCTTTGTAGACAAGAGCCTTAGCCACTAAGCCATTTCTTCAGCCCCTGTTTAACATCTTTTTTAAAAAGTAAAGCAGAAGAAAGTTAACTTTAAAGGAAACATAGGGCTGGAGAGATGACTTAGTGGTTAAGGCACTTGGCAAAACCAAAGGACCCAGGTTCAATTCCCCAGGGCCCATGTAAACCAGATGCACAAAGTGGTGCATGCATGTGGAGTTCATTTGCAGTGGCTGGAGGCCCTAGCATGCCCATTTTCTCTCTCACTCTCTCTCTCTCTCTCTCTCTTTCTCATTCTCAAATAAATAAAAATAAAATATTAAAAGCATATTTTAAAGTAATTGTAAACAAGGCAGGAAGAAGAGACTTCTGAGGGAGGAGGGGATTGCAGAATTGGAGATCGATTGCTCCCATGGAAGCGGGACTTTGATTGAAGGGGGAAGCCGTCCTATACAGAGTCCACTTAAACAGACTAAACAGCACATCGCTGGTTGGTCCACTATGCACCCAGCACGGCACAGATCCCAGCCGTCCTGCAGCTGGGAAAGTCCACCTGAGCGTGGAAGAACACGTAAGGGAGCCGCCCTCGCCGCCACCTGTGTCTCCACCATGGGGCGCTCCCGAGTGCAGCTGGCTGGCCAGGCCCCTCTCGCTGTCGGTCTGCCCAGCCAAGGGCATTGTCGAGCTCCTGTAGCGTCCCCTTCCTCTCTGTCAGAAGCCACCCCAGCTGCTGTCAGGAAAATGGGTCAACAACCGCTGCAACTTCTTTGTGCTGTGGAGGGGTCAGTGCTCGACCACAGCAGCCTGAGTTTCTCTGGAGGGAGGCTTGCCTGTGAACCATGGGGGAGCATCCTGGCCTGGTGGCCTGACTTGGGTTCTTTATATATTTGGTGTTTGGGATTGTATCTGAACCATATATAAAAAAGTATTAGCAATGTAGACCTACCAGGTGTTCTGTCTCAGAGGCAGAATCTTCTCTAAAGCATGGCTCTCTTTTGTGGAGGTATATTCGACTTAGGGCTTTGATTGGTGCGGTGGACAGTTTCAGGTTCCCTGAGACAAACTTCCAAACCAGGCACAGTTATGGAGAAAGGGATATTTATTGAAGCTTATGGATCCACAGGAAGGTTCATAATGGCAGAAGAAGCTGACCTGCTTTCACAGGTAGAGAGAGAGAGAGAGAAAGAGAGAGAGAGTGAAAGAGAATGAGAGAGGGGAGCCACAAGCCAAATCCCTAATACCAACCACAAAACAAGCACTCTTCAGGAACTCCAGGCAGAACTAGGCACTTTGCGTTTCTTTAGATTGGAATCTCAAATCCACCACCACATCTTAGGGCTGGAACCCAAGATCCACCCCGTGACACCTCCTCCAGGCAGGTGGCTGCAGATCTAAATTACAGCGTGTAATAAAACACTGAATATATTGGGGGCCATCTATTCAACATACCACAATTAGGTCTCTTTAAGGAGAGCAGTCACAGGAGCTATCTAAACACAGGAACCCCTGGAAGAGGTCTTGCTTTTTTAAATTATCTGTCTATCTATCTATATTAATTTTTATTATTAAATATGGACATATATTGTATGTAAACATCACATGTTGGTACCATCCTTCCCGCCCTCCCTTTAAGAGGTCTAGAACAGGTCCCCTCTGGTTTGGTAACCTGAGGCTTTTCTGTCTCTGACTCAACATGGATGACAGGGAAGCTATGCTTTCTCCTGAGGCAGGCTGACATGATTTGATCTGTTCTTGTGAGCATAACTCAAAGAAGTCAGGGGCTAAGGCTGGACGTCAGGCATGCCCAACTGGAGGGCAAAGCCGTGAGACGATAGCTCTGATCTACGGAGTCTTTTACCCAAGGGCAGGCCAGCTGCCCCAAACTGATGCTTAGAGTGTAACCCCGTGGCGAACCGGCTACTGCAGCTCAGATCTTTCTGTACGTGCAGCTTTATTCACACAGGTACTCACTGGGGTTTGTAACGAACAACAAAAAATCAGTAATAGGATGAGAATTAATATTACATGAACAAAAAGAAAAAAAAACAAGAAACAAAATTTTACTGAATAATCCTTAAGCATTTGTTAAGGGAAAGGATTTACAGGTATGCTCTGCTGGACTCCATTGATCAGAACACACACACGTGCGCGCGCACACACACACACACACACACTCCATTCACAAATACAATCACACTAAGCCCACCTGTTGCCTTGATCAGCTCTGTGGCAGTTCTGTAATTCATTCCTGACTGTGGTGTCTTCACACATGGTCAGCACTTGTCCTGCATGCATGGTTGTTCTGGGCCGAGAGCTCATCCAGGCCACTGAGGACATTGGGCAGAGAGCAGAGCTTCAGGCCAGTCAGAATCTCTGAACACTGCTTGTCCATATTGCTCATCTGCACTGTTCACACCAAAGTACTCCAAGGCAGAGGAAACCTGGTCACATTAATTAAAGCAGGTAGAATATATGGCTGCAAGACTAACTTATAGGGCAATTACAGGTAATTTAGCATCTCACAGCCATCATCTCAGAAAAGGTTTTTCGTAAGGTCCATGAAAAACCTGCTACAGTTCTTTCCCACAGTTCATTCCCATGGCTCCTTCTCAGAGCTCACCCCCACGGCTTGCTCTTAGGGCTCATTTTCATGGTCACAGAACACGAGGACTCCTCAGCCCAGGCACCCCAGTAAAAGCCAGGGTGCACTGTGCTTACAGGTCATCTTGAGATGTGAGTGATTTGCACCGTGGGGTTGGGATGGCTTGTGATGCTGTGGGGAGTGACAAGGAGCCACTCTGAGTCATTTGGCACTGGCTAAGCAAAACAGACAACTTCAGAAGCAGGCTATGGCTAGCACTTTATTTGCTTATAATAAACAATTCAAGTGTGATACCATCTATTTCCAAAATTTGTTTTGCATAAATTTAATTTTATACATTTCTTTTATAAATAAGTTCTCCAAAGCCAGCTGTGATTATTTTTAGAGGCTGTGATTTTGTTCACATGCAACAGGGTGTAGCACACGTATGCAGGCCTGTTTATTCCCATGCCACACTAAAAGCCCCGGGAGTTAGTTAGTGGTTTCATGAGTTGACCGTGGCGATCTAGGAATGCTTGAAAAGGCAATGCTGGATAGACGTGAGCATACATGGAAAAAGAAACCAGGGCACAGTTAGCTGCACGAGGTTGCCCGCTATAATTTAAGTCTTGGCAATCTTATTTTTCTGAAAGTACAGGGTATGTGCTTGAAGACACAGCCCTCTATACCTCTTACTCGGATGGTTGGGTCCATGAAGATAGCCACTCCCAGTAAAGTCTGAGTCACTGGGAAGACCCTTGGCCTCATAATCTAAACAAACTAAATAAATGAAACTCCAAAAGCATGTAAAAAGACTAGAGACCGTGGGAAACAGATCTTGCTGGCCTGGCAAGACTGTCATGTGATCAGTGGTTCCAGAAGTCAGAATGGGGTCCCACGTCAGAAATGACCCCATCTGCAGGCCAGAGAGGGGGACCACCTGGAGCAGAGGGATGCTCCGGTGAGGAGCTGAGGAATGGGGGCTGGGCACACTCTGGGTCTGTAAAGTGGGAAGGCCACTGGCAGGAAGACCCCCGGGTGTCTCTAACCCCCATTAATGTGAGTAGGTAAAATCAAGAACAGGCCAGCAAAAACTCCCAGGTTTCCATAAGAGGAGCCATGTTACACATTTAAACAAAGCTCAGAAACATTGGTGTTCTTGCTTGTACGAGAAGAAGGAATCCTTTGGAATTCAGTGGGTGACACAAAGAAGTAATGCTTAGAGTAGAAAGAAGAACAGATTTCCTCAAACATCCACTCTAATCCCTCAAACCTGTCAGGTCTAAGGGACGTATGGGAGGGGGTGTCGCGGGAACGTCGTCTTGATGTGAGGTTGGTGTCCTGGATTACCTCCGGGCCCACGGTCATCACAAGGGCTCTCCTAAATGAAACAGAAAATTAGAGTCGTGTGAGGCGGTGTAATGTGGGGAGCAGGAGACCTGCTGGCTGGCTGAGGCTAAGCCCAGCATCAGGCAACTCCAGGAGCTGGGAGAGGTAGGAAACAGCTTCCCTAAGGACGCCCGGGGCAGCCTGGGGTGATGGCTGAGTGGATAAAGCACCTTCCACACACGTGTGAGTATCTGAGTTCAGAATCCCTGAACCGACATAAAAGTTGACACAGTAGCACAGTGCCTCTAATCCCAAAACTGCCACGGCAAGAAGGGAGCCGGGACGGAAGTATCCCAAGGAGCTCACAGGCCAGCTAGCCTGTCTAAGGCATCAGTGAGCGCGGTAAGGGCCCTGCCTCAAACAGGGCGGCAGGTGAGGACCATTCCCGAGGTTGTACTCCATCTCGAAGTGTGTGCCAAGTACACGTGTGCCCACACACAGCATGCACACAGACACAATACACATGGAAGAGGAGGGAAGAGAGGGAAAGAGAGAGAGACACACACAGAGAGAGAGAGAGGCCCAAATGAGCACAACAGGCTGGTCCCACGAGGCACCTGGCCGGCTTGTGACCTGTAAGGCTAGCACGCATTTATGGTTTGTGGGTCTGCATGCCTTCACACTGGTGGCGTTTTGCCCCTAAAGTTACACTATGGGAAACGCATATGCCTCATATCCAACATACAGAGTATAATAGAGAAAGCATTAAGAAGTTTAAAGAGGTAGCTGGAGAGGTGACATAGTGGTTAAGGCACTTGCCTGCAAAGCCTAACAACCCTGGTTCAATCCCCCAGTACCCACATAAAGCTAGATGCCCAAAATGGTGCATGCATCTGGAGTTCATTTGCAGTGGCTGGAGGCCCAGTGTGATCATTCCCTCTCTGTTTTCTTTTTCTCTCTGTCTCCCTATGCTTGCAAATAAAATAAAACATTTTAAAAATATACTTTATTTATTTATTTACTTGAGAAAGAGGCAGAGAGAGAGAGAATGAATGGGTGTGTCAGGGCATCCACCCACTGCAAAGGAACTCCAGACGCATAGACACATGTGCCCCCTTGTGCACCTGGCTTACGTGGGTCCTGGAGAATCTAACCAAGATCCTTTCACTTTGCATACAAACTCCTTAACCCCTAAGCCATCTCTCCATCCTCAAGTCAAACTTTTTAAAAAAGAAGTTTAAAACTATTCTGAGTTAATTTTTATTTACTTACTAATTTGATTAAAGAAAATGGAGAGGTGGCTTAGCAGTTAGGGTGCTTCCTGCATAGTGTAAGGACCCTGGTTTGATTCCCCAGAACCCATGTAAGCCAGATGTACATGGGAGTGCACACATCTGGAGATTGTATGCAGTGGCTGGAGGCCCTGGGGTGGCCAGCTCGCCTCCCTGTCCTTCTGGCTCCGATATTCTGTCTCCTCTTTCACATTGTCCCCTGAGCCTTGGAGGGGTGATCTTGAGTGCCCACTTCACTGGGTCAGGAATCAAATAAGAGACACACCTATGAGTAGATCTAGGAAGGTGCTTCCAGGAAGGATTAGCTGAGGCCACCCAGCCTTGCAGACCGAGCAGCTCCCGGGTCCTCTGATTTTCCAGCCTGCAGACGGTCATTACTGGACTTTCCAGTCTGTATCCTGTAAGCCAAACTGATAAATCTCCTCCATATTACGGGTTCAATTCTGTGTATTCTGCTCCCCACGAAAACCCTAACACATGGATTAGATAAATAATTGCCTCTGTGATCTGTAGAAAATGTTCATGTCACGGTAGCAAAGAACGAAATAGCCAGACTCAGTGTGGACAGAAGCTAGACAGACGGCACGTGTGGCTCACGGGGGACTGGGAAGGCACCTAACATTAATAGTCATTGATAGCGTATGAATTCTCAGTAGAGTGCTGGGAATAGTCTCAAAATAGGAGTGACCCAGTGCTTCTCAGGAGGATCGCTGGTGTGTGCTGGTGCCCACAGACTGCCAGTGAGCAATGAGGGCACACTGCTCCAAACACAGAAATCATGTCACCCGTAGACGTCTTTCTGGTGCGATGACATGCAAAGTCCCAAGCACAGAGAAGAGCTGCAGTGACGGAAGCTGGGCAGTGCTCCGGTCCCCGGCGGAGGCTCGAGGTTGCTTCCAAGGGGCCTGAGAGAGCTGCTTGCAGAGGGCCCGTGGACCGGGCATATTTGCCTAAACTCAGTGAACTCCGTGCATGAAAGCAATATAAAACCCACACATTCACAGCATTCATTAGATTTGAAATAAGGAGCTCATTCCTTCTTATATGCCAAGCAGCACTTTCTGACTTTCAGCTATTAAAGTTGACCTAGGTCCCAACAAGGGCTTTAAACTTCCAGTCCACATTTCTGAGGAGAACTCTGCTTCTTCTTAAATTTTCCTTAAATAAAACTTTGTTAAACAGAGCTGGCGAGATGGCTTAGCAGTTAAGGTACCTGCCTGCAAAATCAAAGGACCCAGGTTCGATTCCCCAGGACCCACATGAGGCCAGATGCACAAGGGGGCACATGCATCTAGAATTTGTTTGCAGTGGCTGGAGACCCTGGCATGCCCATTCTTATTCTCTCTCTCTCTTTCCCTCTCTCTCTCTCTTAAATAATAAAATAGATAAATAAAATATATTTTAAAACTTTATTAAACAAATTTACACAATCCTCTCTTACCATTCCCATTTGTCCACTGAACCTCCTTTCCTACTATGTCCTCCTAATTTTATGTCCCTTTTATTTCTTTGGCCTTCCTCCAGAACCCATGGGAACCCCTGTATGAGTCTAGTACTCTACAGGTCTTGTGCAGGGAATGACATGTGAGGCCACGAAGACAATGACCACTTTGTGTCCAGGAGACACAACTACAGCATTCGGCGTCATTAGTAACAGGGTCTTCCCATCTAGTTCTGATGGGTAACCAAAGCCCGGTTGTTTGGGAGGCCACATGGGCCTCTCTAAACAACTCACTAAGCGGGTGGTGACCCATTCTTGACAAGGGGCTTTATTTATCTGCGTCAACCCATGGCTTCTGGGTAATTAGCTAACAGAAAAGTAGGTTTCTATTTTGCTTGTTCATGATCTGTCTCTTTTATTAACATGTCCCCTTTTCCAGCCCCTTTTCCTGACACCACTTAGCCACAATCCCACCAGGAAAACACTTCAGATACCATACCAGGGCAAAACAAATGTTTTCCCACCAGATTCCCTTTCTGATCTGAAGGGGCCGAATAGGCCATTTTGGCTCCACTATAGTCTTCTTGCTGAGGGTCTTTGTTTACAGAGAATCAATCTCGTCTCTTCCAGCATCTAAAGCCTGGTACACGTAGCTACCTGTGGCTACGTGTACCAGAAAATTCGTGTATCAGAAAATTCTTCAGCCGCATGGGCCTTTACCGATGACTGAGTGGGAAGTGGGCGCTGCTTTTTACTGCGCACACCTTAACATCTCATTCCTTTAACGTCTTTAACGTCGGGGCAGCTGTGCATGCATGTTAGCTATGCGTGCATTTTTTTTTAAGCAGGCTCTCACTGTAGCCCAGGCTGACCTGGAACTCACTATGCAGTTTGAGGGTGGCCTCGAACTCACATCCATCCTCCTACTTGCACATACACGTTTTATCTGACCCCTGGGTGCTCGTGCCTGCCTCAGCCTGAGTTACGTAGTGGAGCAGCATGTGACTGAGGCAGACACTTATGGGATGTAGGTTTTAAAGGGGAACGAGCGCTGGGCCTTGCCACTAAACCAGCAAACGCTTAGTTTGCCGGGAATGTGAGGCTCTGTGCTTTCGGAATTTCTCCTCCACACTTTCTTCAAGGTAAGGGATGTTTGTGCTCATCCTGGAGCTGGCCTCTGCATTCCTTTTCTGTACAGAATATTGTTTTCATTTCTCATCTGAACCCTTTTTCTCCAGCGTCCAGCTGAGGAGTGAGATAGAAACGCAAATGCAGGGTTTGCAGTAATTAAAGGGCCTGAGCACCCCGCTTCTGTCTGTTAAGGCTGCTTTTCCCCCAAATGGAGTGCCGACAACAGAACAAGGCACTTTTCTGTGTTACCTGAACATTCTTCTACCAAGCCTCTATACTTGCTTCAACATCCTTCAGGAAAATATTCTGGAAGTTCTAATGATGCCACACTTTAAGTGTTTCTCCTTCTTTTACATCCTTGATCCCTGTAGCAATGCCTGCAATCAGTAGGAAGATGGCGGAAGTCTGGAGAGATGTCCTAGTGGATAAGGCACTTATCAGCAAAGCCTAAGGACCCAGGTTCGATTCCCCAGTACCCACAGAATGCCAGATGCACAAGGTAGTGCACGTGTCTGCAGTTATTTGCAATGGCTAGAGGCCCCGGTGCGCCCATTCTCTGTATCATAAATAAATAAAAGAAAATATTTTGAACGAAAAGAAAAGAAAGGTGGCAGAGAATAACAAGGGACAGAAATCCACACTTCTTTTTTTTAACCACAGAAAGTGCATGCCATTTATTGTTATATGGGCTTAAAAATCACCATAAATCAATTTCAGGCACTTCCTGAATATACACTGTAAGAAATTTCCACCAAAGAATAGCATATCTAGCAGGCAACACCACAGGAACTCACACTTTCACACTTTCATTTTCAGAACACACGAGGGGTGACTGAAAGGAAATACTGTGCCCTTCTGTTTCCCAGGCTTTTCCTTGGTGGCTGTTACTCAATGCCCTCAGGTATCTGAAAGCCCTTTTAAAAGGTGTCTATGCACATCTCCCAATGTGTGATGTGGGCTTCCCATCCTTTTCAGAAAAAAGGCGTAATAGGAAATAAGAATAAGGGCTGGAGAGATGGCTTAGAGGTTAAGGCACATGCCTATGAAGCCTAAGGACCTAGGTTCGATTCCCCCAGAACCCACATAAGCCAGATACACAAGGCAACACATGTGCCTGGAGTTCATTTGCAATAGCTGGAGGCCCTGGTGTGCCCATTCTCTATCTACTTCTTTCTCTCTCTGCCAAATAAGTAAATAAGTAATAAGGAAGTAAATGAAAGTAAGACTGGGAGGACATATTAGTATTCTCCCTGATGCAGCAGGTCTTTGCCCCTGCAGACATCACAGGAGCAGACCGTGGCCATCACCAAATCCCCTAACCAGAAGCAAATCCATAAACTTCGGAACCGTCTTTGCGCCAGGGCTGCCTGGCTGCCGTGCGCAGTGGCCTCCGCGCCGCCGTCAAGTGCTGTTTCATTCCACGTGCAGTCTGACAGTTCTGGGTTTGGGGGGCGGGGATATATGCCTATGTTTCCAAGTAAATTAGATTCTCGTATTTTAAAATGAAAACACAGCCTCTGCAGACATTATAAACAGACACTATTGAATCAAGCATCGGGCTATTAACTGCAGCTGAGGAGGTTCAGACAGCAATCCGTGAATCACACCTTTGTAGTCCCAGGCGGCAAATTAATCAGCCGCTCTGCTGGATATAAAGTGGATTCCTTCCATCCTCTGCGTCCCGTGTTTATGCCAAACAGAGAGACAAAAAGATGGGGGAGTGAAGAAAGTAAGGATGATGAAGACAGAGAGAGAGAGGAGAGGAGTCAGGGGAGAAAGACAGGAAGGAGCGTCTGTGGCAACAAAGAGTATTTTTTCCCCAAATTATGACAAAGCATCCTGTGAGGTTAAATTCATGATCAGTGACCCACGAGCAGAACTTACCAGTACGATTGAAAGTCATTTGGAGGAGGAGACCCATTGCATGAAAAGTGGCTGGTGTGGGGGTACACACAGCTCTCAGATGACCATGTTAACTTACTGTCATTGTACCCATGAATTCTAAGTTATTCAGAATTCAGGAAGGCATCTTCAAAAGTGGGGTTGGAGAGATGGCTCAGTGGTTTAAGGAGCCTGCTTGCAAAAACTAACAACCCAGGTTCAATTCCCTGGGACCCACATAAAACTGGGTACATAAAGAGATATAAATATCTGCATTTATTTGAAGTTGCAGGAGGTCCCAGTGTGACTACTTTCTCTCTCTCTCTCACTTGCTCTCTCTGTATATCTCTCTGTGTTTGCAAATAAATAAATAATTTTTTAAAATAAACAGAAGTTGGGCTGGAGAGATGGCTTAGTGGTTAAGCACTTGCCTGTGAAGCCTAAGGAGCCTGGTTCAAGGCTTGATTCCCCAGAACCCATGTTAGCCAGATGCACAAGGGGGCGCACGCATCTGGAGTTCCTTTGCAGTGGCTAGAGGCCCTGGCGTGCCCATTCTCTCTCTCTGCCTCTTTATCTCTCTGTCTGTTGCTCTCAAATAAATAAATAAAAATAAACAAAATATTTTAAAAAATAAAAAAAATTAACAAAAGTGAAGTATAAAAATACAAACAAAAGGCACAAGGTAAAATATAGTAAATATTTTGGGCTGGAGAGATGGATTAGCTGTTAAGCACTTGCCTGTGAAGCCTAAGGACCCCAGTTTGGGGCTCAATTGCCCAGGACCCACATTAGCCAGAAGCACAAGGGAGCACACGCACCTGGAGTTTGTTTGCAGTGGCTGGAGGCCCTGGCGCACCCATTCTCTATCTATCTCTATCTGCCTCTTTCTCTCTCTGTCTGTCACTCTCAAATAAATAAATAAATAAATAAACCATACTGAATGTTTTGACAGATTAGGTATTAGGAAGAAAATCTTAGTAGATTTGAGGACAGGCCAACAAAAATCACCAAGACGGAAACACCAAGAGATAAGGGAAGCAACTCTTAACCATGAGCTGCGGAACTGCAATGATGTAATTTGAGAGAGTCAAGAAAGAATTTACAAAATAACAATCACAAAAATTTTGTAGATATGATGGCAATGATGCATGTAATGGTCCAAGAGACAAGGTGACTCCAACACAGCTCACAAAGACAGTACTCCACATGCAGCTGCTTCCAACACCACTGGTAGTGAAAGTTTCTTCAGAAATTTTAAGAACAGGCAGAGAAAATGGCAACTTCATGCAATTTTCTCCTTGTTGCAATGCATGTAAGAAGACAGTAGCACAATTAGTTTATATTGCTAAAATAAAAGGAACAAAAATAATAGCTGTCAAACCAAAGACAAATCAGTAAACTTAGGATGAATGGACAAATTATATGATTCCCAAGTAAGATCTTTCAAGCTTACAGAAGCTGAAAAAATTCCTCACCGACATGTCATAAGTGAAAAATAGAATGGAGAAGAACATGAAGTGTGTGTAAAAGGAAAGGGAAATGAATGCCAGCAGAAAGAGAGAAGCAGGAACGGACCACACTGACAAGGAAGCCACAGGGGGCCGCACAGTTAATGGCACGGGGGGCTGATCTCATGTGCAAAAGCACAAAGGCTCAAGGCGTGAGTTGTGTTGTGGGAAGACTCTCATGCTAGTTAAGAAGTGGCTGAATATCATTCCATGGCAAGTGATGCTAAGTTATGGCCAAACCACTTAAACAGCAAGCCCTTGAGGCAAAGATGGGTGACCCAAAGGCACTGTATCAGTGAGAAGTCCATACCAGCCTGGGTGACAGCTCATGAAAGCTGCATCACGTGATCCCAGGAGCTGTTCAGCCCATCAGAGAGCCAGAGCCCCTCTCCAGAGCAGTTGTTAATGTTACATAGCCCTAGGGAGGAGACATGTGGCTCCAGGTGCAGAATATTTTTTTATTCAAAATATTTTTTGTTTATTATTTATTTTTTATTGGAGAGTGACAGACAGAGAGATAAAGAGGCAGATAGAGAGAGAATGGGTGCACAAGGGCCTCCAGCAATGCAAACGGACTCCAGATGCATGTGTCCCCTTGTGCATCTTGCTTATGTGGGACCTGGAGAATTGAGCCTCAATCCGGGTCTTTAGGCTTCACAAGCAATCGCTTAACCACTAAGCCATCTCTCTAGCCCATAAGTTTTTTTTAAAAGGCATTTTATTTTTATTTATGAGAGAAAGAGAGATGAGAGAGTGAACATGCCAGGGCCTACAGCTGCCGCAATCAAACTCTAAATGAATGTGACACTTGTGTGGATCCTAGGGAGTCAAACCTGGATCCTTCAGCTTTGCAGGAAAGTGCCTTAACAGCCAGGCCACCTCTCAGCCCTGTTGAAAAGAGAGACTTCTGAGACCTCATTTACTTTTTGAGTTGGATAAGCCTCTCTCTTCTCCCCAGAAAGAACTGTTTAAATTTGGAGAGAGTAACTAACCAACACTCTGCCCCTTTATCCAGCACTTATATTCTCCTTTCTCTCTTTTTTGAAGTTATTTGCATTTACTTGTTTTGCTTTGTAAGACTGGCATGTGCGTGTGTGTGCATGCATGTGTGTGTGTGTGTGTGTGTGTGTGTGTGTGTGTGTGTGTTCATGTGTGTCTCATTGAGTTCAACTTAGGATTTCCTGCAGGAGCATGGGCAGGGATTATTTGATGACAAGTTTTTTTTTTTTAATTAATTATTTATTTATTTGAGAGCGACAGACACAGAGAGAAAGACAGATAGAGGGAGAGAGAGGGAATGGGCGCACCAGGGCTTCCAGCCTCTGCAAACGAACTTCAGATGTGTGCGCCCCCTTGTGTATCTGGCTAACGTGGGACCTGGGGAACCGAGCCTCGAACCGGGGTCTTTAGGCTTCACAGGCAAGCACTTAACCGCTAAGCCATCTCTCCAGCCCTGATGACAAGTTTTGAGTCTCCCCACCAGTCACTGCCACGGCACACAGAAGTTTCTGTTACAAAAGATGAAAGAAGCACTAATCTGTGGGCATCAATTTAAATATTTAAAGGACAATTTGATTGGCACAGCCTATTCATTTAGTCAAACAATAGTAGTAGCTTCTCCTAGAGTCTTCTGGAGTTTATGGCCTTCTCAAACACAGGCTTTGACTAGCACCAGAAATATATTGCTTTCCATGGCATGGGCCTCCGGTCTAATCAGCGAGCAGTTGGATACCTCCATTCCAGTCACGTCATTCTTTCAGGGCTGGCATGTCTTGCCTACCTTCTTATTTTCATCTCCTCTTAGATGTTGTTCTTTGAGACCAAGGTGTGTGCTATCGATGTCTAATTATCTTCCTCACAATTTCTTCCTAGATAACAATACTTATTCTGACTGCTAACACCCTTCCTTGGATCACAGGACAAAGTCACATTTATATCAGAATGAAAGCTTAGTCCAGCTAGGGTCTTACCAAGATGACTGCCCTGAGGCTGAGGCTGAGCCTGCCCAGGCTGACAGTCCCATTCCCAAAGCCAAGGACACAAAGGAGGAGCAGGACCCTTGGCAGAATTGTGGTGGTAGGAAGAGGGACAGACATCTAAGGTGCAGGTTACCCAGTTGTAACTATACCTTACACTGAAAGCATCACGCAGAATGCACAAATGTGTTCATATGCTAAGATGTGCCATGGACCCCACCAAAGAAGCTTGGTGTTATCCTATGAATCACTCAAGCTGCACTGCAGATGTTTCTGGAAGCTCAATGATGAGAGGAAGATGCATGGCGGTGGTATCCCAGTGGTTTGCCAGGAGCCCAGCACAGGCAGAGGTGACGCACCTGCCTCTCTCCCGCATCATCGTGTGCACACAGAAGGCGCTGTGGACACAGCCGTGTGGCTGCAGATGCAGCAACTCACAAATGACTGTCTCAAAACAAGACAGTTTTCACAGGAGACAATTAGAAAAGTCAGAGAGATAAGAAGTGCGACATCCCAGGCAAACCGTGGAAATCCCATTCTATATTCAACACCAAGCCTTTCAAGTGTCTGCCTGACGTCAGTAACTGTGCGGGCCCCGTGGCTTACGGGTTCCTTCACTTTAAAATACCGCCCACGTCTAATTCCCCCGACATGCTCACGGCTGTGTGTGTGCTCCAGGATGTCAGCTGCTGAGCGAGCCTAGCCCATTAGCAGACTTTGGGAAGAGCTACCTTTAAACTTTTTCACAGACCTTGCAGTTTTACTTAATAAAAATAAACAATAGGACATGGATCAATACATCCACCTGCTTATTCTGTTAGCTCCTTTGCATAGTTAGCTGTTTTGGGGTTTGTTTTTGTTCATTCTTCCCTGTGGGGGTCCAACCACTATGCACTGTCTGCATCCAAACATTTCCCCACTACTTTGATATGGGTTGATCAATTGTGAGGACAGCAAGGATGTCTCCAGATCCCCCTTTTTAAGGATGATGAATCAGAAGGCATAAAACAACCGCTGTTATACCCACGACAGCCATCTGAGAATTGGAAACTGAAGTCCCAGGTTCTGACACTCGAGGCACCTTGGAGCATCTAACACAACGGCCCTGCTTCCCTCTTCTTGCCTGACTTCCAGTTCCTTCTTCTTCCTCCATTCAGTCCTCTTACATTGTTCCTATTAATATTAGAATTGCCTAGAAATTTTTATCTAAACAGAATCTGAATATGTCACTGAAATATCATGAAATAATTCAAAAATTTGGCTCAGGTAAGTATTATTAATGAATATTATGATGAGCTCAAACCAGTCTCAACATATGAAATACTTATTCTAAAATGATTATGAGTAAATTCTAACCAAGCCCAAATTTACAGGTTTTTTTTTGAGGTAGAGTCTCACTGTAGCCCGAGCTGAGATAGCATTCACTCTGTAGTCTCAGGGTGGATTCAAACTCCCAGTGATATCTTACCTCACCTACCGAGTGCTGGGATTAAAGGTGTGCCGTCTCCTACCTCCTCCTGGGTGTGCAGGGCAGTGGTTCCCACACTGCTTCTTCCTCCTCCTCCTGGATCCCAGAGTGCAGGGCAGTGGATCCCACACTGCAACTTCTGCCTCATCCTGGTTCCTGGTGTGCATGGCAGTGGATCCCACAATGCTTCTTCTGCCTCTTCCTGGATCCCAGTATGCAGGGCAGTGGATCCCACACTGCTTCTTCTGCCTCCTCCTGGATTCTGGTGTGCAGGGCAGTGGATCCCACAGTGCTTCTTCTGCCTCCTCTGGATCCCAGTGTGCATGGCAGTGGATCCCACACTGCTTCTTCTGCCTCCTCCTGGATCCCAGTGTGCATGGCAGTGGATCCCACAGTGCTTCTTCTGCCTCTTCCTCGATCCCAGTGTGCATGGCAGTGGATCCCACAGTGCTTCTTCTGCCTCTTCCTGGATCCCAGTGTGTAGGGCAGTGGATCCCACACTGCTTCTTCTGCCTCCTCCTGCATCCCAGTGTGCATGGCAGTGGATCCCACAGTGCTTCTTCTGCCTCCTCCTGGATCCTAGTGTGCAGGGCAGTGGATCCCACACTGCTTCTTCTGCCTCCTCCTGGATCCCAGTGTGCAGGGCAGTGGATCCCACACTGCTTCTTCTGCCTCCTCCTGGATCCCAGTATGCAGGGCAGTGGATCCCACACTGCTTTTTCTGCCTCCTCCTGGATCCCAGTGTTCAGGGCAGTGGATCCCACAGTGCTTTTCTGCCTCTTCCTGGATCCCAGTGTTCAGGGCAGTGGATCCCACACTGCTTCTTCTGCTTCTTCCTGGATCCTGGTGTGCAGGGCAGTGGATCCCACACTGCATCTTCTGCCTCCTCCTGGATCCCAGTGTGCAGGGCAGTGGATCCCACATTACTTCTTCTGTCTCCTCCTGGATCCCATTGTGCAGGGCAGTGGCTTCCATGTTGCTTAATCTTGTTCTGCTGCATTATCATTCAGATGGTTGGTTCTTTTTTACAAAAATAGAGATTTTCATGAGAAGAACTGGGTGGAGAACAATAAATGGGCAAAGATATGTGTACAGTCACATGGTGCAGTTGAACTCTCTCACTGACACACACGTGCACACCTATACAGGCGCAGGCTCACACCCTGATGCAGTGTCTTCCCTGAGCCATGATCACTGTTGTGATGATTTGGTTTTGGCATGAAGATATTGTGTTGTGTTTTTAGTCAATCTGAAAACACATTTGTAGGTTGATGTGTACTGGTTTTCCCTCATTCTTATGGAAATAGCTCCATAAATAGACCACTGATTACCCTTTTTCTTTAACTGTTAATTTTTGCAATTTGATTTTATAAGGTTTTATTTCCACTTAGAGAAGATTCTGGGTCCTATTACATAAATGATGATTATGGACTTTCTGGTCAAATGCCCTATCCTGCTAATAGAATCTGTCCCAAAAAACTGACAAAACAGGATAATAACTGTTTGTGATCTGTAGGTAAAGAGGGGATTCCTTCTGTCATTGAACAAGCATTTGTGTGCAGGAGCAATCGTTTAAACACAACATCACGTTACATAGTTCTCTGGCGGAGTGCTTTTCTTCTCCCCTCAGTCAAATGCTGAAACTCATTCCCCAATGTGACAGCATTGAGGGGCTGGAAGAGGTTTTGAGGCAGAGTCTTCATGAGTGAGATCAGCACCTCATAAAACACAGCTAAGAGGGCTGGAGACATGGCTTCATGGTTAAGACACTCACCTGTGATTACCCAGCATGTAAGCCAGATGCAAAAGATGGCAGATGTGACTGTCTTCCTCGTAGTGGCTAGAGGTCCCAGAATGCCATTCTCTTCTCTCTCTCTCTCTCTCTTTTCCCTTAAATAAATAAATACATACGTAAATTAAAATTTTAAATCATAGCTAAGGAGTGTGTTCCTCCTGTGTCATGTCAGGGCATGGAGATGCTAACCCCCATGAGATACAAAAGCCATTACACAGTGACTGTGTTAGCTGCTTGATCTTGTGTCATAGGGATTGTGAGGAACAAGTCTCCTCTTGTGTATAAATTACCCAGTGGAGGGCATTCTGCTACAGCACTTTGAGTGAACTGACAAGAACTTTCTTATCAAATCAGAGGGAGATGTGATGTTCTAATTGCAAACAAGGAGTGGAACTAGCCAGCATAATCACATGAAACATTTTTACAATACACCATAAATATCAACAATTTGTTCACAGCCAACTTGAAGATTTGGAGGTCTGTGATAGCACTATGTGTGGTATAATTCCTTCTTTCTTTATTTTGTATACCAATGACCAGGTAGAAAAAGCTGACAAGATTTGCCTTTCATAGTTTGACTAGCTCAAATGCTAAAGTAAAGCATCACAAACACAGGATCTGAAATGTTACTTACCAGTGATAATGCCAGTATTGTTTGTTTATTGTATCTATTAGAGATTTGGTGTTTTTTATTTATTTTTTATTTGTCCAAGGTAGGATCTCACTCCAGCCCAGGCTGACCTGGAATTCACTATGTAGTCTCAGAGTGACCTTGAACTCACAGCAATCCACCTACCTCTACCTCCCACTTGCTGGAATTAAAGTGACTGCCACCATGCCCAGAAGCATATGTTTTAAAAACTAGGAAATACTTGTGTTTAAAAGAACACTGCATAAGAATTAGGAAATTTGGGCTAGAGAGATGGCTTAGCAGTCAGGGTGCTTGCCTGTGAAGCCTAAGGACCAAGGTTCAATTCTCCAGGACCATGTAAGCCAGATGCATAAGGTAGCGCATGCATCTGGAGTTTGTTGACAGTGGCTGGAGGCCCTGGCATACCCATTCTCAGTACCTGCCTTTCTCTCTGTTGGTTGGACTGTCTGTCTGTCCCTCTCTATATAGTCAATAAATAAATAAATAAATAAATAAAATGTTTTTTTAATTAGGAATATCCAAAATGTTATAATATATGTAATTAAGGAAAGAATTTTCATGGTTTGCTAAAATAAATTTTAGATGAATTTGAATCCTTAATAAAAAATGCATATGTAGGGCTGGAGAGATGGCTTAGCAGTTAAGCACTTGCCTGTGAAGCCTAAGGACCCGGTTCGAGGCTCGGTTCCCCAGGTCCCACGTTAGCCAGATGCACAAGGGGGCGCACGCGTTTGGAGTTCGTTTGCAGAGGCTGGAAGCCCTGGCGCGCCCATTCTCTCTCTCTCTCCCTCTATCTGTCTTTCTCTCTGTGTCTGTCGCTCTCAAATAAAAAAAAAATTTTTTAAAAATGCATATGTAGAACCATTTTCTACACACATTCGCTCTACATTTGGTGGGATGATCTCACAGATACATGTGAATTCTAATATACATATATCTGTGTGTGTGTGTGTGTGTGTGTGTGTGTGTGTGTGTGTGTGTGTGTATGTGTTGATTTCTTCACATGGAAGCACCTGTCTCCACTAATACCAGCATCATCAAAGGGAAGTTGAGTCCTCGCTGGAACATTTCTCATGCTGATGTTGCTGCCCACACTGGCTTTCTGTCTGTCACCTTGAGGCATTGTTGTGCTGATGGCAGTAAGAAATCAGGGGCACATGTGCCCTGCTACCAATCACTCCCAAGGAGGTATACCCATCACATTCTGTCACATGCCAGGGAGATACTGGCCTACAATAGTATTTCATACACAAAGCAAGGAGAGTTAAGTAAGAGATAAGAGTCATTTTTATTAAGTAATTTTATTGACAATTTACCACTGATATGCCAAAATAAATTAAGACAAAAAAGCAGCTGGACAGCCCATGAGACACTACCCTTCAGAAAACAAAAACAAAACCCAATGCAACCAGTCTCATAACATTTCAAGGCTGTGGTCATATGTGACTTTGAGTTGTGACAGCAATCTCAAATCATGCATAGTAAAGTCTGAGGTACGTGTGAAGAAGGAAGTCTTCACTCCATAGCCCTCGTGAGAAAGGACGTCCCCAGTCCTCCTAAGGAAGCCAGTCTACCGTCTTCATGAGGCCGGCTTCCCTCAATGCAAGTGGGGGAGCATGAGAATTTATACTGTACACTTTTCATACAAGTCTACCAAAAGCGACAGTGAGCATTTTAGAATGTTTTAGTCTGCCATCTTGGGTTTGTTAATTTCACCAGATGTCCTTGTCTTGGGCCTTTGAGTAACATAAACACATTCCACTTAGGAGAGAGACGAGTGGCAGCTGCTGGCGTCCCTGTATCTTCTCCATTCAGACAGCAGCCTCAAACCGATGACGCCAGGTCTGCTTGAGCGTTAGAGACCCCCGCGTGCACGCAAGTGTCTACACACACTTGCTCTTCGCCAGCAGTGACAGACCCACACAGCCGAACGAGGTCTCATCTGCACCTGATGACAATTGTGGTGTTTGTGCTTTTGTGTGATGGCACTGATGAGATTCAGTGTGGAAACAATTACTCCAGACTCTAGTCACCCGCTGCAAACGTGACTGCCGTGCTGGGTCCTGAAAGGGATTTCCAACTCTTACTTTGGGATTTAGCATGCTGCTCACCTTGAGGACATGTAAGAACAGTGAAAAAGGAACACCCCCATCATCCTGTCTTTCTGGGAGACTACAACACACACACACATACACACACACACACATACACACACACACACACACACGCAAGCACAGACACGAACCCACATACACACACCCTGCCCTGAGCATGCTGGACCGTTAGGCTGCCAAGAAGAAAAGGGCTTTTGAGACTTGATTTTAAGTGATCACATGGATGTTGAGTTAACTTACAAGAAACATCACTGTTGTTTCTCCTAACACCAAAGGGCTCGAGCCAAGTGTATGTGATTGTATTTATGAGCAAGGAGTGCTTCTTCGGCCAGTGATGCACCAATAATTCCAGGTAATCAACAGACTACATCACAGGGAGACCAGAAACAACACGCTCGACACAGAATGGCCATCAGAAGGTGTAATGCATTTCTGATGTACATTTAAGACACTGATTCTGGGCCACAGATGTGCTTGGGTTGGGTTCTATATTGCTGAGATATGGCCAGTGAGAACCCATTACAGCATATCATCACCTGTGCGGAGGGGCAGAGGAAGGAAAAATTCCATCACACATTACTTCTGCCGATGCATTAGAGAAACAAATTGTACTCAGAATTGAAAAGTCACAGGCTTATTCTGTCTTAATAAATTCCTGCCAAAAGGGTAAGTGTAATACCAGAAATACTTCCCAAATGTTGTTACTGGGAGCTTGTTTTTGACACCTCAAGGGCTGTTCCCGGCAGATCAGATATCAGCACCAAGTCCTCACAATCATTTTTTTCTTGTTTCTTTTTTCATTATTATTTTTGAACCACTTCTTGATTTCATGTATCTATTTCAAGGTGCTTGTGTCTGAGACATAAACTTTCCTTTGGCTGCAGAGAAAAGGCTATTTTAAATAAGATGTTGATCACTGGACTGTGTCCGCTGGCTAATATACGTAGACAGCTTTGTAATCTGAGATGTTAATCCTCAACTAACATTTCCCATGAAGCTCCTTGGCCAGCTTTCATCTCTGAGTGGAACAGGTTAAAACTGGAAATGTCAAAGAGCTAACCCATCTGTTCCCGCATGGACTCTGAGCGCTGATTACTGTTATGACTTACTTGCTGAAAACCAGAGGGTCCTTCCATGAAGAGTAAATAAATAAGTGAACCTTTGCAAGTTTAAAAATGTTGCCAAAACATTAGAACATTCTCATGGTAATAGCCTAGCTACATTTTATAATCCAAGATACATGATACCAGGTAACCCCATATCTTAAGCATATTTTATTACCTTACTCAGACTTTATCTGTTAGAGTGGATATTTTGTTTCATTTGATATTTATCTATTTATTAGAGAAAAAGAGAGGAGAGAATTGGCATGCCAGGACCCATAGTCACTGAAAACAAATTCCAAATGCATGTGTCACCTTGTGCATCTGGCTTACATGGGTGCTGGGGAATTGAACCTGAGTCCTTAGGCTTCACAGGCAAGTGCCTTACCCACCAAACTATCTCTCCAGCCCAGAGTGGGTATTTTAACTGTAATATATTAGCAAGGCATTTATCAGTTCTGACTTTATTCTAGCATAAAAAATTGACAACAACCTACAAGAGAAGATGTCCATTGAATACACAGGTTTCCACCACCTTGCTGTAGAATCACGCATTTCTGATTTGTCTATCATAACACCAGGCACTGGGTATCAATCAGCATCTGTGTTCCTGGACACAGCGCAGCCAATCCACATCCTCTGACCTCTGCTCTAGCCTCACAGAAATTTGCAGCCCATCTGCACCTAGATCAGGGCTCTCTGGGATGGGGTCATCCACTCCTAAGTCCCCCTTCCCTCTAGTTTGGGGATTGTCAAGGCATGGTGACTGGTCATTCAAGATGGAGCACCTGACAGCACTTCGAACCTGAGCCATGATCTTAGTGTCCCAACCTTGAATGTGACCCTGCATCTCTTCTGCCTTGCCTAGTTGTAAGGAAGGAGGCATGATTGCAAGTGGCGGGGCATGTCAGAGCCGCCGGGCAGCTCACTACTGGAAAAGGGTCCACAACACATCCTCTAGGGAGCCTCTCATTCTAAGACGGTTTGTGACAGTGAAGCCGTCTCATAGAATGAAGTGGGAAAGAGACACGCTTGCAAATCTCCTCACCCAGGAACTGCCGGTGGCAGATGGAACTCCTGAGTTGTAGTAAGGAAGGGTGGAGAGGGGCCGGGGGGAGGGATGCGTTGTTGCCACTGGCACTGCTGCTGCCAGGCGAGAAGATTTCTAGGGCATTGCTGCTGAGGCCTCGGCCAAGTCCACTTGGGCACCAGGGACCTTCTCAGCCCTTGTGATGCAGGCGCATGTTCACAGGCGCACAGGGGCTCCCTTCAACACCTGGGCAGAAGGGGAGATTGCCAAGCCCCTTCTTCTCACTGACATGCTGCGGACTTCAGGAGCGCAGAAGCCCTTTCTCACGCGCCATTTCCTAAGCCGCACATGGCAGCTCTTCAGTTTTCCCAGGGAGGACGTCCTCAACCTCACATCCGGGCCAAGGGTAGGAAGGTGATACCAAATTGAAACATTTCCTCCAGGGACACAGGAGGAAGGAAGCTCAGATGACTCAGGAAGGGAACAAGTCTTGGGAACAGGTTGCAGACCCTATCTAAGGCCATATAAAGCAAAAATAACTGTGTGGAAAGGAGGCTGTGATCGAACTGCCTGCCAATTGGGAAGAGAGCTCGGACTGTCCCACCAGCCAAGCTGCCCGCGAGGTGGGCAGTGATCTGCAGAAACACAGCCTCCATGAGCCGTCACCCATGCTGGGGTGGGCTTCTCAGTGATGCCCTTTGGGCCACCCATGCTCCCAGAAGGAGCCCCTCACCAGGTTCTGTAAGTAACCAGTAAACTCACTGGTCCACCAGAACTGGTTGTGGTACAAAGCCAGTTTGGTACTTAGGTCTGTGGTCTGCGCCCTATCTGGAGTGAACAGATGTGGGTTTGTGCCACTCCAGGGAAAACATTTCCCATGACTTGTGGAGGTCAGAGCAAAAGAAAGAGAAATGATAACACCTGGACTCTGCCCAAACCATGTAAACGGAACTAAAATTAAAAGAATACTCTTTCTGAGAGCCACGTTTTATACTTACTTGCTGTGAGAAATTCTTTTGTGCACCGATGAAGCTTCCTCTGCCCTGACAGAGATTTTTCAGATGATCATTGGTCAATGATACAGAAGTTTACAAATGAGGGAAATGTGTTTTATAGGTCAAAGATGGGGCTATGCATGCATCACCATATCACCACATAAACGTAAATTAAATCCTTTCTAATGGGTGATAAGATATTTTTAAATATTTTATTTATGCATGTGAAAGAAGGGCTGAGAGTGTCAGGGCCTCCAGCCACTGCAAACAAATTCCAGATGCATGTGCAACCTTTTATATCTGGCTTACGTGGCTACTGGGGAATCGAATCTGGATCCTCAGGCTTCACAGTCAAGCTACTTAACCAGAGTCATCTCTCCGGCCCATTGACAAAGTATTCTAGAGGCATTTTAAGTGGTTTTTAGACATGATCTGGATCAAACACATATGAAAAATGTATGTTCATCCCTAAAGCAGCAGTCTCACATGGAAGACACACACATGTAGCATGTAACTGCTACACAGTACATTTGAGACTATCCCCAAAGGCAAGAGTACAAAAAGCTTCACTTCAGCGACAATTACTCAAGGGCAGCTGTGACAAGCTCTGACTTACCACCACACGGTGGCTTTTTCAAGAACATCTGTCAGGTCATGATGACTGAGGAACCACCGAGAACAGGCAGGTCTCCAGCATCCTCCGAGGCGCATCCTCTTGTGAAGCATGGCCCCTCCGGAACTAACCAGTTCTCACATGACCTCTCCCACTTCGAGTACTTTCTGTCATCAGTGTCAGGAATGGCCTCTTTGTTTCCACCTAACTCAAAGGTGGGTTTTGATTGGCAATTTCTCTAGCTAGGGCTTTGGAGAGGCACTGTAAAAGACTTACCTCCTTCCCTCGCCTAACCCACTTGGGCTGCAGAGAGACCCAGCACTGGCTTTGGCATACGTTTTCATTTTTTAAAGGCTAGTGTTGCCTTATAATCTGCCAAGATCATGTGTGTCTGAGAATTGTTCTAGACTCGCCTCAGCATCAGAGGTGTCCCTGGAATGGACTGCCTGAACTGGAGCATCTCGCTAGACAGCGTGGATACGCAATGTTTCTGCAAAACAGTCAAGCCTTGATCTTTCTTGTCTTCAAATATGTGGAGAACTGAGTGACTTAGAGCTCCTCAGAGGGAAATAAACACACAGACTTGAGGAATGACTAATCATTCTTGCTGCCACAGCACTCATGATAAGCATAACCCTTCTTCACCTCTGTGTAAAAACAGGGCTCAAATTATCATTCCCCACGCCAAGTGGGTCTCTCCTTCCATAGCAGTGACACGTGAGTAATTAGGAATTAATTGAAACTACTGTTAGCTAAAGTTGATCTCCCACGATACATGAAGTTTACAACAGACCTGAGGCTCTTTCTCCTTGTCTTTCAAATAAATTTCAGTTAGCCTTCCTGGCAGGCTGATTTATTTTTCCAATGGCTTTGATGTGAAAAGAATGCTCTTTCAAATCAGAGAATATAAAATACCACAGAGTAGAAACAGGTTCATGGAAGTTATCACCCAGAATAATAATCATAGGACATGAATGAGAAGACCTGAGTGGAAGCAACTCTGATATTTTCCACTTGAAAAAGTCATGTTAAAAAATCTATGATGGGTGGGCATGGTGGAGCAAACTTTAATCTTAGCACTTGGGAGACTGAGGTAGGAGGATCACTGTGATTTTGGAGGCCTGTCTGAGACTAATTCCAGGTCAGCCTGGGTGAGAGCAAGACTACCTCAAAAAATAAAATAAAATAAAGAAAACCCATGATGGAAAGAGCATTTATTTTTGGTGTCGTTCACCAGAAAAATGAGAAATGCTATCTTACCTAAGTTTGCTTGGTGAACTCAAAGACTAGATCCTGTATTAGATCACCGTGAACCCCAAGATTTCTCAGGGGACCCTCACCGCATTTTAGCATGCCCCTTGCCTCAGGGGTGCTCTTTGTACTGTTCAAAGGAGGATGTGTTGCCTGGTAGCACAACATTTGGGAGTAGCTCTACGCGTTAGGACAGACCATCCACGTGTCACTAGCAGGTCCACTGTCTCAGGAAGGGGGTTGCAGCAGAAAATGGCTAACATGAATGTCATATAGATCTACCTGATGGCATGAAGGTAGTTCTCTCCCATGTGATAACTCAGGGACTCAGGGTGTTCACAGACGGAAATCCACATACTGGAGTTGTGTGTGCACATCTAGAGACTGGGTGGATAAGGTACACTCACTCATGGCCGTACTGATGTCAAGGTGGCCCAGCCCAGTATGAGCAAAACTTATCAACATGAACAAGTGATGCTTAGAGCTACAGAAATGAGCACTGAGAGTGGATAGCATTTTGGGAAAGCCAATGATTACTTCAGAACAACCAATATTGAGGTTCTGGTTTGGATATGAAATGCCCTGCAAGGCCCCAAGGGTTTGAGAACATGGTCCCTGGCTCTTGGTACTGACCTGAGTTGTCGCAAAGCCTAGCTGGATGGAGAGAGTTCTCAGAGAGAGGGCCTGGGTCCAGCCTCTGCTTCCTGACCACGCCGAGATGTGTGCATGCCCCTGCCGTGGCGCCTTGCCCACCATGAAGGACGCAGTAGCTTGAACGTAGGGTCCCCTGCAACCTCGTGTTTGTGGCTAAGCTTCCTCACCAATCCCCAGCTTGCAGAGCCGTTTGGAGGTAGAGACTTGCCGGAGGAAGTGTGTCACTGGGGGTGGGGTTTCTCCTTTTTCAAATTTCAGTTAGCCTTCCAGGCAGGCTGATTCATTTTTTCAATGGCTTTGATAAAAAAAAGAGTACTCTTTCAAATCAGAGAATATAAAATGCCACAGAGTAGAAACAGTTTCATGGAAGTTATCACCCAGAATAATAATCATGGGACATGAATGAGAAGACCTGAGTGGAAGCAACTCCAATATTTACCACTTGAAAAAGTCATGCTATCCACATACTGGAGTTGTGTGTGCGCATCTAGAGACTGGGTGGATAAGGTACACTCACTCAAGTCAATCTATGGTGGCTGGCCACGGTGGTTGATTAGCTCAGCTCCTCGGCCAGTACTGACGCGATACCCACATAGAGATGTGGCAAGATGTGAGCCAGCGCTCTCATACTGCTGCTTTCTGCCGGCTGCTGTGGCGGGAGTTGGTAGGCCACTTCTGTTCTAACATGCTTTCCTGTTGTGACGAAGTGTCCCCCTGAGACTGTAAGCTAGACTAAACCCTTTCCCCCTATCAGTCGGCTGCTTTGTCCCAGCAACGAAAGGGTGGCCGCCACCACGGATGGCATGACCTCCAGTCCTGCGCGGAAAGAAAGCCTTCTTCCCCCACATGCCGTCGTGACAGTTGGTTCTCTACCTCCAGCTCTGACACCGACCACTTGTACTGCTGCAAAGAGCCACCAACCTGACAAGACCTGCATGTCTGTGCCATGGTGGCAGCCAGCCCAGGTGGGTAACTGATGGCTCTCTGACTGGCTAAGAGATCTGCACAGTGGAAAGAAACCCATAGCTATAACTGGAAACCAAGTAAAAATCCTATGGAGACCAAGATCATGGACTGCATTGAGAAGGTCCCACTAGTCTTTGACCAAAGGAGAGGCTACACCCATCAAAATCTCTCTAAATTAACTATGCTTATCCCATTTAACCTATGCTGACCTCAGTCTGTTGGAGAACCTGTTTTTCTATATCAGAGGGCAGCAGCGAAGGTACAAAGAACAACAGAGATCTTATCCACAGGACAAGAAAAGATAGCTCACTCCCTGGCAGGAGATAAACCACCCCTGCACTTCAGCCAGGGCCCACGTGTACTTGGGTTCCTCAGTGAAGGGAAGCCCACACACCGTCCTTGAGCGAGGCCAGAGGACTCCTCAGGACGTGCCCGTGGCTGAGGCACCAGCGGCGGGCTGTTTGGGGCCAGGACAAGAGCAGCAAGCGCGCTTTTCCCACTCAGCTCGGGGAAGGGCTGCCAGGCACCGCGGTGGCACCGCGTGGAGAGAGGGATGAACGGCAGGTGCCGTACCTTTGCCCTTGGCATATGAGCAGCAATGTGGAAACGTTGTGCACTGGGGCTTCAACTCGCACCTGCAAGGCTTTTCCACACTTAACTGGATGAAGTCATTGAAGGGCTCTGAACAGGAAGCCGAGTCCTGGGAAAGCTATTAGCAGTTTAGCATTTGCAATTCATGTGACACTGTGCGTGCCTTAAGGGATGTCATCAGCGGACCCTGTTTGGTTTAAAGTGTAACTCTCCCGGAGAGCAGGCCGAACGTTCTGATCTCAGCTGGGTTTTGCTTGAATTTATTAACTTACAAATGGAAATACACTAATAATAGTTTACTATCTTTCAGGAGCCACTTCTCAACTTCTGCTTTTCCAGAAACAGGACCACGCTCCCAGGGCTGGGAATGGTGGAGCGCCTGACTTCTGTGTCCTCTGGCACTAAGTGCGGCGTCTGGTTACCAAGTCCAGGGCAGAGCTCTCCCAACGGGGCCCTGCATCCTTCCCCTCGCTGCCCTCGCTCTAATTTCAGGCTCTAACCACTCTGCAGCTTTCTCCCCTTTGCTTTCCACAGCTAAAAATCAGAAAATGTGCACCATCTGTGAGCAGCTTGGGGGCCTCTCACCTCGCTTCCTCTGGCTTCCAAGGCAGTGGGGTAAGCCACGGAGGGGAGACCGTGCAATCAGCCAGAGTACTGAGAACTGAGTACTGAGTACTGTCTTTCTCAACATACCAGATTTCTAAACAACACTGAACAGATGAAGAATCTAGAAGATTCGTTGATGACGTGGGAAATGCTGGTTTCCTGGTGACTCGCAGGTGGCTTTGGAATGCCTATATTGACCTGGCCCTTTTATTACCTACCAGATCAGGAAGCCTCACCTCATCTTTTATGTCAACCTTGTCATTAAAGCTCAGAGATTATTTTCCCTCCCTCCCCACCCACCCCCACGCCCTACTGTCTTGACTTGATTCAGACTCTCTGCTTTCTTTTATTTATTGTTATGGATTTACTTATTATGTATTTATTTATTCTTTGTTTTCTGTTTTCAAGGTAGGTAGCCGCTCACTCTAGCCCAGGCTGACCTGGGACTCACACCGTGGTTCTAGGCTGGCCTCGAGGTCACAGTCCTACCTCTGCCTCCCGAGGGCTGGGATTAAAGGCGTGCGCCACCACACCCACTTACATTCTCTGTTGTTCGGCATTTCAAGCACACACAAGGGTCTAGCTGGGCCCCTAAAGATGGAAGCCGTTTCAAAGGGATTTTTTTTTTTTCCCAGATCAACACCAGTACACACCAGCCTGTGAAAAGCCCCCCTTCCCTCAGAAGTGAATACACAGAATTGTCAAAGAAAGGGCTTGGGTCTTACTAACAGTGGGCATTAGCGTGCTCCTTCCCTCTACAGTGGCCAGTAAGAGGGAAAATGTTTTACGGTCAGTGACTGGTCACAGGGCAGTTGAGCCTACAAGTTGTCAACACAGGAACAGGGGTAGGGGAACGAAAAGGAAATCGATTGTTAAGTCCTCTGCCAAGCCTCTTGAACAGGATGCTCGGAGCTGGCGACCCTCCTGCCCACGAAAGCGCAGGCCTGGGATCATGTGATCACAGCGTGCACCTGCAAACCCCACTGTGCGGCAGGAGCCCCGTATTTTACTGTAGGTCAAGGCAGTTAATCACCAGAAGGCCTCGAGGTGCCACATAGAAGCTTATTTATGGGCAAATCAAGAAGCCGAGATCCTGAACCGTGGCTGATGAGCGGCGCTAATACGCTACTTGTGGCTAATTTCTGAGCTGCTGAACCCACAGGTGTTTGCCCTCACCCGTAAATCACGCTGCCCGCCTCCCCTCTGCCCCCACAGTGCCACCATGCATATAGATAGCCTGCTTAAGTGACAGGCAGGAAATAATGGATTGCGCCCTAAATCACCCGGCCCACAGTCACCTGGCTCTGCTCTAAAACCAGTCCTGCAACGTTCCCACTGGCCTGCTTGGCTCAGATGTTATTGTAACCCAAGTTTCAGGTACCACGGCATGCAACCTTTCCAGGGGACCAAGTGTACATTCCCCATCTTGATGTGTTTTGCATGCTCTTACAGAACACCCTTTGCATAAGAAAGCACCATTAAAACCCCCACAAGACAGGCCAGGCGACAGAGCAGAACAGAACCCCAACGACTGAGGGCTCCAAGGAAACTCCCTGGGGAATTAAGCCACCACAGCCTTCCACTTAGCCTTAATTTATTATTTTTTTTAAATTAAAGGTGTTGGTTAAATGGACCACAAACCAAACAATCGAACACTGAATATTATGGGCAGGAAGTACTCGGTTTGCATGTAATTTGATTCTCCAGGGCAACTCTGTTTGAAATCAATGTAATGGCCACTATCTATGGAAATGTATGAATTTATTTCATCTATATGTTCAATGTATATCTCTGCTTGGAACAGACAAAGCTATAGACTTCAGAGTTCTCTTTTTTTAAAGCTCCTGCTGAAAAGAAACCATTAGAAAGCACTGTTGATCAAAGAGACCCTAATGAAATCCTGTAACTCTGAATGCAGTGGTTTGAGTGTGACGCCCCCTCCAGTGTTTGGACTCTGACCCCAGCCAAGAAGAGTTATTCAGGAAGGTTGTGAAACCTTTGTGACGTGGAGGCCTGCTGTAGGAAGCATGTCACTGGAGCCAGTGTTCTACACTGGACCTGTTTGCTGTTTTCTCTCTTTCTCTCTCTCTCTCTCTCTCTCTCTCTCTCTCTCTCTCTCTCTCTCTCTCTCTCTTTCCTTCGTCCCTCTCAGTGTGGCAGTGTGGCATCAACGTCCTGTTCTTGCAACGCTGTCCCTGTCGTGATGGATTCTACCCTCTGGAAGTGTAGTAAACTTAGATAAACCCTTACCTACCCTAAACTGCTTCTGGTCAGGTGTTTTATCCCAGCAATGAGAAAGTAACTGATCCCATACCCATGATACACAGCAAAATAGAAATGGGGCAGAAGGACGGGGCCTGACCACCATGGCCGCTGATCACAGAGTGGACGCCGCTGACACGAGATGTGACCTCTTCACCTGGGCAGGAGGTGCAGGGAATGTGGCCATGTCACATTGTCAGGCGCTTTCCGTTTTGCGCGGCCAATCTTAAAACGATGCACAAGGACATACCCTATGGTGATATATTATTTCTTCATCTGCTTCCCCCACAAACACATTTTCTTTCCTACTTGAACATGAGTAGCCAACTCTCATGGCAAGAATCAAAGCAAAAGTGTTTGTGTTACACAACTAAATTCCAACAGGATGCAGGAACAGGAGCTAGCTTTGTCATTCTGTATAACATGCCAGAAACGCACACGAGTGACATGAAATATTGGGACCCCCAGACACTGAACCAAGGCATCAGCGCTCCTAAAACAAGGAACGTTAGACGGGAAAGTCTTGGTAGTATTCTCCTCTGTCTTGGCCCCAAGAATTTTTAGGCCAGAGTGCAGGGACCAGAGCCAGGGTGGAGCTCATAGACTCCTTGGGGTGAGGAGGTGCAATTGAGAGCTCAGGGAGATGATGTGGGTACAGCTTTGCACAACAGGACACTCAAAAGAAAGAGCTGTATGGAAAAAGTCTTCTGCAGATGGACACTGGTCCTATTGGAGCATTCCTCTGGGACTGATGAGATCAGGAGCGGTGATGGTGCCGGTACAGCCGGCAGACTCCATAGTGACTACTGGCTTGAGGCTGGAAACTCTGCCATTCCTGCCGTGACTGTAAGACTCTGGACAGTTGCCTGTGAGGAGAGTGGAGGAACCAGCTGTAGGCTGCTCATTGTTCAGTCCCCGCTGAAAAACTAACATGGTGAGACCTGGGAGGAAACCTGTCCCCACCACACAGCCGTGCCCCACGAAAGATCAGCGGTGCTGAAGGTCAACATAACTATCCAAAACCAGAAATGCAAAGGCCAGAGTATCTGTCAGCTGGTCAAATATCAATAGACATGTAGAGAATAAAGGAACACATCCCAAAAGGAGGAAAAGAATTGCATTGTCAAAAGCAACCAGAAATTGTGTGGATGTCAGAATTGAACAGGTAAATAAGGAATTTTATGACTTCTTAAAAATGGTATTACATATATTCAATTTTTTGAGGAGACCGAAGTAGATTTTATTAAGAAAAATATGGAAACATTACTAGTGAGAGGGTGAGAGGGAGAGGTCCCCAAAAGAAAGAAAAAGGGTAGCTGGATCAGGTGTTTGAGGCTGGGAGTGTAAGGTGGAAATGCCCAAAGTGGTCAGTGCAAACCCCTTCTGACCTGCATCTAAAGAAGAGGAAAAGGCTGGAGTGATGGTCCAGCGATGTCAGCTCTTAATTGCAAAGCACACTGCATTCCCCAGTCATCCACGTAAAGAGGAATCAATGTTCATTTGCAGTGACGAGAGACCTGGCTGTGGATGCACATACACACAAGTATACACACACGCGCGCGCGCGCACACACACACACACACACACACACACACACACACTGAAAAAAAAAACCTTAAATTCAAAAGGCTTTGGAGCACTCATCTTCTCTGAAATGAATAAATAAATAAATAAATAAATAAATAAATAAATATTTTTAAAGGGCTAGAGAGATCACTTAGCAGTTAAGGCACTTGTCTACGAAGCCAAAGGACCCAGATTTGATTTCCCAGAACCCACATAAGGCAGATGCACAAGGTGGCACTTGCATCTGGAGTTCATTTGCAGTGGTTGGGGGCTGTGGTACACCCATTCTCTTTCATCAGCTTCTCTCTCATTCTCTCTCTCTCCCTCTCAATTAAATAAATAAAATGAAATATTTTTAAAAGCTTTAAGATATGTAAAAAGAGTAAAGGAGAGAAATAAGGGAAAAAAGAAAAAGTTACACTGTTTGATTTAGAACTCAGAACTCAGACCAGTGGGTGGGCTCGGCAGTGAGAGGGGTGGTCTGTGGGGACAGGAAGGTAGTGAAGCTTTAAGTGCAGGTTGTGGAGGAATAAGATGGAAGGCCTCCAATGAATTGCAAGAGATGAATACAACGGATGAACTGAAAAGTTCTTTAAATGAGTTTAACTTCGGTTTCAATGCTCAAGAAGAAAATAATTGCAAGCTTGTTGACATTGTGAAAAATGCTAAGGAAAATGAGAAGAAAGGACTGGAGTTGGCATGCACACAAAATGAGTCTGTCTGCATCACTTAGACTCTGGAGGATGGGTGTGAACACCTGAAAAAGATGACAGAAAAACCCATGACTTGAAACATTTGAATCTGGGACATTTCACCAGCTTGTAGATCCAAGAAACTCAATAAATCCCATGCATAAGAAGAAACAAACAATAACACAAACTTCAAGTTACAGCACAGTAAAATCTGAAAATTTACCAATCATAAAATTTATCAAAGCAGAGGGGAAAACCACATTTGTAGAAAGGAGGAGACACATTGACAAACTGCACTGAAATCAATTCAACCACCTTCAAGTATGGAGGGGGAAAGATACTGCCAACATAGAAATTAGGGGAATGATTGTTTTAATATTTTAAAATAAGCTGATAAAAGCCAGGCATGGTGGCACATGCCTTTAATCCCTGTACTTGGGAGGCAGAGGCAGAAGGATCATCATGAGTTCAAGGCCACCCTGAGACTACATAGTGAATTTCAGGTCAGCTGGACTAGAGTGAGACTCTACCTTGAAAAACCAAAAGTAAAAACAAACAAACAAAAAAAAAAAAACAGCTGAAAGAACTTGTTAAAAGCAGGTCTACACTAAGATCAATGTTAAAGGAGGGCTTTCAAAAAGAAGCAAAATGATTCTGTCCGGGCATGGTGGCACACACCTTTAATCCCAGCATTCGGGAGGCAGAGGTAGGAGGATCGTCATGAGTTTGAGGCCATCCTGATAGTACATAGTGAATTTCCAGGTCAGCCTGGACTAGAGTGAGACCCTACCTTGAAAAACCAAAACCAAAACCAAAACCAAAAAAAAAGCAAGCAGCCGGGCGTGGTGGCACACGCCTTTAATCCCAGCACTCGGGAGGCAGAGGTAGGAGGATCGCCGTGAGTTCAAGGCCACCCTGAGACTACAGAGTTTATTCCAGGTCAGCCTGGACCACAGTGAGACCCTACCTCGAAAAACCAAAAAAAAAAAAGCAAGCAAAATGACAATACTGATTTACAGGCATGGAATGAAGATGACTGGAGTCATCTAACACCTGGAGTGGCTGACTGATTGATTAATTGACTTACTATTTCACAATTTTATTTGGTTTCCAGGATCAGTTGAATGTTCTTATAAAAATAAGAGGGATTGTCCATGTAATTTGCAATACAATACAAACTTCAGTTTAAAACAGCAGCATCCCATATTACAGAAGTGAGAGAGTTAGATGGTATGCCTGCAAGCTTCTCGCATTCCTCCCACTATGGCATGGTATCATTGAAAGCTTCTGATAGGAAAGTGCAATAAGTACAAAAGTGAAGATGAAATAGAATCACGGAAAACATCAATTATTTAAAGTACAGTCATAAAAAGAAACAAGAAGTCAGTCACAGAGAGCTGTAGAAATGACAGAAAAAGGGATAAATTCAAACTAAATCATTTTAAAATTGCACTAAATATAAATGGTACAAACATCCAAATTAAGAGACAGAGATTGGGCTGGAGAGATTGCTTAGTGGTTAAGGTGCTTGTCTGCAAAGCCTAATGGACTGGGTTTGATTCCCCAGTACCCATGTAAAGCCATATGCACAAGGTAGCACAGGTGTCTAGAGTTTGTTTGCAGTTTCTAGAGGCCCTAGTATGTACATTCTCTCTCTGTCTGTCTCTAATTGAAAATAAATAAAAATAAGAATAAGAAACAAATAATCAGATTTAAAAAGCAGACATCAAAAACTACCCTATATCTACAATACATATGCTTAAATAAGAATAAGAAACAAATTATCAGATTTAAAAAGCAGACATAAAAAAACCACCCTATATCTACAATACATATGCTTAAATAGACAAAACAAATAAGGGCTCAAGGTGCAGTACAATAGCAGTATATACATTTGATACACAAGGCTCTGGGTTCAAGTCCTATGACTACACACAAAACATTTTTAAAAAACCCAAAAGATAGAAAAAGATGTGTCTTGATGACACTTATCAAAAAATTGTACTGACATTATTATAGTGGATGAAGTATTTTTATTACAAAACTCATGTTACTTAATATAAGCAGGGTCATTATTTGATTATAAAAGATTAACTCATAGGATAAATTTGTGATCTGTAATGTTTAGGAGTCTAATATCAGAATGTCAAAAATACGAAGTGAGGACAGGTATAACTAGATGGAAAACAATCAAATCAACAATTATATTCAAGGATTTGAGTACTCCCTTAATAACTGGTAGATCAAGTTTGCATAAAATTGGTTAAGGATATTGAATATTGAAAAAGTATTATGAGTATTTATCTGACATCTGTATGATATTCTATACAACAAGAATGCATACTGTTTTCATATGCATAGGAAACATTTACCAAAAGAGTATGTTTTGATTAAAAATACATCTTAATAGACATAAAGTAATTCATCTCAAAGAATTTTCTCTTTTCAGAATGAATTCAATTAGGAAGCCATCGTGCAGTCATTTTGGGAAAAATCCTATTCAGTATTGCAAACTAAAAGCCCTCATCTAAGGGATCCTCTGCAAAGGAGGAATCAGACACCAGACCACTCTAGAGTCTCAAGAAAACAGAAGCACCATATATCCACAATTCGTGGAGATGGTGAGGCTAGTTTATTTGGCAATTAGAAGGTAGTTACATTGTTTTTGTTTTTGTTTTCAAGGTTGCGTCTTGCTCTAGCTCAGGCTGACCTGGAACTCACGCTGTAGTCTCAGGTGGCCTTGAGCTCCCAGTGATCCTCCTACCTCTGTCTCCCAAGCACTGACATAAATGGTGTGTGCCAGAATGCATGGCCTTAGCTTTTTCTTTTCTTTTTTTCTTTTCACGCAAGAGAGTGAGAGCTATATATAGAGAGAATTGGAGTGCCAGGGCCTCCAGCCACTGTGATCAGCTCCAGACACGTGTGTGTGTGCCACCTTGTACACATACTCGACCTTGAGTGCTTGATCACCTTGTGCGTCTGGCTTACGAGGGATCTGGAGAGTGGAACACGTGTCCTTAGGCTTTGCAGGCAGACTCTTTAACTGCTAAGCCATCTCTCCAGTCCCCTTAGCTTTGTTTTTAAGAAACCAAGAAAACTAGACAATTCAAACACAGAGCACAGAGTAAATAATATAATTAGGAAAAACAAAACTGAAGTACACACCAGTAAAACAGGAGACAGTTAATGAAAGCAAAGCCTTCTCCATTGAGAGGCCAGTATCATGAAAGACAAAATTCACCAATGCCATCTGTGGATAAACGACAGTATTGTAGACACTCGCTAGATGCTTTCTGGCGCTGTGTCCCACATAGCTCGCATGTGATGGTGAAGTGGAAGAATAAATTGGAAGTTGTACTCACCAAATGAAGCGACATTGACCTGAAATAAGCACAGCCATGAAAAGAATAGACCCAAGAAAGCTGAGCCTCGTCAAAGATTAGAGGCCGATAGAGAGAAAGAGCAATCTGTTCAGAAGGCAGTGTCATTTCCCAAGACTACCCATGGGCAGAGACAGCGCAAGCCCAAAGAAAAATCCTAACTTCATACAGTACTCTAGGCAAACGTTAACTAATCAGGTATCATTAGTATAAGATTAAGCTTAAAAACCAAGATTTTAAAGCAGATTAAATTTCATAAATACAAGTTTTGGAGAGCATTTTAGAACAACGTGTTCACGTTTCCTTGAGTCTTCCGGGTCTACTGTAATGTTTAACGTGCAGTCATTTATTTACACGAGAGAAGACACGTGATCCTTGTGAACATACTGGTGCGTTGGCCTTTAGCTGTCTACTGACCACACATGGAAACTGATGTCCAGATGTGAAGTGCCACTGCCTGTACCGTCTTAGCATGGGTCTCCCAGCTGTTCTGGGATGGGGTGACCATGGTGCCCACTGAAGTAATGTGGCTCTTCCTTCATGACACTCTGCAGCCTCCCAAAACTATCACATCATGTACTTTTCCTCCTGATTTATAAATAAGCCAATGTCTATCAGTTTGCTGAGTATTATAGAAAGGATTTTTTAAAAATTGTCCTTCTTTATATTTTTTGCTATTATTAGTTATGTCTATATTGTGTATACAGCCATCGTTAGCCTTCTCCCTGTCGTGCCCCCCTGCAGATTGTGGGGGCTGCGTTGTAGGAGTGACCTTCAGTTACAGGGGAGAGGCAATGTCTCTGTGCATAATGACCCAACTTATGGCTCTAACAATCTTTCTGCCCCTCTTCTGCAAATTTCTCTGAGGCATGTTGGGTTCATTTTAGGTCTATTTCAGTGACGGGAAGTCTTGGGAGTCTCTGTGTCTCTGGATATCTGATTTCCTTTTAAGGCCCCACACAGTTCTCATATTTATACTTCGGGATTTTTTTTAATTTTTATTTATTTATTTGAAATAGAAAGAGGCAGGTAGAGTGAGAATGTTTGTGCCACGGCCTCTAGCCACTGCAAAGGAACTCCAGATGTATGTGTCACCTTGTGCAGCTGGCTGACGTGGGTCCTGAGGAATCAAACCCGGGTCCTTAGTCTTCACAGGCCACTCCCTTAGCTACTGAGCCATCCCTCCAGGCCGACTTCAGGACTTTTAACGTAAAGCTGCCTCATGCTGCTCTCTCCCGTCACAACTGAAAAGACAGGTGAGAGCAATTTCCTCTTCCACAGGGGTGTCAGTGTTCTCTCTTTCTTTCCAGGGCACTTTAAAATGATCATGAATAAAGAAGTCTCCTTTCATACAAGACACTTGTCACCTTCCTTAGAAGTGGAGAATATGTCCTTGCTGTCACACAAGTCACATTGCCTCTGTCATGTTCCATGAGCTGATGAATAAAACCACAAGTGACCCATCCATGCTCGGGGTCCATCTTACGTCATATGTGGCTGTGGCATGAAACACAGATAATGAAAGTGGCTAGAGGGAAATGATAGCATTTCCATGTGAGTGACAGAGGCAGGGAGAGACAGCCACATCTTTGAGGTGCCACCCACACCTGATGTGGAGCGCCGTTCCTTGGCCATGGCACGGTCTCTGCCCTCTTGACCATCAGCAGTGTGATTACTGAAGCAGATCTGCATGGTGCCGAGCCGTTGGCGCCCGTCACGGACACAGCGGGGCTCACAAGGCCTGCTTCTTCCAGGGTTTCATATAACGATATCTATTGATGCTGCTTCTAAATGGTTCTTCACTTTCACTGTTCTGCATATTCTCATTTCCATAGACTCTAGAATTCACGGGTTTAATGAAGAAATAACTAAACAGAAATTTTTAGGCTGGAGAGATTGTTCAGCGGTTAAGGTGCTGCTGCAAAGTCTAGTAACATGAATTCAATTCCCCAGTACCCACATAAAGCCAGATGCAAAAACTGGCAAATGCAATTAGAGCTTTTTTGCAGAGGATAGAGATCCTAGTATTGCATTCTATTTCTCGCTCTCTCTTTTTCTTTGTCTCTCTCTCTCTCTCTCTTTCTATGTCTCTGCTTTCAAGTAAATAAATAAAAATACTTTTTAAAACAGAAGAAAAGAAATTAATATTGGGCTTTCATTAAATATGTAGCTAAACTTGAAGAAAAAAGTTATTACGGGTTCATGAGGCCGAGCATTTACAGACATCACATAGCTACTAGGGAGGAAAGGGCTCACAAACCTAACCCAGGATTTATAGGCAGTTCTGGTTGCTAGGGGGAGGAACTACCAAAGCCTTGGCCCTCCAGGGGGGTATGTAAATGGGTAACAGTTTCTGGGAGAGAGGGGTGGAGGGAGAGAAATATTTTTTCTTCAGTGGTGTGGTCACCCATTAGCTGCCAAATGCTTCCTTTAAGTGAGTAGAGCAAAGACGTCCATTCACCAAGACTCACTCGGCTTTGTGGACTGTTTCTGTTTCTATCACGGATTCTAGGTGGGATGGGGAGACACCTGTTCACTTCTCAGGGTACATTCACACCACAGCATTAGCCCCGTCCGTCTGATTATACATCAGAGACTCATTTCCTCATCTTATACTTTTGAGTTAAGTTCAATGAAGCCCCTGGGGAGAGACCACTACAGTGCACATAACTTTATCTACGTGACTCTTGTTGTTTTGGTTGCCTGGATGACAACATGTGAAACAGCTCTTCACTTAATGTGCTCCCATATTAACTATGCTATGGGATCAAAACAAAACTAGAGTCCAGGAAGGATGCCTGTTTAAAAACTCTATTTGTAAGCAGAGACAGAAATAGTACAGAGAGAGAAAATACACAGATGCAAAAACTCCAGATGCATGTGCCACTTTGTGCATCTGGCTTTATGTGGGTACTGGGGAATCAAACCCCAGTTGTTAGGCTTTGCAGACAAGCACCTTAACTGCTGAGCCATGTCTCCACCCAAGAAAGTTGTTTTCATACTGCACTGGTGATGTAGAATAAATTCTGAAGAAATGCATTGGCATGTGTGCATCAAGATCCCTTAGAGCCTAGTGCACTGTGTCTGGGTACGTGCAGTTGGAGGCATTCGGGATGCCCCTTCCTCGCCATGCGGACATGCCATCACCTAACTGCAGTAAGCCTGAACCCGAGGACAGCCTGACCCAGCCCCTGCCCGAGCTTCGTGTGTAGAAGAAAATGCCTACTGAGGGTAACAGAACTAGAGAGCCGTGCCTCACAAAGGGTGTCAGACAGACACCAGAGGTCTGTCCCTGAGAACAAGGGAGCAGTGCATCCTTGGCCTCTCCAGGACCTCTGCTCCTCTGACGGCCTTCTCCCATGCTGAGGCATTCCCTCTCCTTTCTGCTGAACCCTCAACAGGGAAGCCCATCCTCTTCCCAGCAGATGCCCCATCTTCGTCAGCCTGGAAGAACTCGGTGAATACTCGGTGCTTGAAGCCGACACCTTGGGTGAGCTCTCACTGCTGCGCTCGGCCAGCCTGACCTCACTCTCCACGCTGTCAGCCTCCAGTCCCACCGACCACCTGCCTCAGTGAGCGTTTGGGGAGGCCCAGCTCCCTTCGTATTCCAAGAGGCCAGCAGCTTGCCCCTGCCCCCTACTACCTTGGGGATGAGAGCGGCTATGCTTAATCTGAAGTCCTCTTCTGTGTCCACCGAGGCTGCCCTAGCTGCTCCCTCCAACCCCCGTCATACCCTTCTTGCCCCCCACAGTCCCAACCAGTGCGCTGCAGGACGTTTGCTGTTGAATGAGCCACTGAGAAGGGGCCCCATGCCTCCACCCCTGTATCTGTGGTTGTTTGGGATAACTTTTGGAGCCTCCTTTAGTCACTGGCCTGTCTGACCTCTTTTAAGACACTAAAGGCAATCACCCCCAATGAAGGCTACCTTCCAGTTTCTGTAACCTATGAGCATATTCTGCTAAGTGGCATAAGAGTCCATTTTTTCAGAGCTATAATGAAACACCTGAAGCAAGATAGCTTTGAAAGAAAGGGAGCTGAATTTGCTCAGGATCAGGGGCAGGCACACTGAACGGTTCCAGCCAGGCTTCAACACTGCATCAGCTCCTCCCCTCCGCTCCTCCTGTGCTCTCCCACTGCGGCAGACAGCAAGAAGGAGGCCAGCAAGGCTGAGATAGAGCTCCTTGTTTGTTTGTTTTTAAAATATATATACATTTATATTATTTTCTTATTTATGAGAGAGACCTCTAGCCACTGCAAACAAACTCCAGACATATGTGCCACCATGTGCATCTGGCTTTTGTGGGTCCTGGGGAGTCAAACCTGGGTCCTTAGGCTTTGCCTGTAAGCCCCTTAACCACTAAGCCATCTCTCCAGCCATGGGCTTGGGCTTTTGAAAGAAAATATATTTTTATATTTATTTATTTGACAGAGAGAGAGGGAGGGAGGGAGAGAATGGGCGCACCAGGGCCTGCAGCCGCTTCAAACGAACTCCAGACATATGCACCACCATGTGCATCTGACTTATGTGAGTCCTGGGGAATCAAACCTGGGTCCTTAGGCTTCACCTACAAGCCCCTTAACCACTAGACAATGTCTCCATCCCTGGGCCTGGGCTTTTAAACATCCTCCATGAGAGAATGCACCACCATAGTCCTGTGAGAAATGCCTGGTTCCCTTCAAGGCCAGCACCCAATAACATAAGAGCCTTCCAAACTGGCTTATCTTCTGAAAGGTCCCTTCGCCTGCCACCAAAACGCTGTGGACCAGGACTCCAGCCCAGCCAGCCTTGGAGCACCCAGCGCACAGCCCAGCCTTGGGGGGACCAGTCTTGCTGCCCAATATTACCATGTGGGTCCTTAGCGCTGGCAGAGCGTGCTGGCGTACAGGGGCATGACGTGCAATCTAGTGCTGCTGGAGGCCAGAGAGAAGGCGAACATGGAAGGCTGGACAACCAGGGTGGGCACAGGTCTGCACGTGTCCACATCGGGGAAGTGCCTAGTCCGTGCAGGTCTATAGCTGGCTGTGCATGCGTCTTCATCCCTATGCCCTATTAAGATGTGTGATTTCTGGGCCCAGAGGCCTTGGTATTCCAGTGACCCTACACTCTTGCTCCATAGCCCTCATACCTGGCAAATCTATCAGGTTAGAATTTCTTATTAAACAATTTGTCTTGGGCTGGAAAGATGGCTTAGCGATTAAGGTACTTGCCTGTGCAGCCTAAAGACCCAGGTTTGATTCCCCAGAACCCACCTAAGCCAGATGCAAAAAGTAACTCAAGTGTGCAAGGTCACACCTGCGCACAAAGTGGTGCACGCACCTGGAATTCGATTGCAGAGGCTGGAGGCGCTGGCCAGGGCAATCCCCTCCTCTCCTCCCCACCCTGCATTAAAAAAAAAAAACAAAAAACGCTAGTCTGTTGTGCTTGCCTCAAATAAAAGAAGCAACCAATTTGCCTTATTAAGCAATTGTGGTGTTTTATTTATGTATTTATTTATGTCTGGGTTTTCAAGGTAGAGTCTCACTCTAGCCCAGGCTGACCTGGAATTCACTATGGAGTCTCAGGGTGACCTCGAACTCACAGCGATCCTCCTACCTCTGCCTCTCAGTGCTGGGATGAAAGGCGTGCGCCACCACGCCCGGCTTTTTTTTTTTTTTAGACAGTCTCTTTCTGTGTAGCCCAGGCTGACCTAGAACTCATCACAGCCCAACTGCCTCAAACTCCTCAGTGCTGGGATCACAGGCCCGAGCCACCGCGCCTAGTTAACAGCCTATCTCTAAGGAGCGAGCAGCGGCCGTCATGGCCTCAAATGCAGCACAGCACTGGTCACGGAAAGACGCGAGTTCACCCTGCATGCGTGCAGGCTGGGCAGTCCGTGTGGTGTCACTCCAGGCATGTGACGCTGGAGTCTGAGGTTCACTCTAAGCCTCTAACGGAAGGGCAGTATGCTGGCTGTCACTGAGGGCAGGGGCAGAGCCAAGGTCCTTCTCAGAGTGGCGCTGGCCTGAGCGGGCAAGGAGGCAGGCAGAGTGACCAGAGGCATGGAAAGGGGACCTGCACCCCACCCCCTGTGTGTCCAGGGGGGCTGTGGCTGTCAGGAGCAGCTGCGTGGGGCCTGCACTCACTCTCACACCCAGGCTGGGGATGTCTGTATGTTTCCATCACAGTGACTTTAGATTTCTTTAGGCAAATAATGATGAAAAAGTCATCTGCCAGTCCTGAAGAGAAATGTGAGAGGCAACTGGGGGTACAGAGTTATTACCGCCCAGTGCTGACGTTTGGGGCTGGTGGAGAGCGAGTTAGAGATGGGGGTGGCTTCAGAGCGGGAATCAAAAGGGCACCCGCTAAATCTGTCAGAAAGGCACTCTCAAGATGTAGCGCCAAGGAATTATATCAGAAAGGTCACTCCGAGAAATACGAGTGTCACAAAGTTAAGTACGTCTAGGAATGATTAGATAATAGGAAATATCTTTTCTTTTTTTCAAGCTGAAGTGATAGATTGTGGAGACGCTCAAGCATGGCTCAGAGCAGGTATAAAGGGAAATCAAGGGGAAGGGCAAAAATCAAGGAGAAGGATAACGCGATAGAAAGGAGGCTACAGGACTCATAAAAAGGGTGTCTGGAAACAGTGCTGGACTTTATTGAATGAAGTGAAATTTATTCACAATGCTCACATGGCAAGATTCAGAAAAACAACCCGTACCAGGGCACTGCGGCTGACCGCACGATGCTGTGAGGAATGGACGCTTTTTTAAGTTGTCACATGTTCCCAGAGAATTTTGTGTGAATAATTTAACAGGAACACCAAGATTTATGAAAAGTCTGTAATCATGGAAATGTTCGTGCCAGACTTAAGAGGTTGTTTTCCCAGGCAATGGTTTGGTTGTTACCAACATAATCATTTCTACTTGTCACTGCCATGCCCAAAATGGGAGTAAGAGAGAAAGAAAGAACTTCCGATTGTGTTGTGCGTCCCATGCTGTATTGCCTCCTTGACTGAGGACATCCCAAACCTGCTAACTGACTTTATGCTTTTCTGTGTAGGTTCTGGGGATCAAACCCAAGACCTCATGTTTTCAAGACAAGTACTTTAGTGACTGAGCCATCTCCCCAGGCGGGCACGAATTTTGGTACATGATCTGGGAGGAATACCTTTGTCATCAGGACTCGGACCATGAGGACCTGCCTCTCTAGGAGAAAAAGCCATTTTGGTATCCACTCTGGGGGTTACCTCCAAGAAGGACAGAGCAGGGTGGACAGTGGCCACAAGCAGTCCTGTAAATACTCACATGGCTGTCACCTAGCCGGGGAGGGAACGTCCCAGTTTCCATGCCCATATTCTGTGTTAACACTGGCATATGCATACTAGGTCATTTGTCACCAAGCCTGGAAAATTCTCGCAGTCACTGGAGCAGAAAAAGTCACGTTCTTTATTGCACATGCTAAAGAGATGGTTGAAATTAGATCCTAGAGTCCTGCGTCAATGATTTCATCTTTGCAGTCCTTTGAAAACTGCAGTTTGTAAGTTAACTTCTGTTACATAATGCACATGCTGCGTGGAGGTAGACCATTAGCCCCTGGGGCTGAGTGTGCGGCATGTGACATTGGGACACTTGATTCATTCTTTTCCAACCTTTTGCCCCAAGCTAATCTGTGCTTTATCCACTGATGCAAAGATAATTCAATTTATGGAATGTTATGCAAGCACTCATTGAACTTTATGGGTCTCTTAAAAGTCTGCCACTGTTCTTATTAAGGAAATCAAGCAGAAGAGGAAATCACTTGTCCAATGGAGTTGCTGATAAGGTCTTTTTAAGAAATTGATATGTAGATAAGCACTGTATTTCTAACATCTCATACTGGTTGAACACTTTCCTAAGGCAAAACTGGTGATTTTGTGTCTTAAAAATAAAAAAATAATAATAAATGGATAAATAATAAAAGAGGAAAAGATGATTGAAGACAGACATGGACAGCTCAGGCTCTACAAACACATGTTGGTAAAGCCAGCGAATGCCCCAGCCCCGTGTTTGCACGGGCAAGTTTTAGTGTTCCGGGGATGCCCTGGCGCTGCTACTGCAATTCATGAGTGATGCTCAAACCATGTACTTCTTTACGTACCATAGAAGTCAAGTGGAAAATAGCCAATTCAAGGACAGAAAAGCACTAGTACCTTAAGCATGCATTTAATACATGAAGAATGCACTTCCTAATAAAAATAAATTTTAAAAAAATTACGGTGGTTTAAAATCTAGGGATTGACAATAAGTACAGCGCCACTTCTGATGCTGGCCAATGCTCTGTTAACAATGCTCATGGGACCCAGGCTCTATCCACCCCACCATAGAGGACAGCAGCCTGGCTTCCCTGCAAGAGAAGACACAGGGCTGGGGAGATGGCTTAGCGGTTAAGGCACTTGCCTGCAAAGTCAAAGGACCCAGGTTCAGTTCCCCAGTACCCACATAAGCCAGCTGCACAAGGGGGCGCATGTGTCTAAAGTTTGTTCGCAGTGGCTGGAGGCCCCGGAACACCCATTCTGTCTCTCTCTCTTTCTCAAATAAATAAACGTATAAATAAATACAGATAAAATATTTTTAAAAGAGAAGGCACAGAATTTCAGCTGTCACAGAAACACTGACATAATGATTTGGGCATCTAACAATGTCTACAAAAATAAAAAAAAACATATTAAATACAGCATATATGACAGCGCTGGGGGATTGCTCCCCCAAAATGCAAATCTTTTATTCATGAAGTTAAGAGTCTTTTGACTTCCTCATTAATATGAGCACAGGTGGAGAGCAGAGGTCTCAGTCCACCGCTTTTCTGAAATGATTTGCTGGGTCACCTGTGAGATCTGGCTTCCAGCAGCCACTGGGAACCGGAAAGGAACTGAGAAAACTAGATCCTCCCACAGTAACAGGAGAGCCTCTTCCATGGCCTCCTTCTGGTCACTGTGTGCTCAGCTCAGCCATCTAGCAGTGCCCCAGGCCCACCCCACCCCCATGGCACAGCCCTCAGAGCCATCCTCCCCCACAGCCCTTGCCCCAGACATGTCGCATCTGTCACTCCACGCCCACTTGGCCGACAGTCACCAACAACAGAGCCCAGGTTTGCTAAGGGCTACAGCGAGCACTGAGACATTATCCATGACAGTGCAGCCTTACCTTCCTTCGCTGCGGACCCCCTTCCCACAGGCTGCCCAAGCCTCGGGTCTTCTCCGCTGTCACCTGGATCCCTACCTTCTGCTGCCACCCAGCCCGGCTCCACGGCCGTCACCGTCCACGACCATCTGCGATGCCCAGCTGCTCTGTACTACCCCTGGGTCTTGGGCTACAACAGAACGATTTTACGTGCTTTACCACTGCTTCTTTTTCGTTTCTTAATATTTTATTTTATTTATTAGGGAGAGAGAGAAAGAGGCAGAGAGAAAGAGAGAGGATAGGCACACCAGGGACCTCAGCCCTGCATACCAGTTCCAGATGCATGCACTACCTTGTGTGTCTGGCTTACGTGGGTCCTGAGGAATCGAATGTGGGTCCTTCAGCATTCAGGCAAGTGCCTACCTGCTAACCCATACCTCTAGCCCTGTTTTTCTCTTCCCTAATTGTGAAAGTTATCTGTACTGTCTTTGCTGAGAGTGAGGATAATGGGATTCACATCAAAATTTCTTGTCCAAATGCATCAGCAATCTCACTTTAAAATGTTAGTGTGAATAGTAAATATAATCAAAAAGTGCTTTAAAAACATTTATTCATTTAATAATAACTGGAGCTCACTCACAATGCCAACATAATCGACTTTTAGGAAATGTATTGATTTAATCCATAACATTCAAAGATCTAAAGAAAACCTTTGAGGCTCATCTCCACAGATGATGACAGACATTTGGAAACGTTCAACAACCATTCATGATTTTAGAAAAATTAATAAATGAAGAACAGATGGGTGTTTCCTAATTGATAAAATGTGTCCATCTCTGGGTAGAAACCAGCCTGCACTCAGAGAAAAGCACGAGAGGCATTTGCCTTGATGTCCAGTTGCACGGGCAGCTTCCTTGCACACTCTTGCCCCATGTGAGGGCCTGTCTTCTCTACCCGCAGCCTTTGTTCTATGCAGGGCAGAGCTTTAATAAGAATATGATGCTTTGACTTTTGTGCATCTGTGCTGAGCAACTAATCTATCACAGACCCAGATGAGCAGATGGCAGTGACCACCACCCACCCTTCCCCCAGCTCCAATCACTGCGCCCTATTAATATCACAACATGGCTGTTTTGTGCACGGATGTTCACACCTGCCACACTGTGTTTGTCAACAGTTCTAGTTCACAGTCTTCGAGGGGTCTGGTTTAATGGTTCTTGTACACGACTGCTTGTATGTCTGATGTGAACATTGCATGTCCGGCTGTTCTGTTTGTATCATTTTCTTTAGTATAACTTCACCTTTTCTTTGTTTTCCCAGTCTTTATAGATTAACCTCATTAAGCCTTTCCCACAAATTAGCATATGTCTGGGCTATGCATTGCAATTGGATTTTAAGATCTGCCTATTTGCTTTAGGAAATATGTTTGGATGTGGTGCTGCAATGCATATTCATACAAAGTTTGTCTTTATGTTTAGTTTTTAGTGTATTTTTATACTCCCCCATGATAATTAACAAGTCTTGTATTTTTGTCATTGCATTCATTATATTTTTATTATCCCCTCATTTGGGACTTTCCTCCCTATTAGCTCCTTCCTGCAAGGAATGTCTACTTATTTGTGTTTTTCCTCATCTTTCCCATCCTCCATACTTAGCAGTTTTAGTCAATAATGCTGTCTTTTAAAAATATTTATTTATTTATGAGCAAGAGAGAGAAAGAGGTAAGTAAAGTGGGCATGCCAGGGCCTCTAGCCAACAAATTCCAGACCTGTGTGCCACCTTGAGCATCTGGCTTACTTGAGTTCTGGAGAATCGAACCTGGGTCCTTAGGCTTAGCAGCCAAACACCTTTACCATTCAGCCATCTCTCTAGTCCCAATAATGCTGTCTTTAATATTGCCATAATTGTGGTCACTGTTTCCACATTTCTTAGAATTCTACCTAATGAGCTTTTGAACCTTACATGATCCCCTTTCTTAAGACCACTGCTAGTTCTCTCATTTGTAATTGTAAAGTGTGTAAGGTGCTCAGTCATCTGAATTTATTACTGTGGCCTTGGTTCCATATATTCTTAGTTTAAAACTAATTTTAAGGGTTTAGTTCCCATAATTATTTTGAGATGAGGAGAAGTTATTTCTGTGGTACTTTCCTTACAGGAAGAGCATGGTGCTTCTTTTATTTTGTATACTAGACTTAGTCATTTTTCCAGAACTGATTTCTATCAAGATTTATGAAAAAAAAATGAGATGGACCTATATATAGGACCTCTCTCCAAGACAAGGCAAAGGAATGCCCCTCAAGGCCATGTCTCCCAACTTCAACAAATAAGTGTGTCTTACAAACTTGGGCTCTTCAATTTACGCACACATTTCAGCACTATGTAGGTTGTAGAAATTGCTATTGAGTTCAAGAAAACCATCTGCTAATAGTTGGGCTAGGATTTTGTTCAAGTTATAAATCAAATTAGAAGAATTGACAACTGAATAAAATTTGACTTCCAATGTATGACTACTATCTTCTTTAGAACTAAATCAATCCATTTTAAATTAGACTAAATGATTTCTCTTTTCAGGCATCATGGTTTTGAAAAAAAAAATCTTAGTAGTAACCTTATTTTAAATTTTTCTATAAAATGGACCTTGGTTTAAAACAATGTGCAATTATACACTGCTGGTGTGGACAAACAATTGCCTGGTGCTGTAGATGGGTTCTCTATTAATACTACTGAATTACATTCTCTGTCTTACGCTGCGCTGAAGGTATTTTCAACTTCTGAATAGACAGTCCTGTAGTCTGTCAACAGAGGCAGTTTGCTTTCTTCCTTTTAAAATTAGGCATGTCTGATCAGTGGTGAGCATAATGCCACTTCTACCAGTGCACCCCAAAAACCATGTGCAGGCTGTCCCCAGAACCGTGGACATGTGGTCCTCAGAAATTTGCATATAATTACAAAGGGGTCCAAGAGGGCTGCAGAGATGGCCAGAGGCTAACAGTGCAAAACATGACAGTCCAGGTTCAATCCCCTAGCCACCCCTGAAAAGTCAGGTGGACATTCATTTGTAGCTGCAAGAGACCCTGGTGCACCTACATATGCACACAGGCTTGTTTACACAGGTGTGCACACGTGCAAGTAAATAAATTATTTTTTTGAAGCCAGGGTTAGTATTGCCTATTATCTCAGCACTCAGGAAGCCGAGGCAGCATCATCATGAATCGGAGGTCAGACAGAGCTCCATAGTGAGTTCAGGCAGGACACAAAAAAAAGAGCAAGATTGGGGACCTTGAGGGAAAGGATTAACACAGATGATTCAGGCAGACTTAATCAAATGGCACAGAAATATTAAAAGTTCTTTCTGTGTATCCTGTGGAGAACCTCGGCCCCACTACCACCTGCCAAGAAGCTGCACAAGCAGAGAAGGGGCCTCTCCTTGGATCCAGAGCCAGACACACCCAACCCCGCTTCTGGGCAGTGAGCCGGTGTCTCAGTCCTGACCCCAGGTACACAAGAGAGGAAATGCAGGTTGGTTTTAGCCATTTATCTAGTGACAGTGTGCTGTGAAAGCAACAGGAATGCAAGGGGATAATGAAGACAGAAGTAGGAGGACATCATGCATTATTCCGTAGTGGGAGAACACTCCAGTCTTTCACCGTTCGTAACAGTGCTGGCTTCTTTCCCACAGAGAGACCATATCCAGTCCACTGAGTTCTCTTATTTTGCTAAATTTCTACCACGGCTGGCTGTTGGAACTTGTCAATGTTTTTTCTGTGTTTTATGCATGTAAGGCTTTTTCTTCTCTATTATATTGATGCAGAGAATTATACTGTTAATGTACAAATGCTGGGATGACTTATAGCCTTTGATTTATTGTCCTTTTTACATACTGCTTGCTTTGATTTGATAGATTAAATTATATATATAAACTATGGAAGATTTCACAAATTTGCATGTCATCCTCATGCGGGTCCATGCTAATCTTCTTTGTACTGTTCCAATTTTAGTATATGTGTTGCCTAGGCAAGCACAGATTAAATTATATTTGAAACAATTTGTGGCTACATATTCATGAGGACTATCAGAGTGTTATATTTTCTTTTAATAGTTGTCTTGATTTTTAGTAGTATAGTGTCAAGCTCATAAAATACATTGAGAGATTTTCTCCTTCTTTTTTTTTTTTTTTTTTTTGAGGCAGAGTCTTGCTCTAGCCCAGACTGACCAGGAAGAATTCAGTATGTACTCTCAAGACTATTTTCCATTTTCTGAAGGAGGTTATATAGACATGATATTACTTTTTCATAACTTTTGTAAAAATATTATTTTATTTTTATTTATTTATTTTACAGAGAGAAAGGGAGAGAGAGAATGGGTGTGCCAGGGCCTCCAGCCAGTGAAAATAAACTCCAGACATATGCTCCCCTCTGTGCATCTGGCTTATGTGGGTCCTGGGGAATTGAATCTGAGTCCTTTGCCTTTACAGGCAAACATCTTAGTTGCTAAGCCATCCCTCCAGCCACCCTTTTGTTATTTTTTATTTTTATTTACTTTTCATAACTTTTTAATAGAATTTTCTAAGGAAGTCACCAGGGTCCAGAACTTTATCTGTAGGGCTATTTAGAACTATAAATGCAATTTATTTAGTAAAATAATACAGCATAGGTGCTTCAGTTTTTTTTCAACAAAACATGATATTTTGAAGCTATCAATAAGCCTTTCTGTTTACGTTCTATCCTCCTGTTTTGATGCACACATTTACTAAGAGCCCTAATCACAATCTAAATACCTGTGTCACCTCCAGAGCTGGATTTTCCTTATTTGTGGTATTGGTAAGATGTCTTGCTCTTTCTTTTTATTTTCACGAGTGTAGTGAGTGTTATCAGGAGTGTGTGTGCTGTGTA